>NC_087476.1:110372755-110693987 GCF_036417665.1 Passer domesticus | reverse complement strand
TGCTGTTCATGCTGTTATCACTGTGTCAGCACATCCTGCTGTCGGCAGGGCTGCACAGCACAGATTTAAGGCTGGCAGTGACACATGGTGCTCACATAGGCAGCACCTTAGCAAAGCAGGAGGAATGGATTTCCTAATGTTGTTAAACAAACCCACGTTACAAATGCAGGGCAAAGCCATAAACAGTGTAACTATGCTGAGGAGTCACTGCTGAAAAAGCAGAGGTGCAATTCAGAAAGAGACTGGGGTTTTTACAGAAGATTATGAACAGCTGCAAGGAGAAGTTACCACTTCGATATAGGCAAAGGAGGTCCATATTCCTTCCCTCTGCTCCTCCTTTCCCTGCCTCCTCTGTGATTGACTTTGCATGACTGTGTTGCAGTAAGAACAGCAGAGCTTTCTCTCCAACATGATTTTACAGGGCATAGCTTCCTACTGGTCTGGAAAAACATGCATTTCTCCTCAACGGTGAGACAACAGACAAAATAAAGCCTGTGAGTTTTAATAGCTTTGGTTAAAGCTCCATCTGCATTGTGTTTACATCAGAGAACCTGTTAGTTCTTACGTATGCCCTTCCCTCAGGTTAAAAACACACCTTCATCCTTTAAGAAGACAAATGCATGTCCTCAAGCTCCATCGCTGCTGTAAGTACCTGAGTAAAAATGGCATTTGCAACTAAGGCTTCACTGCCCGAGGAGATCTGTAAATCGAAACAAGTGCTAATCACAACAAATCCCCCGAACAGAAAGAAAAGGAGACAGTAGGGTTTGGTGTCTTTAATTTTTAATTATTCTTTCTTTACAGCAATGTAGCAAGGCAAGACCTGCTGGAAGTGGGGGGTGTTGGCCTCACCTAGCCACCTTGTGGTGGACAGCACCTCTGTGTTATCCCTGCCAGATCCAACACAGAAAGAGCTCACCTGGGTACCTCACTTTAGCCACAGCTGCAGGACTTAATCACACACAGCCTACCCTGACAGTCAGCTTTGGTTTTCATTTCAGGCAGCAAGGAAGGAGATGAGTTCCATTTGTAGCTCTTCAGATGGCTCTCCCATCTTTTCAGATGAGCATCAAAAATCAGTTGCTCCAACTTTGTATTCAAAGCCCAGCAGTGACTTCTCCTCCTCTTGTGAATTTACTGAAGTGTATTCTGTGGTCCATTAAGTAGGTGGCTACTCAGGGACACACCACTGACTTCTACAAAGCTTCATAAAAGGTGCCTGACTTAACTCACTGTGACAAATTATTTGGACCTGCAGTCCTCTAGGTATTATATTCTTCTGGTAGGAAAGGCTGAATCACAGCTTGTGTTGAAGATACAATGCACACACAGAATGGAAATTTCTCTTGATCACTGGCCCATAACAGAGTCCTGATTTGAGATAAAGGAGCTGCCCCAAACTGTGACTGCCAATCACCGCCCACCAGAACCAAAATTCTAAACCAGGTTCTCTTTTCAAGAGAGAACCAGTGAACAAGTACCAGTGCTGCATGAGCCTTCTCAGATGTACAACTTCTTGTACTGAAGCTGATAGAATGCAGTTCACTAAGGATCCTTTGGGATTTTAAAATGTCAATCAGCCCTTATATTTCATGTTTAAAGGAGACTAAGAATATTAATATCAATATCCAGTAATAGAGATAGTAGCATTAATGTACAAAATCGGGAGCCAGACCCAGCTTTGGAGATATTTGTGCTGTTCCCTGGTCTGCTTGCACATAACCTTGAAAACACTCGTAGCACTTTGAGGAAGCATCCCTTTTTAGGATGATATTTTTTAAGTTTCAAAGAACCTGATCTTGCTGTCCTTTGACTAATGACACTTTAACCTTCTAGGTCTTGCTTGCGGCTTTCTAGCACATAGGAACTCTTGGCATTTCGCAAAAACCCTCATCACTTTCAAAACAGACCAAAGCGCTTCGATACATTTCGCACCGGCAAAGCGCAGCCCTTAGGGACAAGCCGGGAGAGGAAGGCGCGACTGCTCGGGGGAGCAGCGCTTCCCGCATCCCCGGGGCTGTCAGCGACCGGGACGGCGCGGGGCGCTGGACGCGCGTCCCGGCGGGAGGGCGCACGGCACGGCACGGCACGGCACGGCACGGCACGGCACGGCACGGCACGGCACGGCACGGCACGGCACGGCACGGCACGGCACGGCACGGCACGGCACGGCACGGCACGGCGGAGCTGCGCGGGAGCGGGCGCGGGGCGCTGCCCGGCGCGGTGCGCGGCATGCAACGCACGGCTCACCTGCCGCGGAGACGTAGAAGAGGAGGCGGGGGCGGGCGGCGCGGATGGCCGCCGACAGCCCTCGCTCGCTGCCCGGGAGGGCGCCGCGGCGCTCGGGCATCAGCCGCACCCGCAGCCGCCCGTCGCCGGCGCGGAGCCACCAGGCGAAGAGCTCGGTCAGGTTGAACTCCAGGTGCGCCCCGCCGGAGCCCGGCGGCGGCTCGCCGGCGCAGCCGTCCCGCACGGTGCCCTCGCCCACCTCCAGCACCAGCTGCTTGGCGCGCCGCAGCCGCCGCCCGGCCGCGGAGGGCCCGGCGGGGGCGGCGGGCGGCTCGGGCCGCGGCAGCGCCCCGCGGGCGGCGCGGAGCAGGGGCGCGCAGTCCAGGCGCAGGCGGCACCGCGCCGCGGCGCGCCCCGGCGGCCCCAGCACCAGCTCCCGCACGTAGGTGCGAAACAGCGAGGGCACCACGAAGTCCATCGCCAGGCTCCTCCTCTGCAGCCGCGAGAGGCCGGGGGTGTCCCGCGGTCCCGCCGCCCCCGGGGCCAAGCTCAAGGCGAGGCATGCGGCGGCCAGGAGGCGGGCGGGCAGCCTGTCCCCAGCCATGACCCGCGGGAGGCCGGCAGCGCCCCGTGCTGCGCCGGCGGAGCGGCGCCGGGGAGCGCGGTGCCGGCGCGGTGCTCTGCGGAGGGAGCTCGGGGCCGCCGCCGGCCGCTCCGCCCGGGGCCGCCGCTGCGCGGGCTTTGCCGGCTCCAACTACCCGCCACAACGCAGGCATTACCCAGCGAGCGCTGACGTCACGCCCGAGCGCGCCCCCCAGCAGCCAATGGCGTCCCCGGTAGCGCTCATTATGCAAATGAACGGGGGCGGGGCGGGCGGAGCGTTCATTGAAGAAAAAATTGGCCCGGCGGGCGCGGAGCGGGGCCGGGTGCGCGGCCCCCGGGAGCGGGCCGGGACACGGGCGGACCCGGGAGCGGGCCGGGACAGGCGCGGACCACGGGACTGGGCTGATACACTCACGGTCTACCGGGACTGGGTTGGGACACGCGCGGACCCGGGAGCGGGCAGCGGCCGCTTGCTGCCCGCAGCGGCGGACCCGGCGCTCCGGCAGGAGCACGGCTGGAGCCGCACCTCCACATGGCCCGGAGGGGCTGGGGGCGGGCACCGGGCGCCGAGCCCTGCTGCCACCCCCGTGTAGTGCGGGGCTCTGGGGTCCCGTTCCCCGCCTCTTCTCTCTGTGCAGGCAATGATGGACATACCTGTCTGCTTTGCTTCCTTGCTTTCCTGTTCTTCCCTTCTCCTTCTTTCCCTTTCCTTCCCTGTGTCCTCCATCCCCATCCTTCCTTTTCCTCTCTTCCTTTCCTTTCTTCCCTTCCTTTCCTTCCTGGCTTCCTTCCTTACCTCCTTGAAGGCTGACGTCCATAAAACAACCCTGCATGTCTTTCCCCTGTAGAGAAAGGAAAAAAAAAAAAAAAAAAAAAAGATAAGCAAGAAGTAGGGGGGGGAGAAATCTTAGAGTATAAGTCATTCTAAAAAACGGATCAAAATTCTTCCATTTCTGCATGAAAACAACAGCCTTAAGAAAGGTTCATGCAACAATTTCCCCTCTTTTACCCTTCATAAATACAATTTAATTACTGTAATTACATTAGTGCTGTGCCTTAGGATAGCTAATCATAACTCATTCATATTTCTGGAAGTTGCCTATATGAATTAATGACTTATTATTATCTCTTTAGTTTGATACTTAATGCATGTATATTTTTATAATCCAGGTACTTTAACTATATAATCATTAGAGTGCAATTATTCTGTCGTGCAGTTATTCTTGTGCTTATATCAAATTAATGTTAATATACAGATATTGTGGAGCAGAACCACAGTGTAATGCCTCCGTAATTGTAGTGCCACAGAGTGTAATTGCAGGCGCAATGCTAGAAAAGGGAACCATGATCTTTTCTCTACAGAAGCGTTGGGGAGGGAACTTCAGGGCAATTGCTGAAGGATTAGTTAAATAATAGAGTTTATACAAAAAAAAGCCATTTCTGTGCTGTGTTTAGGCTCCTACAGGTGAGCTGATTCAAAGCTCATCCAAGAAGCTGGCATTTCTCTGGCTGCAAACGCTTTGGACACACCTTTGCTTTCCCCCATCTCTTCTTATTTCAGAGCCCACTAGATCACCTTGCTCAACATGTGAAGCCTAATCCCTTACTTTTCAGTTTTAATGACTTTGGGTCTCAGTCCCGTCATGACCCACCAGCAGGCTGCCATCCCTGGCTCTGGGACGGGGCAGGGATGCCCTGGCATGAGTCCCAGCACCTCAGTGCTGGATGCACCAGTGTCTGTCCCAGCAGTGACACCAGGGCTGTGCCCAGCAGGAGGTGGCCAACTCCTCAGCTTGCCTCTCCTCTGCAGCCCAGCACCTCCCTGCACCCACAGCTCTGTTTAGCCCTGGGCCAGCTGTGGGTGCTGAGCAGCAGGAAGGAGGCAGTGGCAGAGAAAGAAGAGGAAGAGGAGGAGCAGGAGGAAGGCAGTGAAGAGGATGGGACCTCCATAATTCTCATCTGGTCCACTGGTTCCTGCAGTGCCACTTCTGGGTTAGTTGTGTTGCTGCACCCCATGGCAGGGCAGGAGAGGTTCCCAGCCATGCACACACCACTCTGGGAATGATCTCTGCCTCCCCTGGCAGGGAGCTGATGGGGACATTTCCATGTCCTACATCCCCCTTTTGGTCCCCAGCTGGGAAGGGTAAAAGCTGCTGTTCTGGCAGCTCAGAGGGAGCCATGGCTCTGGCAGCACCTCTGTCCTGCCCCCACCATGGGCCTTTGTCCTGCCCCTGTGTCCTTCCCGCAGGGCAGGGCTGTGCAGGCACATCTGCCCTTGGGCTGGGGGAGCAGCAGGGCCTGGCACTAGTTCTCCTCTCCTTTCTGCAGCACCCAGCCACTGAAGGAGCTGTGGGTGGGAACATTACAGGGGCAAGCTGGGAAATGCTCCAGGGGCAGCCAGACAGGAGAACATGGTTCCCCAGCTGGGCAGAGGTGCCTCTGTGTTTGGGGGTGGTATGGAGCACAGCTGTCTAAGAAGAGAGGACAGGCAGCTGGGGGCTTATCCAGCTCTTTCTCTGTCCCTTCCCACTGCTCAGGGCAAAGGGAGCCCTAGTGACCTATGCCAAGTATCTAACCCCTGGAGGAGGTGAGCCGCTGCCATGCAGTGTCTCTGCTCTGGGCTATGTCCCTGAGCTCTGTCCCCCAGCCGAGCAGCAGAGGCATCACTGCTGCCCTTCCTCCACTCCTTGTCTTTTACCCAGTGGAGGATACACAGTGCCAGGAGTCTGGAGAGGCTGGCAGAGGTGAGGATGGCTGCCCTGTCGCTGGGCTGGAGTGCCAGGGATGTGTAGCTAGTGGAGTGAACTGGTGTGGGAGGGATGAAGGGTCTGTGGTGCCTTTTAGCAGGCAGAGGGATTGGAGAGGCACCAGGAACACCAGCATCTCCTTGCCAGTGGCACTGGGAGAAATGTTGTGCAGAGCAGAGAGCCCAGGAGGGCAGAGGGTCCTTGCTCTGCCATGCTCAGGCTGCTGGGGCTGGGTGGCAGCTCCCCAGTGCCCCTTCTGTTGCAGGGCTGCTCTGTGAGCAGAGCCTGGTTCTTCCAGGCTGATCCCAATCAAGAGCCTCCAATGGCCCTGTCTGGCAATGGAGGATAACTTTGCTGCTCACCAGGTGAGTTTTGGAAGGAAAGGCAAGCTTGTGCTCTGGCTGAGCTGTCACTTGTCCCATGAATGTCGCCGTGCAGGTGTGGGACCCCAAGAGAGGACATCACCTGGACAAGCAAAGACACTGGTGTGTGGTAGTCACTGGGTACAGTTCTGGGGGAACAGAGAGCCTCCACAGCTGCCCAGGGCTTGGAGGAGGGCAGGGCAAGGGCTGGGACAGGCTGTCCCAGTGACACATCAGCTTTCAGGAGTCTCCAAGCCAAAGCCACAACTCCAGCTGCCAGCTCCCTGCCTGTTTTGTCACATGGCTGAGCATAGCAATGTCCACTGATGGGCTTTTGGGATCTGTGGAGATCCTCTGGTCCAACTCCCCTCCTTGAGCAGGCTCACACAGAGCAAGCTTCCCAGGACAGTTCATCCACTGGTAGCTGTAGGAGTCCAAAAAGGGATTTCTTTCAAAGCAGGACATTTATCTTCCTCCATCCTTTATTTACCAGTGAGCTGAAGTTGAGTGGTTGCTTTAGTGCCACATCAGTGCAGTAATGGAATGCACTCCAGTGCAGCTGGAGTGTAAAAGAGCCAAAGGAAACTTTTGCAAAGGTCTCTGAGTTCCTGCATTTTTTGTGAAAAGGGCAGATTTTCAACTATCACTTCTCCCTTAGGCATGGCATTGCCTAGAATCTGCAATTAAAGCAGTCACTTAAAATCAAAAGCTGTTCTTTCTCTTGGACCTACCTTAATTCCAGCATCTTGGGGATTGAAAGCTGGCACAGGAGGCCTGCCAGAGACATTCCCACGGCTTGGATGGTGTGCACCAAGGAGAATCTGTCTTCAGCCACCATGGTCATGTCCAGGGGAAATATCTTGTGTTCCTGACCAGGCCCTTGAAGGGAGAAAAGAGCAGCAATGCAGACACAGCGTTTGCCCCAGCCCAGGGCAGCAGCTGCTCAAACCAGCCCACAGTGACTGTGCTGCTGGGCCTGCAGGGGTTGTCAGGGCACACAGGAGTCAACCTGAATTACCTCCATGAAACACAGCTGTCAGGAGCCTCAGTGCACGAGGACCCAGGAGCTGGTCAGGGAAATCTAACCCAGGACATGGAAAATTCAGCAACTGTGCCTATCCTGGAATAGACTGTGCCATGTGCATCCATTTCTCTTAAAAACTGTTCTCCTAGAAAAAGAGAAAGGTTTCTCCTAAAAAAGACTTTTCCTGGGGGAGAGGCACAAGGGAGGGTTTGAGAGGGAGGAGAACTTCACATAGCACAGGGAGCCAGATGTACAAGATTTTTTCTTGTTTGTTTGTTTGTTTGTTTGTTTTGGTGATGTTGTTGTTTTATTAAAGAAGAGGGTGCAGGGAGAGCCATGATTTTTGTTATAACTTCTAACCAGGCTGAACAAAGATGCCAGGCCATGGATCAGGGAACTCTTATAGTTCAATCAACTCCAGCAGCCACCCACTACTGAGACTCAAAAGGTGTTGAATAATGAGCCCTTGAATTTGTACAATAAGCTTCCACATGTGGTGGCTAACAAGCTGTTAATTTTGTACTGTACACTGCCATGAACTTTCAAGTCCTCCAAAGAAACTTCTCAAAGGTGCTGGCTCACAAGTCACAAAACACTTACACAAGCTCCCCACTCCCACAAAAAACAGTATGGAGCATGGAATAGCCGTGCTTTGCCCAAACAAAGCAAGGGAGAAGATAAATAAAGGCAGAGAAGGGAGAACAGCGAATATCATCAGTTCATGCAGATAGTTCAGAGCTGGGGCAAACGGTGAGAGTGAAAGAGAGGGGGAAAAAGAGAGTGAGAAGCTCTGACCCACTTCCTTTCATAGTTAACCTGGTGCAGGCCTCCTGTCTAAGCCAGATTTTTCTCACCCTTTTGTTCACACATGGAACCATCCTCCAGGGAGTGAGTCCAGGGTGAGACCTGAGCACAAGTCTCCAGGCAGAGCAGGAAGCTGGCTCAGTTCAGCACTGCCCCACCTCCCCAGGACCCTCTCTTCTAATCACAGCTTTCCTGCCACCACAGTCACAGTGTTGTGTTATGCTTGGTGCATCACTAGTCCACAACTGGAAACAAACTGAAGTGCATAAGTGCTGTAACATAGAATCCAGTGCAGAAGGATTTCAAATCGATCTGTATGCTTCTATTCCTTTGAGCTCAGATTACTTACTCGAAATAAATGCTAAGTGGACTGAATTAATCCTGTGCTCCTGTCTTTTCATTCCACCTCTTCTTCTGCTCTAGTGGATAACCTTATAAACATGCACAAATGTGCAAAATGCCCCTGGACTGGGAACTACATCCTCAAATCTGCACTCTTCACCACGTTCTTTCGGACTGTCATACTCTGCCACAGTTTCATGTGCTACTGAAAATGTCTGTTATTGCAGATTATTGTATGCTGGCCACAGGAAATGTTCTAAAAATCTCAATGATCAGTTTCTTATAGGCTTTTTTTTTCCTGCTTGCACAGATCAATCAGATTTCCATCAAATTAATCTGCTGCTGTGGGACTTCTGCAGGTTTCAGTTCTCAGTATTTTCCCCTGGGATTCAATCAATTTGAGTCTAATGCTTAGGCTCATTTCAGTGATTAGTAAGTCTCCTATTGAGTGTAACTGGGTAGACCCTGGGCACAGTTCAGATTTTCAACTAATGTACAGAATAATTTGTTACAGATAATGTTGCAGAACAATTTAATTGATTCCTTTATGCTCACCATCTTGCTGAGATAGACCATGTCTTCTCAAATTTGCTCTTTATTTTGGAATTTATATGGGCACCTTATTGACCTCTATCTTAACTAGGAAGTTAAAGCTGGCCCCAGTGATAAGTCAGGCTGGCATGAGTGGAGCCTTTGCTCTCTGATCTTTTCTGAGAATTAGATTTAAAAAATGTCTTGTGGCACACCGCAGCCTTCTTCCAGGCTCCCCTTTCATATTTCTGGGTGATATTGCCTGGAGTGGAGTCAGCTACTCTAATCGTTTCAGGCTCTTCCTTCTCTACTATATTTGCCCCCCAAAAAGCTGTTGATCAGGAGAAGGTATTATGATGTGCCTGACTTCAGCACATGGGAATTTGGTTTTGGTCAGTGTCACTGGTGCAGGCGCTGTACAGACCCAAGTGGCTCTGCCACCTGTAGAGGGGATGTTCCCTGGGGGACAATATGGAAAAAGCCCTGAGGTGCCTGGAGACAAGACAGTGGGGAAGGTGATCTTTGCCTGCATTTGGGTGGTGATGCAGCCCTGAATGCCTAAGGCACACACGGCACTCAATGAAATAATAATCTGCATGTGCTTGATGAGCAAAAATAAAATAAGTAGGGTTCTGAGACAAGTGCCAGCAAACAGACTGTTCTTTACCTTTCCCAAGGAAATTAGGTAGTGCATCAAAGCATGTAGATGTGTGCTTTTCCCACTGTATTGCTTTGTTTCATTCCCACAAACCACAAGAAAGTTAGAGCTGAAAACTGAAATGAAGATGTGTCTTTATTAATAGTCTTTTAATGGCACAGGAACAGCTGTTAATACTTTGAAAGAGAAAAAGTGAAAATGTGAAAATGGACCCATTAATGCATGAAGAGAGGCAAAGAAATCAATGAGGGATCTCCAGTGGTTGAGTTGCTGGCCTGCTTTTTCATCTCCTTTTTTTAATTGGTCTTTAACAGGGAGAGTGGTACGGACAATTGGAAAGGAATAGAAGCTTGGCCAATACAGCTGCTAATGAAGGCCAGGTAAGGAAATACTTTGTTCAACTCTCTGATAGGTTGGGATCAGCAGATCTGGACAATATGCTTCCCAGGTTTTTAATTTAGCTAATGAATTGACTCTGTCGCTGGCAATTAATTTTGAAAAGTGGAGGAAAACCAAGGTAGTCTCAAAGGATGGAAGGGGGGATTAAATACAGTGCTAACCTTTACTGTGGAGGGGAAAAGTCACATTGGTAGGTCTGCATTTCAGCATCAGCAAAAAAGTGAAAGAGAACAAGTCAAACAGGGGACTTCTGTGGAAGCACAGTGAGGTGTGAGAGGTGAGGGTGTGACACCCATGGAAGGCACATTCTGCTGATAAAAGACTCACAAACTCAAGCATTAAGATATCCATGCCAGGAAAAATGTATTACCTGTTTGGGATCTAATTTCTACTGTTTAGATGTTGGGAAAGACCCAGTAAATTTCACATATCCACATTCTAGCAAACCTTTGCCAGAACTTCCTAGGAAATATTACTGGGGTAATAGACCTGAGCAATACCATGCAGCCTCAAAATCAGTCAGAAGACTCTTGGAAATGGAGTGCTGTGTGTGAAAGATGGGTTTATAATAGACTGAGCAAGCATCAGAAATTGCTTTGCTATAGCACTTCTGCTTGTACTTAGCTGAGAATATAAACAGTCAGCTCCTTAGGCAACACAGCTTTGGGAAGGCTTCACCACAGCCAAATGTGGAGATCTTGATTTGGACAGGCATATTGGAGTGTCACGAAAGCAAAAGGAGAAAAATACTGTTGAGGAAAAAAAACCAAGCTATCAACAAGGAGATCATGTGTAGGAGCAGTGTTTTCCAGCTAGATTTTGGAAAGATATAGTGACTACTGAGTATTAGCACTCCTGGTGGTGTGTAGAGGGACATGGCATTTATGTTTTCCCTCTTCCACTGAATTCCCACTGCAAGTCACCTGTTATCTGTGCTCTGGGTGAGATGTGAGATCCAAGGTGCAGTGGCAAGGCCTCAAGGCAAAGTGTCTGTACACAATTATTTCAAAGAGACAGCTGAGGATGGGGACTATTTCTAGATACAATTTTTGGTGTCTAGCCACATCAGCTTTGAAGGAAGAATACAAAGGGAGCTGACAATGGGGCTGGTGATGCACATTTTGTTTGGGACTGTGTAGGAAGAGAGCAAACTTTAAGTGGAAGCATCCTTAGTCCCTCCATGTGGTGCAGTCTTGCTTCCTAATCCTGCTGACCTAAACTGCCTGACAGACACCTTGGGCCACCAGGATCCAGCTGTCAGCCCAGCCTGTGCTTTGGTAGATCTTCCCTTACTGGGGTTAGGCTGAACAACTGCTGATCAATTAGCATCCAATCCATGAAAGGCATGGATTGAATTCTTTATTCGCTGCCTTGCTGCTCACAGCCCAGAGCTTGTAACTGAGGGGCCAGACCTGAAAGCCTGTAAATATCCACTGTACTGACTTCAATGAAGCTACTTTGGATTTACACTAATGAGGCAGAAAGTAGATTGTGGCTCTTGCTCATCACTTTGTAATCACTCTGGCTCGCTGAGACAAAAGCAGTGAATCAACAATGCTCATTATTTCATTTACTGCTTTGCTTAAGCCACCTGCCCTTTCTTTAGCTATTGAGTGTTTCTAAAGTAGCCTTCCATTTGCCAAGATAAAGCATAATAGCCTCTTTTATTACCTTGGATTTTTGTCTTCCTCATCATGTCAATTAGTGTTTGCATTTTAACAGAGATCCTGCCTGAAAGCATTCTATCCTCTAATGTCACAATTAGTGTTTCTTTCTGTTAGACCAATTATAGGTGATAATGTTACTATTTGACAGTGTTTGTGTTCTAATTAAGTGCCTGATTGCAAATTTGGTTCTCAATTCCAGCCAAGCTGCTTCTTTTTCATAGGTTATTCCCTAGTCACTGCTGTCTACACATCCCTGGAATTATGCATGGAAAATAAGAATAGATGAGTCACCACTTGTATGAAATATTTTCTCACTTTCACCCAGATTCATCTTTCCTCTTTTGTTATTGAGCACCCTGAGTATTTTTTCTTATTTGGTGAGAATCTTTATCAAGGACAGAGCATGCCACAGATAAAAGCAGAACGGAGCTTCTGAATGACAAGTTTAATCCATCACTTAAAGCTCCTGCTTTCAAGTGTCAGCCATGAACCACTGATTGTTAATATCACCCAGCACCAGGGTGCATCAGTACAACTGTTTTGCCCATTAAGAAAAACAAACAAATCAACGCTGAGTGTCAGGTTATAAAATGGGAAACCTCATCCTATAAAGCAGGTTCTGAGGCCAGAAATGAAGTAAGACAAATTACTGTGTTTATAATGAGGGAAATGCCATTCTCATTTATATATATATACCTATATATATATCCGATTCCATCTTATATTTAGCACTATGTAGAACAGCACGGGGACATTTGAGAGCATTACCTGTCCTGTAATTCTCCTTGCTCCAACTTGCATAAATGAAGGGATCTACTCCTAAATCTGCAGCAGTTTGCAAGTCTTTGGATACTGGTGGGCACAAGAGAGCATTCTCTGTGTAAGATCAGAGAATGCTGGAAACAGCACATGTTTGTGCAGAGTGTGTTGTGATTTTCAGACCTTGTAGGATCCAACATATAGCCAACAGAGTGTGATTTTTTTCCCTGATCACCTGAATGAGCAATACACAGGCACAAATACAATCTTGCCTTGCTTCAGTGCCCTGAAGTGAATTGTGCTCACACGAGGGAAAAGGCCAATTTTATGGCATTTGAAGTGATGGTTGAAATTTTAAAAGCAGTCAAGCTAGCTAAAACATTCTTGTTTCACAGATACTAAAAGACCTTGCAGTGGAATCCTGTATCTGGGAAGGAGTTTCTCCAAGAGGACTCAGCTGATCACGTTAATTCAAAAGAGCTGTATTGTGAAATGGAAAGTGTTCCAGCACCATGTAATGTCCCACTGTGGAGTACGGTCCTGTACTGACTGACACAAACTGCGGTTTACAGAAACAGAGCCTCACTAGAAAGCTCTTGGTGAGGCTTCGCTTTTGCACTGCCAAGAGCTCTTGCTGCCCAGGTACTCATGAGGCAGCTCCCAGCTGAGTCTTGCTTCTCCCAAAGACATTTATCTGAACAGACTGCAGAACCAATGAAGTTTTGGACGCAGGATCCCTGTCTCTGGACACTGCAGAAGAAGAGCAATGGGTAGCTCAGCTTCCATGAGTTATCAGAGCTGGTGCTAAATCACTTTATTGCTTAGGGGATTTTCCCTGTAGGTGCTCTGGATTTAGAATACATTTCTTCAGGGTTTTAGTTGAACATATGGCTAAAACATACGGACATGCTTATGGAAAGATTGAGAGGCACTATCTCCTTTTACTTTCAGCGCAAGGAAATGATAAAATACTGTGCACATTTCTCTGTCTCCCTTCCCTTACTGGTCTCATAGTTTCTCAGGTGTTTGATATGCTCAGGAGTTCTCTTGAGGTCATGGCTTTTCTTCTGAAACACAGAAACTGCCTCCCTTGTGTAGCTATATCCCTTCTCCCTTAGCTAGTCCCGCTCTCAAGAAGGGCATGCTGCCTTCCTCCTTCCTGTCCAGATTCCATATGCCTGAAATTCTTCTGCATTTTGTACAGGTCGTTGTGCTTTGTGGTTTTCAAGGCTTCTAGTGACTTTAAACCTCATGTCTGGGATTGTGAACAGCCCACTCTGTGCCCATACTGCATTGGAATGCAGTTCACATAAGTCCCAGGTATTCATGCTTTTGCTGTTTCAGAGCATCAGCCAGACCACCTTCTTAGTACACAGACATGCTCACCCCAAAATTGCTGTGAATAAAAGCTTTCTGCTTTCTAGACACCTCAGTGGGGTTTGAAACAATTTTTGAATTCCTTATAGGCAGTAGGGCTCCTGTATCTCATTCTCTGGAAATGGAACAAGTTCACTGAAGGTCTTTGGATTATTATGTTAGGAGCACAGGTCACATCTTAACTTATTGCAAATTGAGTGAAAAAGACCTTTTCTAAGAGGTGACCTTAAATTCAGCTGGTGTATGCAACTGACCATTTTGTTTGATGTTTGTTGTGTTATCACAGAAGCATGATTTTTCCCATTTCAAAGCAAAAAATACTCACAGTTATTTACCTTCTGTCTGTGAGGCTAATTTAATGCTGAGTCGAGCATTGTGAGAGAAATGATGAACAGTAACTGCATATGCAAGAAACTTTAGGGAGTGGACTTCTCAGTCTCTGATAAGGTGACATTTAGGGCTGATAGCAGAATCAGTAAAGTTCTTAAAAAATGAAGATGAACCCACTGCACTTAGGAGTTGCTTTTCCTCATTCATTTTCAAATATACTCCTTCCCCAAAACTCTTTAACTGCCCAAGAGGGGGTGACTGTAAGGTCTCCCTCAGCTGTTGGCAGGGGGCAAGTCATGGTAGTCTAAAGAATTCTTGAAGAACAAGTAGTGATATTGCCTTTATGTGTGACAGACCTGTCAAATTTCCATTTGCCTTTGCTCTAAACTTTTTAGGTTGTATAAAAAGGGCAGTAATACTTAACTGCAGAATATTTTCTTTCATTTCTGAAAAATGTAATGCTGTTGCAGGCACATTTGGAACATGTTTGTGGTACTCAGTAGTGACTGCAGTGCCTAACTTCAAATGGGAAAATGTTGGCTGGGGGCCTAATTTTTGTATGCAATGAACAAATGTCTTTGCCATTAGCTGCAGTGAGATTGTTGCTCAGCATCTGTGAGGTGCTACTTTGCGCTCCCAGATGTTGCTGATGTCAGCTTTAGACATCCTGCCTGTTTTTTTATTAAAAACCTCCAAAATTGTGGAATGACCTCATAGTAAATATAGTATTTAATTTAATTGTAAATTCAGAAAAAAAAATCAAAGTTCTGTATATTGCAGAGTGTAACAGAAACTGTCCTCAGGAGTCCTCTTCACACGCCTGCCAATTTTAATGAAGCAATTGGTTTCAGATAAATTAGAGATATATTATCTCCCAGGGGAGATAATATGTTGAAGAAGCCAGGTCTCTGTTTCACTGTTTCTCTTGGTGCAGCATGGCTATGAAACCCCACCATGCTAATTTGGTATTGTTGCACAGGTGCTTTGACATATGTACAGGAGGAGCTGTGCCAGCAGGGCCACAGATCTCTGAGACAAAGCTGAGGACGTTCAGCAGCTCTCGTGCTTGAAGCATGGGTGATTCTGAGAACTGAAGGAAGACCATGTGGTTCTGGAATAATATATGATAAAGGAACTCTGCTGTCATCCTTAGATTACTAATCCTTTCTTCTTGGATAAAGTTTCTTCTGCTTGAGTGTCTACAAAAATGAAACTCATTGCCTGTGTACGACATGAACTGAGCTTTACTGATGTTTGAGAAGACCTGAGATATATCTGCCAAGCATTAGTATTTGCCTGAAGCAGCATTTTGTTAATATCTTTGAGGTCTTGGCTTACAAAAGCCTCTAGAATAATTCATTGGGACATGCAGACATATTTGTAATTGTTTCAAATAGACACAGGTGCTAGAAGTTGAAAAACTGTACATCTTTCCTCTGCATTAATTCCTAGGAATTCAGTGATGCCCTCTGGTCCTCTGTTCCTATGGCAAACAAAATGATAGGGCATAAAACAAATGCATAATTTACAGATCTTTCAGGTAACGCAGAAAAATCCCATTTAATAGAGAACTGAGTCTTTTCAAGAAAGTACTGCAGCTTTGTATGATGATATTCTTAGTGATTAAAGAGGGTGCTTTATAAAAGCTGCATAATCAGGCTGGTATTCTGTCTGAAATGACCCTTTTAGTCATCTTTCTATTCCATGGGAAGCTTTAATACTAACAAGCATAAACAAGCTAGGGTAAACCTTGAATTTACTGTTATTAATAGGTTTCAATCTGCTGCAATATCATCCCATGTCTCTCCAGGCAATTAAAGTTCTTTCTTGCTTTTAAAGGAGCTTTAATGGGTGCAGCCAATGGACCATCTATTATCATGAATGAACTCAGTTACTATCTTAGTCACAATCAATATTTGCTTACACTAAGTTAGGAAAAATACTGGAAGCTTGGAGAGTGGTTATATGGCTGCTGATGTTAAGACAGCAGGAAAGCCTGAGAGCATTGAGAAACGTACCCTTAAATAAGTGCAGTTTGTCTTGATATTTCTGTAGTCATCCAGGAAATAAGTGATGATCATCTTTTCTGACACTGGTACTGCAAATTTGCATCATGGAGATAAAGAATTACTAAATCTCTTGGTGAGGAAAGGTTAAAATTTAACTCGTTGTTTCCCTGATATGATGAAGAATGTATTCTAAGAAGCAAATTCACTACAGAATGCTCTGCAAATAAGCCAAGCAAACACACATTTATGTTCATCTATGTGACTGGCCTAGGTGGGACAGTGTCTCTGGGCTGAGGCCAACCAGTTCTGTAAGAACTTAGCAGGGGAATATTGTGCCTCATTGGGGTGGCTTTTCCTCCCCTACAGAGCACGGGCAGCATGCTGGGGCCAGAAGGATCAATAGTCTCAGAAGGGGCTGAGGAGCAAAATTCATCAGAACTACGTCAACAGCCTCCCACAGGAGTCTGCTTCATCATCCCATCTGATGACTTAATCACTCCAGAGGGGAGCTATTTGGTGATTCCAGTGTTGGAAGGTGAGTCCAAACTTTCTGAACTCTGTGTTATTTTTTCTCTGATTGAGTCACTAAACATTTCTGCTTCAGTTTCCAGTTTTAAAAACTGGCTTCATGTTCTGGGAATTGAAAGGTGGCTAGGAAGAAAGAAACTGAAAGAGTAGCAGAAACTATCAAAAGAAGTTCCAGGCTTCAGGACATCCCTTTCCCTTTCCCTTTCCCTTTCCCTTTCCCTTTCCCTTTCCCTTTCCCTTTCCCTTTCCCTTTCCCTTTCCCTTTCCCTTTCCCTTTCCCTTTCCCCTTTCCCTTCCCCTTCCTCTTCCCCTTCCCTTTTTACAGTAAGGCTATCTTCAGGGCAGTCAGAATGTTATTTTGTCCTAGAAGATCCTCAGTGGGAGAGCCTGAAAACCTCCACATTTCCAGGTTTTACTGTCTTGGATGATTAAGGTTGCCTTTGCTTTAGCAAAGCCATGAAAGGCTGACCTATATTTCAAAATGGGTTAGGATACAATTAATTTCTTTGGGCCTTGCTTGGAAGATGTCCCAGAGTATCCACAGAGCCTGCCAAGCAAGCCATCAACAAAAGATTACAGATTTCTGATGGAGAGGTTTGTTTATGGTCTATTCCCTACTTCTTGTGATAGAATCATTCTGGCCAGGTGAAAGGAAGGCAAGAGCTTCCAATTTATCATTTGCACTTCACAAATGGATTGTTAAAGTAACAATGGGTCAATCATTTATTCTTACTGAATCTAAATTATCTGCCTTGAAAATGAGCTGAGATCACTGTTGTATACCTGGCATGCAGTTGAGATACTGTTGCAAGTACTAATTTGTATCATACTTTGCAAAGATGTGAAAGGCTTAGCTGGATTCAAAGGGTGAAAAAAATGTCAGAAAAATGCATCGAGGTTGATCAAACATCAAGCTGTGGCTTCCCCAGGACCCCTCAGATACCATCTTTGGGCACAGATAAGTGTGATCCCAGGAGATTGTTCTGCAGGTCCTCTGAGACTGACTGACAGCCCTGAATAAAGAGCACTGGCCAAACCAAAACATCAAGAAGTGGTTTGATTTATTCAGACCTGAAACAAACAGGTAAACAAAGGAGAAGTTTCCCAATATGAAATACTCCCTTATTCCCCTCTTCCATTTCCTCTCATCAATCATTTCAACCAAATAAAATGTCACTTTGTTTTTAGGTTGCTTTGCTTTGTCCTTCTATTTCAAAACATAAGTGTAAATATTTTAGTGAAACATTCTCTTTGGAAAAGCAGCAAAGAAATAATTTTAACCTTCAGTCAGAAATGTCTGTTGCTAACAAATCACTTATTAACATTGGTTCATAATCAGATTTTGACTGACCTAAATCTGCATTTTTCAAGAAATGCAATATTCAAACAGAAAAGTGTCCAACCCTGAACTGGCAGCTGCTCTCCAGGCTCTTGAAGAATGAGATTTGTTCCCTCTTTTCCAAACATTTAGCATAAAGAAGAGTCCAATTCTATGTCATCTATACATCAAATTTGAGTACAACCAGTGTGAAAAGGTTTCTTTTCACGGGTCAGTGCAAATTCTGGCCATGCAGAATGCTCACACAGTTTATTGCTGGGAACTTCTTGGACATTTCTTAACCACATTCAGTATTCAGCCAAACTCTACTGAATGCTTGGGTAGGCATCCAAGCAAGAAAACAAGAAAATCCAGTTGAAACAAGAAATAACTCTATTTTAATCACATGTTGAATTGCACTATTTCAGTGCATCCCTTCCTGTTTGCTTTATAACATTTACAACAAAAAACAACCAAAAACCCCCAAACAACAACAGCAACAGAAGGAAACCTGCTTCCTTACACAGTTATTTCTCTTACTATCCCCAACAAATCATCACATAGTTTGCTAACATATTTTCTTGTTTTAAAGCAATTTAAGCTTTAAAAAAGCTGTTGCATTCTGCACTTGCTTTTCTCAGGCTCTAATCCAGAGAGGTGCAGAGCAAGCTCAGCTGCCTCCTGAAGCTGAGACAAGGCCCTTGGAGATTAGGACTTCTGAGACTGTTTTTTTTTCAATTCACTTCAGACTTACAGGTCTTTGGTTTTCATCTTTCTCTAAAGTTACTTTAATTAAAATGAAACAAGTCAGAAAATCCCACATTTCTCCAAAGCAAGGTCCAAAATAGCCTTGTCTCTTTGTGTTTGCTTACTAGGTCCTCCTAGGAGTTAGGCTTCCAATTTAAGAGCACGTTGTATTCATGTGAAGGGAGAATGGAAATTTCCACTCTAAGAATTTTCCTTAGAATGTTTCTGTTGGGAACAGTTCTGCATAAAAGAACAAATTTGCCATGGAAGAAAGTGCAACTTTCATCTTCCTAATACACATATCCTTCGACATCCAAGCAAATTGCATAGAAATGATATGTTGCCAATGTTGGAAAGCTGTGCTTCTATCCCAGTGCCAGATGACAGGGAGCTGGGAGTGAGGCACAGGGATGGTGAAAAGCCAGTCTGAATCTCAGGTGCATCAGGCCAGGCTTTGTTGGTGGACCCAGAGAAACACCACCCACAGTGCTGGTAAGGCCTCGTTTCTGATACCACAGTTCCTGCTACCTCCCTTCCAAGCAGAAAAACTGAAGGTAGCAGGGGTGAAGAGAAAGAGTTCTTTCCTCAGCAACAGAAGATCTATCTTACAAAAAGAGAAAAAAATAACTTGGCTTGTTTGGCCTAGTGAAACAAGACTGGAGATGGGAGAAAATGACTATGTATGGATATATCAAGGAGAAAATATTGGGGAGAGAGGAGGATTGTTTAACCTAAAGGATAATGCTAGAACAAGATCAAATGGATATAAATTGGTCATGAATAAATTTAGACTGGAAATTGGGGAAGGTTTCCAACCATCAGAAGAATGACATCCTGGAATAGCCTTTCAAATAGAGTCGTGATGGGCAGAAACTTCAATTTAAACTTGTGATATGAGTCCTTGAAACACCAAGTGGGTTTGAAAAAAAAAAAAAGGTGCTGCTACATTATATGTTTACATAAAATTTATTCCATGCTCTGGAGCTTCTACTGATTACCTGCCAGGGACAGAAAGAATTTTTTCCACTTCATACATAATTTTGATTCTAAGGCTGTACTGATTTTGGCTGGGATAGAGTTAATTTTCTGCTTCGCAGCTTATGAGTGCTGTTTTGGATTTAGGATGAGGATAATGTTGATAACACGCTAATGTTTTAGTTGTTGCTAGGAAGGCTAACTCTAAAAATCAAGGAGTTTACAGTTTCCCGTGCTCTGCCTGTGAGAACAAGAAGCTGGGAGGGAGAACAACCAAGACAGCTGACAAAAACTGGCCACAGGGATATTCCGTAACACTGAATGTCATGCTCAGTGTATAAACTGGGGCAAGTTGGTCAGGAGGGACCAATTGCTGCCAGGGGATGAGCTGGGCATTGGTCAGAGGCTGGTGAGCAATTGTGTTGGACATGACTTGTTTCTCCTGGGTTTTATCTCTCTCTCCTTCTCCTTTCCATTATTATTATTGGTGTTGTTATTGTTAGTGGTAATATTATAATTATTATTACTATTTGTTATTATTATAGGGTTTATTATGTTTCATTATTATGGGGATTTTTGTTTCAATTATTAAACTGCTCCTAACTCACAAGGTTTACATATTTTTTTCCAATTCCCCACCCTGTAGGGGACAAGTGGAGTGAGTGAGTAGCTGCGTGGTGCTCAGTTGCCTGCTGGGGTTAAACCATGACATGAGCTTTTTTCCTTTTTTTGCCCTGAAGTATCAGAAGGAAGCAGAGGTAGGTGCACACACCTTCAAAGTATTAAAAGCTTCCAGGTGGCTTTGATGATATAATTGTCCACATGCCTGAGTTTCTACTGATCTAATGTCAATGGGTAATTTTCTCTGGTTCAATTTTTACTCAGGAGCTGTGCACCACTGAAGACCTCCTGAGAATTTAATCTAACATATCCTGAATATTATTGTATCCAAAATATTATTGACAAAGTCAATCTATTGCTTTCTGCTTATCCTAGATGATGGCTGCAGCTGAAAAACTTTGATGACAGTCTAAGACTCCTGATAGGGCATGAAAAGTGTTCTGTGTCAGGCAAGAGCTGGTGGAGTAAGACCAAGCAGTCATTTCACAGTGCTCAGGCTGAGTAATTGGGATACAGGTCCTTCTGTGAGTCTTGACACTTTGAAACACAAAGGGTGATAAAGTGATGTTGCTGTTACTACAAGAATGCATCTTGCCCAGCATTCATTTTATCCGCTTTGCCTTATGGCCAAAGAGCAACATGTCATGTTGTGTGGTGCTGTTTCCTCTTTTTTCCATCCAAACCTGAACCAAAATCCTGAAGGTTTTCAGCATGGTGAGACATGGGAAGAATTAGCATTTTGTGAGGGCAGTAACCATTCTTCATCATCACTAGTCAACCAGGCACTTCCCCTCCAATATCACCTGTGAAATAGGAAGTGCAAAGGAAGTTCACATCCACACTTTAGGGTCAGTTTTCCATAGCATTTTCCTTTCCTTACTTGCCAGCATTTTTTTAGGGCTGCCAGCCTCATTTTCCAACCCAATACCATCATGCTGAAGCTTCTTACAAGGCAGAGTTTTAAAATCAGCCTAGACAGAACTCAGTCCTGCCTCTCCCTCTGAAAAACTCTTGGCCTTTCAGCCCTTTCTGGATACTACTGCCAGCCTCTCCTTCTGTCTAACCTGACCTGTGTCAGGATCTGACATAAAAGACCACTTCCATCCTACAACCTGTCTGTCTCCTACAGCTCATCACTGGTCATTTATCTTCCTGACCTGCTAATTATACAGAGCCAGCTGGCTCCCAGGTCCATGCTAGGGCAGCATACTCTGGTACAGTATCCCTGTAGCCCATGAAGCCCATGAGAGTTGATGTTAGCATTTACAACTGCGAAAGCTCTAAATAAATTCTTTACTCTTTCCTCTATGTATCCAAGGAGAAAGCCCACTTGATCTGCAGATAGCCTTGATCCTGAAGATTCTTCTAATCACATTGTCTCCACTACAGGCACATATCTTAGTAAGTAAAGGTTAAAGGAATAAGTCCTTGAATTCTGTCCATCATGCAAAGTCCATCTCCCATCCACTTCATAGAAAGCACTAATGTAGTTTCTGAGATAAATAAGAGCATGAAGATAGAAGTAAGGGAGAAGGGAGGAGTTTTCAGCTGAGACTTGGAATGAGATGGAAAGCCACCAAAGTAGAAAAATAGTGACAAGACTGTTCCAGATGATGGGAGGCATAGAGAAGAAGTTGCTCATTCCACCTCTGGTCAGATAGCTTGAAGAGGCAGAGAAAAGCAAAACTTGATGAAACTAAATGGCATTACATATAGACAAAAAAAAAGGCTTCTCTGCACTGGATGCATTGAATTTGTAAATCTGTAGAATATGCTACAGAGAAAGTCGAAGAGCTAAATAATATGGCTGGATTTTTGTAAGAGTTTGGTCAATGTGGGATTATTAATAACATGCAGAGCAGTGTCAAGTAATTTAGAGGTGATCAGATTTCAAAGCTTCCTAGGATAAGGCACCAAGACATGCTAACCTTGGGATGTAAATGCTCAAACAAAATCCCACCACTAACTGGGAGTATTACAAGGGTATGTTCCCATCTGCAAGAACCAAATAGTGATCCCTGCTGGAGAACAGACACTTGCTGCACTGACCACTGCTTATGCTGTTTCTCTGTGACCTTGGTGCTGTTTATACTTGTCAGTTATGCTGTCCCTCTTCGTCTGGGTATTCAAATATGAATATTTCTTCCTTTACATAGTCGGGGAGACAGCGAAGTGTTGTGCCTCCCTATCCACACTCCTGCAGGATTACTGAAGGTCAAAGCTGGGATAGCCAGCATTTACTTCATGCAGGTTTACTATTATCTGAGCAGTTCAATTAAGATGAGGCTGAAAGGAAAGCAGCTGGGGCTTTAAAAGCTCTCATCTCGCAACAAGCCCATCTTCGTGCCCCATATGTTTTATCTGCTTCCCTCCTGCTCTCAGAGAGCCCTGGGATTGCCCAAAATGTATTTAATATACTGAGACTTTCAGTTAATGAACAGACACACACACACACAAACAAACACACTGCCTTTCCTCACAGGAATTTTTGCAAGGTATTTAGCAGGTTGAAATAACCAGGAACAGCAAAAATTACCATAATTTCATTTGGAAATAAATAAGCATAATTTTTAGTGTAGGATAGGGAAATTCTTTCTCTCCCTTTTTAACCTGGTCATCCAAACCATTCTCTGATATGGTATGACATGATATGATATGATATGATACAATTCATTAGTTACAAGGACGTTCTCTGCTCACACCTTTTCATCTGCATTTGGCTAGCCCCAAGACCTGATGCAAGGCAGTGCTGCCTCATTTCTGCAGGATTCCTGGCTGAATGCTCCTGACATGCACAGGCAGCGCTGGGCTCAGTGGGAATGGCAGCGGAACAGCCACATGCCAGCTGGTGAGGGCACTGCAGCATTGGTGACCAGCTTGGAATAAAAGCACAGTAGTTACCGTATTTATTCAGGAACTTAGGGAAAAGGGCTCATTAGGAATGTACCTAGAAAGAAATTTGAGTTTGGGTAGTGGGCATGGACAAATTACTCCTGCCTCGACTGAAGCCATCTCCAGTGCCACAAAACATGCAAAATTCACATGCCCTGAAAACAGAAAGAGAAACACCAGGAGGATGAGTGAAAGGGTTCTGGGTGAGTCAGAGGTCAATGGAGTAGGGAAACAGGAGCATACCCTGCAGATGTGGAGTGGTTGTGAGGGCTGAGGGACACCAGTATTCTACAGCATCCTTCATTACCAGTTGGAAGCACAGGTGAGAAACAGGAGAGGTGTACTATTATCTGCTTATTTCAATTGCTAGCTCTTTGCATCCAGGAGTGGCAGAGCTGAAAGCTACAGATCACATTCTGGCTCATTCTAACTGGGCTAAACTCTAAAGAGTAACTCTTCACTTAAAAAGACAAAACCAGTTACCAACAACCTTATGAGGACAAAAAGACCAACTTGCTAATAAGGGTCTAAGAGGTGGCCATGCCATTGTAAAAGACACACCATCCCACTGTCCATTTAAATGTCTCCTTTAATAGTCATATTTTTATCGATGAAGACTCAGAGTACAATATTTATTCCTACTGTCAAAAGTGTTGCCCCAAGGATTTTAATGGTTGCACTAATTTTATTCCATGTAATGGAGATGCCTTTTAAATGGGAAATGAGGAATTATACAGTCTAGATAATATGCTCTACTGTGGTCTTCCCATTTGGCTTGGGAGCAAATATAGAACCATTCCAGAACTTAGGTTTTGGAAGAGAGGGAAACTTTTATCTATTTGCCACTCTAGTTAGGTTCCCTTTTCTAATTTGGCTTCCTTTCCCAGAAACAGGACCAAAATTCATCCATGGGAGAAAATTCCTCAATGCAAACTAACAAAACAACCATAAAAAGGGGTCTTGTTTTATGACATGCTCCATTGGAATTGCAGCATTCTGCCTATGTGGGCATATTTTCTAACACATTATGCAGAAACAAGTCAGGGAAGATGCTGAGGATTGTAATTTTCTAATTTAATTCTGCCATTTCCAGTAATGGAAAGCCATACTATGGCTATTTATCTTCATAAGTGACAGATGCATTTCATTAAAACTTCCTTAAATAATTTCTCATGGCACTTGAAGGAGGAAAATAAGGAGTGAAAAGATATCTGTTTTGTAAGCACACACGCATCGAGGTTTTGAGAGATGTTAAACGCACAAATGATCTATGACTGCATTAAAGAGGTCAAGTAAAAAGACATTTTTCTGGTGTTTTTTTGCAGTGTTGATGCCTGTTGAACTCATCGTGAAGCAATCTGACATTGACTGTTGCTGGATGAAAATACGCTAATAATATCCCCGTACACGGATATAATGAGTGCCACTTGGGAGAATCCCAAAGCTCGGCGTAATGCTGTGACAGGCAGATGCTTCCCTTCCAAATACTGCTGAAATGCTGCCATGTAGGAGCAGGAGGATGCAGCAGCTGCAGAGCAAGTGACTCTGCAGAATAATTTGGCCAAGAAGTAAAGAACTTTCTATTCAGTTGAAACTGTGTTTAAATAAGCAATGTTCCAGGGCAGGTGAATATTCACCTAATTTTCTTTCTGTGCCAGGCAACTGATAGTGGTGCAATAAAATATATTTTGAAGAAAACTGCATCATGTACTGATGCACCTCTACAGTGTGTTCTGTGAAAAGTTCTATCCCAGGTCTTGGCATACAGGTTTTGCATGGAAGCAATGAAAGCATCACAGAGGGAGAGCTGTGGGTGACATCTTGTACCATTTTTCTGTTGTCTTCATATTCCAAATAGTTCAGGGAAGCCTGAAGGCTTGCAGCAGTCCCTAGAGGGTCATTAGGTCAAGGAAAATTGCCAGTGCATCTGCATTTTCCTTACCCATTCAGTAAACCCATACAGAAGGGAATGTGATGGGAAGGTTTAGAGGTAGCACTGTCATTGTCTGCTCCTCAGTTTCCCATTTAGAGAAACTTTTTAACTTAGGGGGTTGGCAAAGGGGACAGAATAGCAGAGAGCCTTGCCCAAACCTCTGCCTCACAAGCCTCTCATCCAGTTAAGCAACTGCTGCCCAACAGTGCCAGCAAAAAGGTCAGTGGCTATGTGAGCTGTTAAGAATTCACCTCTAGATCAAGGAGGAGAGAATTTCCATACGCTGCTGGTATGGATGAATAAGTTTTCATGGTCTGTAACAATGCTGGTTTTACTCCAGAGTCCCCTTGTTAAGGCCCCAGAGCTGTCAAGAAAGCTGGAAGAGTGCCTGCAGCACCTGTTGCTATCCTCCTGGCACTCAGTAGACCCCTGTCTATTTGGCCTCATCACCTTTCCCTCACTTTACATTTGCTCTCAGCAAATAAAGCCAAGGGAATAAACTATTCAGGAAACACTGCCCTCTCTTTGGTTCGTGAATCTTGCAGTCCTTTCTCACTGTTATTCCCAATGACTCTTATTCCCAACTACTACTTTCTCACTCTTATTCCCAATGACTGAACATGCTCCGTTTGCTGTTCTTTCCCAGTGGAGTTTGTTGAAAAAGATGTCATGTAGAGCAGTGTAAATTAGTACAGACTAGGTAGGTGGTCTTCTTTCTACACTGACTGAAGAAATGCTAACTCTCTGATGAAAAACAGTCACCTTCTTAACAGGAACATTAGCAAATGAGCCAAGAGTTGCTTCTGCCAGCATGCCCAGAAGATGTGGTTTCCATACTTAGAGTGGACTGGGTGCTTTTCATATGAATGGGAGATCCACCTGGTGCAGAGCAGCAGCACCCAGGGCTTGATAGGAAAGCCACACTTTGGCCCAGTGTCTGTCTCCTCCCTCCAGCCAACCCGCTATGAGTGTCAGGGCACCCACTGCCCAATATCCCATGTACTTCACCTCCTTTGAAAACCTTCTAAAGGTATTTTATATCACAGTCATTCTCAAGTTACCTGAACCAGTTTACCAGTCAGCACCAGGCCTCTCAGATAAAGGCCCTTGACCAGCAGAACAAGTCAGCATGAAAACTGGGGCCAGCACACATAAAACCTTCCCTTCCTCTTCCTCCACTGCTCCTGAAGTCAGTCTTTATTTCCTTATTATTGCAATGCTGTATGAGAAGGTGAGGCAGAAATCCTGCGGGCCCCTTTCCTTGGTCTGTTGAGTCACTGTGGCTCTGGCTGGCTCTGGCTGCAGGTGGGTGAGAATACCTATTTTGGCAGAGAGGACCAGTGTAGAGGAAGTCACAGAGACTCATCTCAGGGGAGCTTGGCTGGCAACAGGAACTGATGTCAGCCCATCAATAAAACCAAGCTTCAGAGGGGGCTGAGCTTTCTTACTCATGCTCTGGTGTTCAGAGCATGACTCAACACACAGCACTCGAGGGCCACATGGGAAGTCTTTCATCTGCAGCGTTTTGGCTGGACTCTTCCTGCCACCACCTCTTTCTTTCCCCTTGTGTTTCCATCCAGGTGATTAGTTAGGACTGATGTGCAGTGCTGCTGTGGAATGGCTCAGTGGTTACCAAAAAAGCAGAAGTTCAAGGGGCAAAGTAAAAATTTCCCTTGCAGTTAATCACTGGCCCCACTGTGGAACTCATCAAACTTTGAGGAAGTAATTGAAGCTATTTGCACTTGTGGAAAATGAGAAAGACAAAAGTACAGGAAATTGCTTGTTGTTTTGCTCTCAGTGTCACAGCTATGATTACTCTCTTTTGGATGAGATTCCCTTAGAAGAAGTGGCTTCCAGATAAAGAGACCAGTCAGAATTTGTTTCATTTGCTTGCTTTGAAAAATACTTTTCATGCTGTCTCTGATCCTTAAAAACAATCTTGGTGCATGCAAGAAACATCCCCCTGGAAAATGAGGAGCTGGAAGGAGAGCCCAGTTGAACTGGGCTCTGCCAACTTCACCTGTCAGACATTTAAAAGCAAAGAGTCAACTGGACCTCTTAACGGATCCAAGCCACACACATTTTTGGTCAGAAATTGTTCTTACACATAAAAAGGTAACTGTAGTAGAATTGACAGCTGTGCACTCTGGCTGAGTGTTTGGAGCAGAGACTTCAGTAAGGCTGACCATCAGATGAGGCACATGGAGAAAACACAATGAAGAGACTGTCATGATCATCAGGTCTCTGGCTGTGAGAGGGCAGACTGGTCCACCCTCCCAGGTGATGGACCCCCAAGGTGGCCTGTGATCCCTCTGAACTCATACAGAGCCCATATTTCCTGGAATGCTCCTTAGAAATCACTGTAGCAACAGCCTCTTCCAAGATCAAATTCCCTAAAAAATCACAACAATGGAACTGTGAAGGGAATTTCTATGAAGAGCTTTCTGAGAACTACTTCCATTTGATCAAGGCATGCCAAGAATTTAGCTTGACATCTCTACCTTAATTTCCATATAATTGCTGTGAATTGCCTCCCTCCTGAGATACAGGTTTATGCAGCAACACTTAAAACTGTGACCCGCGGAAACTCAGAGTACTTCAGAAAACTCCATGTCCATGAAAACACCTCCTGCCAGCCCTTTTGAGGCCAGGGCAGGGTCTGGTAACAATGAAATGCCTGGTAATACACTAGACCAGATCTTCATCTGACATAAACCAGTGTGGTAACATTGTTTTCAGGCCATTTGTAACTGGAAATCAACATGATTACGAGAGTCATTCCGGAGGAGAGAGTGTCAAAGTTGTATTTCTCTTTTTCTTGCCTATTCTTTGGTTATGGTATTATCACTGTCATGGACCCATGGCATTCCTTTGTCTCATTGCAAGGATACAGAACTCGAGTCAATTTGGAGCACACAACGCACGGACTTGTGACTGTATAAAGTAACAGCTGTCATTGTATCAGGTTAATAGTGTTGGATAGAGTTTTTCTTTTCCAAATTTGAGTTTTTACATCTGCAGAAAAGCAAGGGAACAACCAACAAAGAAAATAAATGATCCTTTTTTGGTTTTGTGGTTGCATAATTTTAATGAGATTTAAATTCTTAATTCCACTGGAGTTGGCCCTAAACAAGTGATGTACTCATCCAAATACTATGGGGATAAGAGCTATGTGCCAACTGAAATATTTAATCAGAAACTGAAATAAACCTTATAAGCATGTCCAAGCCATTTTACATTAAAGTGAATGACAGCACCTCAAACCAGTGATAGAAGCACAAAAGTGATCACTAGAAAATTAATCATAGAGTCATAGAATGACCTTTGGAAGAGACCTTAAAGATCAACCAGTTCCAACTTCCCTGCCATAAGCAGGGATGCAAACCACTAGACCAGGTTGTTAAAAGCCCCATTCAACCTGGCCTTGAACACTTCTAGGAATGGGGCATCCACAGCTTCTCTGAGAAACCTGAACCAGTTTCTCACCATGCCCACAGTAAACAATTTCTTCCTAACATCTAACCTAAATCTCTCCTCTTTTAGTTTAAAATTGTTCCCTCATGTCCTATCATTATCTGCACCTATAAAAAGTTTATCACTCACTTTTTTATAAGCCCCCTTTAAGCAGGGGAAGGCCACTGTGAGGCCTCCCTGGAGCTGGGTCTTTTCCAGACTGAACAACATCAACTCTCTCAGCCTGTCCTCACAGAAGAAGTGATCCAGCCCTGCAGCCATCCTCCTGGCCCTCCTCTGGACCCATTCCTGCAGGTTCACATCTTGTGTTGAGGACCCCAGGTCTTGATGCAGCACTCCCGCTGGGGTCACATGAGCAGAATCACCTTCCAGGATGAGTTTGGCTTTCTGGACTGGGAGTACACACTGCTGACTCAGCTTCTCATCTACAAGTGCCTCCAAGTCCTTCTCTGCAGGCTGCTCTCAAAGAGTTCTTCTCCCTGTCTGTTGTCATGTCTGGGATTGCCCCTAACCTAAGGTGCAGCGTCTTGCACTTGGACTTGTTGAATCTCATTAGCCTGATTTTTTTGTTTGTTTAAGTTGTGCTACTATTTTTATTACGCGGGAAATAAATAAATCACTATAATAATGCTGCATTGGGTTCTGACATTTTCTGATTGTCAGGAGAATTGAGATTCACGTGGGTTTGTCAGATGGCACATGAGAAAATGCAAAGTACGGTGGCAAACATGACACAAATGTAGGAATTAAGTCTTTCTTTTATTTGTGCCATGCAGACTCTGGGTAGAAACCACTTTTGGACATTCACTAGGGTATATAAGATCAGAATATGGCACTGTGACTTGCCTTTTAAGGCATACCATTGCCTATGATGTTTTAAGAGCATCCAAGAGGACATACACATAATGTATACAATGATGATGATGATGATTATATATGTGGAAACAGCTCCTCTGAAATCTGCATGCACATCATTTAAATGGCCAGCTCTGTTCCTGGGTTTTGTGTCTTTCTTCCTTTATCTATAATTTTTCCTTTCAAAATATTCATTGGATATAACTGATGGAGTTAATGCTTTTGTTTTCACCTCTGCAGCGCCCATTTTTAGAAGTCATCTTATCACTCTCTCATTCACTGCCCTTGCCCTCCCTCTTCCTTCTTCCTCTGTTAAATCAGACTCCATTCTTCCTCCAATTGCTCTGCACAACCTTGCATTCTGCACATTGACCTTTCATATGCTGCCTTTGGATCACCAGCTCTAGCCATTACATTAGCAACACACAATTACACCCTCAAGGTAGACTCAAGTGCAGATCCTACCCCTACATAAGTACCTTAATGAATGGAAAGGTGCTGATGTGTGTTTGAAGTATGATTTCAGCTCACGTACGACAGGAGGGTTCTGCAGAGACATGAAACCATGGGTAGTGATGGGAGCATTTCCCAAATGTTTCTGTTCTGCCACAGTGCCCTCTGCATGGTGCAGCTCTCTGAAGTGCCCAAGCATTGTATCTTTTTCTAGAGGTTATTGCCAAAGCCACACCCAGATGTCACAGCAGGGCTGTCACAAATAGTGAATTCAGATGGGCAGTACTTGCTTGGTCTGAGCACTTTAAAAAAATTGGTTTTGGTGGTTTAATTGGTCAATTTTGCTTTTGATAAGAACGTCCATCCTGATATGTTGTGGTTTTGTGATATCTGTTGTTGTTTGGGAGTGTGATGCTGCCATTAAAACACCTATGCTTTTTTGCCTATTCTTTTTATTTGTTAAATTCAGAATTCAGCATACATTTTTCTGTGAACATACATCAGAACTAAAGCAATTCTGGCCTCCCTCCCAACAAAAGAACAATCTGACAATGAAAGATGCCAGATCTGGCAAATGAAAGAATCTGCCCCATGGCTATGTGGGTAATGAACATAGAGCTACATGGGTCATGATCTAATGTCTTTGTTATAGTCTTAGAGTTGTGAAAAATTGAGCAATATGTGAAGTGGTGGTTTTCAATCCATTTAAGGTATTGTTTGTCCAGAATATCACAAGTAAAATTTGCTCTCACTCCACAGACCACTAAGAATGATCTTTCTCCCTTCAAGGAGGAATTTTGCTGTGAGAAGAGATGGGAACTGGACAAAAGGAATAGTGTGAGGTTATCCCATACTATCTTTGTGGAGATGGTCTCAGTGCAGAGGTATCAGTCTGCACAGTGATTCCAATACCAATTCTAATAGCCATAGTTCACTGGAATAACAATCAGATATTATTTTTACATAAAAGTATTTCATATTGCCCCTATATTCTTCACTAATTTGACTTTGCAAGTGAGACCTTCTCCAATTCACAGAAACCTTGCTTTAGGTTTGTTTACAAAAAAATTCCTTCTAAGATGGGTAAGTCTAAAAAAATATCTGTGGCATGAGTGGTCAGTGTGTTTAAATTAGCCAGTTCAAAAGAAGTGGGGAAAAGAGACCACTTCTGAAAGATCCCAGATGGAAACCCACTTGTTTCCAGCAGAGCTGCTTCCTTCCAGCATATTCTCGGTTATGTCTGTATTTGATATAATAACCTCAGTAATATCCAAAGTAAGATGATGGAGTAAATAAGTGTGTGATGAAAAGAAAGGGAATTTACCCTTCTTTTGCACTTCTTATAGCAAGGCTTATTTAAGCCTTGTCCCTCACTGAAAAGTTTCTTCACTGAGAGCATCCTGAGGAGAGGAGATGCTGGCTCGATCAATGGCTGCCTCGGTGGAGCTGCGATCAGCTGGCAAACACACTCAGCCTCTGGCTGAGGCAGCTTTCAGAGAAATGGACTTCAAATAAGCAGTGCCTTTTTGCTGGGCTTGAAAGGATTAATGGCAGCAAAACCTAAGCATGCTGACAGCATGGGCTCTGTCAGGATAAAGACAACTGGAACTCTGCAAGGATTTTGGAATTAGGGAATATGGTATTTCTTTGTATGTGCAGAAGGAAAGCTGTTGCACAAACATTAGGTCAATTTCAGCATCCAAGAATTTAAGTCCAATTAATTCACCTCTTTTTCCCTAATTAATTAGACAAGCCTGCTTGATGGACCAGCAGGTCAAAAAGACAGCCCATAGCTGAGGGTTTCTAAGCAGTTTTATCCCACCTCTACCAGGGTTTGACTTTTCTTCCTTTGCCCTCAGCATTGCAATGTCACACAGGCAGGGACTGCTGCTGGTACAGGATCTCCACACTCCTCTCCCTCCAGCATATGCTGTACTGCTCTAGAGCCATCCTCAGCAGTCAAGCCACAAACCTGGGATGAGGAGCTGATTTACAGAAGAATGCAATGCCATGGCATAACCCAGGCCATCAGAGAAGTCTGAATGCATTTGGGACAATCATTCATGACTGGCAAAAAAGGGGGAAAAAATAGAGTGAGGAGGAAATTGCTACTTTTGATTTTGACATTTTCCAATATAAATCCTTTTATTTTTCATCCCAGTGGGATCTTTCAAGGCTAAATTCAGTCACACTTACTTTTCAGAAGCTAAAACAAACGAGGTCTCCCTGCTACACACAACTGAATTCAGTTCAAAGCTAAAGCCTCTTGGTCAGATTTCCCTCTGGGTCAACTCAGACAGATACAAATTTTCCTACTTTACCCATGCTGCAGCAGAACAGAGAATAAACTGTCTGCACAGCTCAGCTATTACAATATGTTTCCACATTTAGCCTGCTCAAGAAGCAGGTGCTGGTGGGAAGTACAGCATTCACAATCAGCACATGTCCCCAGTGACACACTTTTAATGCAGAACATAAAAATATACAATAAAAATATTTATGCAAAAGTTGAAGAATGAGCTGTGAGCTCTCAGCTGTTTTCAGTAGGATAAGCAATTTTTCATATGCTTTGGCAAATTTTAGCCTAATTAAAAGAACAAGTAGGTAACTACTGATAGTATATGTGGATAAATTAGAGCAATAATCTAGTCATCTATCCCAAACCTATTCAGAAATTTATGAGGACTTTGATGAGGTGCAGATGGGGCCCTTACAACGGAGACAATTATGAGGCCAGAGGACTCAGGATTAGAATTTTACTTGTCCTATGAAATTTTGTAACTCAGGGCCAGGGTTGTTCAGTTGCAGTAAGAGGCATGCAGAGTGGTAGAAAACCCCATCATTCCATACACATCACTTTTACACATTCTTAATGACTTGTTTAATCCTCTGTGCTCTGCTGTCACATTTTTTTCTTTCACCTCCTGCAAACAGACATCTCTTTGTCTGGCTCAGTATTTCAGTCACAACAACCGTGTTCAGCATGACAGGCTGGGGGCAGAGTGGCTGAAAAACTGCCCAGCAGAAAAGGACCTGGGGTGCTGGTTGACAGCACTGAGCATGAGCCAGCATGTGCCCAGGTGGCCAAGAAGGCAAATGGTATCCTGGCCTGGATCAGCAAAAGTGTGGCCAGCAGGACCAGGGCAGTGGTTGTCCCTCTGTACTTGGAACAGGTGAGGCCACACCTCAAATCCTGTGTTGAGTTCTGGGCCCCTCAGTACAAGAAAGACATCTGGGTTCTGGAGAGTCTCCAGAGAAGAGCAAGTGGAGATGCGGAAGAGTCTGGAGAACAAGTCCTATGAGGAGAAGCTGAGTGAGCTGAGGGTGTTCAGCCTGGAAAAAAGGAGACTCAAGGGTGACCTTATTACTCTCTACAGCCACTTGAAAGGAGGTTGTAGCCAGGTAGGTGTCAGTCTCTTCTCCCAGGCAACCAGTGGAAATGGCCTCAAGTTGTACCAGGAGAGGCTCCCTTTGGATATCAGGAAGAATTCTTCCACTGAAAGGGGGATTAAGCATTGGAAATGCTGCCTATGGAAGTTGTGGAGTCACCCACCACACCGTCTTGTTAAACCTGCTTACGTCACTTCCACAGGTGTTCACTTTCTGCCAGCCTTGATGGTCAAGGCCTGGTTGGTTCCCTGTGGTTATATAAAATAGGATGCAGAGCAGTTAAACAGAACAACAAAACTAACTGAAAAGGCCATACTTTTCTAAGTACAATGTTGTACCTTTCTGACTCACATTCTGGCTTCCTCCCTTTGCCCTCCCCTCAAGAGGAAAAATCCATGCTGAATCCCAAAACCTGGGCATAGTTCTGACATCTTCACATCAGGAAACTCTAGCAGTAACTGCTCCTGCTCCCTGATGTTTGATCCCAGGCCTCCCACACTCATCAAGATACAGGAGGCTCAGTACCTTGGAGGCCAGAATGGTAACAAACACAAATCCCTGCTGAGAATGCAGGAGATGTGAGTCAGCATGAGCAAGACCCAGATTACTGTGAACAACACCCCAACTGAGCAATAGCAACTTAATCATAGTCAGAGAGTCAGTATTGTGCTCTTACTGAAACAATCAACATCTCCATTTTCAGGATCCATAGGAATACTCTGCCATTTAATAGTTTGCATCCTGGCTGCTAAAAATCACCATTCTTTTTGCTATCTGAGGCCTCAAAAACTGGCATATTTTGTCAAAAGGAAAAGATGATCTTTTAACTCGTGATTTCAGTCAGCAAATATCCTATCACCTGCTTAACATGCTTAACATATCACTTTTCATATTGGAATCTCATAGTAATCAATCATAGGCTGTATCTTGCTGGTAAATAGGAGAATTGAGGCAGCACTAGTGTTTTTCCACACCCATAGCTTTTGATCAAAACAGTGGCAGGAGGAGATCTACACACAACCTCTGCTTCAACCACTTCTTGCTCGCGTGCACATTAGAGATACAGAGGTCTTTATGGAATTTAGACATTTAGAAAGCTGTTCACTTCTCTGGCAAGAGTCATAGGTGCCTTTACATGTGACAGGAAGATGCACAGAGTTCTTTGTTTATAATAAAAAGAGTTGCCTTTTCTCTTCCTGTAACTCCATTTGAGATATTATTAGACTTCATCTTATGTCAAAAAGAAAGTCTGAAATGAAATGAAATCACCATAGAACCATATGCCACACTGCTGAGGCACAGCAAAAGTAAGCTAAATTCACTATTGCAGCTGCCAGAGTGAATTTGTCTGTTTTTATTGGTATATGACTCAGCTTTAATATTTTTCTAAGACAGTTCTTGATAGCCTTATAGACAAATAAATAACATTAATAAGACAGAAGAGTTGGTCACTTCCTTCCAACCACCCTCATAAACATATTCTGGCCATAAGGGGAGGCAAAACAAACCAGAGCATTCAAGTGTTCATCTTTGGGATGGAATACTCCTAACCTTTTTGCCCTGGACAGATTTTCTCATTAATGAGAAATCATTATTTAGGGAGAAGAGTACAAAAGGTAGAAGAACTAAGTTCCTATCCTAGGTTGGATTATTGCCTATGGGGATCTTCAGTAGCTCTTCCCACAGTCTCAGTTTCTTGTTGGAGCATAAAGTACAAACATTTTTTTTTTCATACAACACATACACAGTAAGGCCTTATCAAACTTTCAGTGAAGTATCTGGTGATTCTGGGATGAGAATATAAATGATTGCTCCCACTCCCAAAATAGCTAGTTTGGCACCAGAGGAAGAAGTTTCCTGAAGCTTCTGGAATGAAATGGGAAAGAAAGAAAAAAATAGGAAAGGAGAAGAATTGATCTGCCCTTAGATAACAGTTGCACAGATGTTCTCACATCTCCTAACCTCACATTTATGTGATGTTGCACATCAGCAATATGAGGTTTTTCTTGTGAGCAGCACCTTTATTTATTGCTGCTGAATTAATTTTCCTTTAAGAAATAAAGTTCTTTGACTGCTGGTGTTATTGGTCTGCTCTCTCCATTTTCTTACAGCTTTGAACTAAATCCTGTCACCGCTTCTTTCTCCTGAAGTGATTCAGGGCACTGTGCTTTGGATCACGGGGCTGCAAAGTGTCATTTGGTGTCTTTTAACTGTAACCACAGACAACAAAGGCAGCTGGCTTTGCCCATGACTACTGGATTTTGTAGATGCCTGAAAACAAGCCATAAGTGAAATAACTGTGACATTATGCATTTGTGATACCATTGCAAATGGAAGCATTTCCATTTCTGTAGGCTAAACCCTACTCCCTCCTCCAAGAGTTTGCCATCAGTCCCAGTTTGCAATCACTCCCATGCTGAGGGTCTGTGTGCAAGCCAGGGATGTTTATTAGACAGAGTTAATTCCTTTCAGACTCCTTCTAAGTGTGGCTGTGACTGACAGAGGCGGGTGCTGTTTGCAAGTGTCAATGGAGCATGACCTCGAGTTAATACACTGAATGATGAGAGAAAAGAGGATTCATTCAGCATCTGAACTCTGTGCTGAGATTAGCCAGAAGTACAGAGCACATACAAATCGCTGTTTTGTCAGCACAGTGCTTGGCGGAGTTTTTAAATATTTCAGCTATTCTAAGCTATCATCCTCAAGGTCGGGGCAACTAAAAAAAGAAGAGGATCAGCATTTCTGATCCAAACACCATTGTTTTAGATGTGAAATTTGGACCTGGATGCTTAAAGCAATGCATGGCAGCCACAGCCCCAGGGTTGATGTGAAAGGACTTGCAGTAACATGCACAGAGCTGTTTACAAAACTCAGAGAAGGAATTACAGGATATTTAGCTTTTCAGTAGTAGATGCCTGTTCAACTCCAGCCTGCTGAGGAGAAATTGGAAGATACAAGGATCTCCACATTCTGTCTGTCTACTTGTGCTAATTGTTCTATTTTCAGTTGCCTGTGGCCATAAGTTGGTCTTCCAGATGCCATCTCTGCATCTGGTATTAGCAGAGCAGTCAGGGGCCACATAGGCCATGGTAGGTGACCTTTTCTCTTATCCAAGCAGCTCTGTCCAGATCTGAGTCTGTCTGTCTGGGGGCATTGTCTGCATTAGTGTTCAGGGCATAGATCTTATCTGTACTTGGCTAAAACAGTTAGAAGGTCAGGGAAGACCTCTGGAGAATAGCAGAACTGAGGGTTTTTGTGTGATTTCTTCCCACCTATATAGTCGGTCCTTTCTTAGAATTTAAAAAACAACAGAGTTGTTAGCAGAGGTATTGGAAGAAATACGGTTTCCCTCCCTCCTCTGAAGGAGTCCTCAGTGCTAGCAGTAACTATTACCAGAGGCAGGATTGTAGAGAAGATATCAAATCTCTTTCTATCTGTGCTTCCTATTGTTGATTCTGACAACTACATCCATTTAGGGTCAGATTCTATCGTACATTGCTGCTTTGAAGCCAGCAGACAATAAATGCAGAATTTAGAGCATAATAACTCCAGTACTTTCAGTGCAAAGAATCCTCTGTTCACCTCTCCTCACTGCCTGTTTCTCTCATGCATGGTGCTCTTGACTTTGTATCCAACCCTGTGCACAAAAACCTCTGCATCATCAATTTCTCTTGCAGTCCTAACTGAAGGAGCTGCTTCTATCTCCATTGCCACCCATCAGGCTTTTGAGTCCCATAAAACAGCAAGACCAAAAGTGGTCCTATGTTTTCTCAAAGGTGATCAAACCCAAGAAAATTATTACTACCTTCTCTTCTTGCCCTTCCTTCTATCTCTCCTCTCACAACTGCCCCAGGGAAACAGACATACAAAAAACCTGCACAAGAGGCAGAAGACAGTAAATGCCTTCTTTTGTGAAGGCACCAGTATTTATCCTGGGGCTGCTGCAGTCCACTAAACCTAACACACAAATATTTTGAGGTTGATTTCTGTTAATAAACTTTGGGGGGCTGTTACTAACCAACACCAGTAGCTCTTAAGAAAAAGAAAGGTTTTGCTGAAGCCTATTGCCTTTTAATAGAGTAATTTACAACCATATACAGTTTAGATTACCAAATTATTGGCAGCACTTTGGTGCAATGTCCGTTTTTTTTCCCCTCAGTAACCCCCATCATCTGCTGACCCAATCCAGAGCTGACTGCAGCTGAAATTGATACAAAAATACCCCAGCTGATATTGGCCAGTTTGTCACTCTCTATTTGCTTTTTCTCCTGTTCATCTGCTCTGCCATCTCAAATGGTTTCTCTCTGCTTACTTATCACGTGGGTCACTTACCATGCAAAGGAGTAACAAGAAGAGAACGGAGAGGCAGCTGTATTAACAGATATGCAGAATTATGAATTATATATTTCTCTGTCATTACTTGTCGGGCCCTTGCTTGAATGATGTGCTTTTGTCACTGTGTGCTGTTGTGGGCAGGGTCAGTGTCATTTGCTTGCAAGGATTTGCGCACAAACAAGACTCATTCTTTCTTCTGAAAAGGATGTGTTGGCCAAACTGCCAGTGAACAGCGAGTTGAGTCAGCAGTGCAAAATTATAATTAAAAAAGAGAAAGGAAAAAAAAAATGGAAAACAATACCAGCCATCATTTCCTAGAGAGCTCTGCAAGCTTGCTGGAAGCCTCTTTATAGCCTTGCAAATGCTGTGAGTGGTGTGCAGGCAGTTGCCACTAAACGGTGCAAATGGGAGAACTGCAGGAGCTCACCATGTTTCCACAGCGTCAAGATTGGAAAATACCCAAAGTCTGCCACTCAGACGTGGTAAATCAGACTTGCCCTGCCACCTCCTGGCCGTACCAGACACCGAATAGAATTTAATGTGCTAAACAGCCTGCTTCGTATCTTACTCCCTTTCTGGTCAGGGGCCTGACCTGAGGTTCACAGAGGTGACCAAGCTGTGACCTCAGCCTGGAAAGCATATGCAGCATGAATGGATAAAGCCTTTGGGACCATAAATATGAAACAAAAGCTTTGCTGTGACCTTCACACGTACATTTTAATGCACAACAAAAACAGAATTCTTTCTTTGCCTGCTTCCCATACAAATGTGTTGCTGTAGAGTTTCTCACCTAGGATGGGGGGAGATCACTGCCTCTCGAGATATCCCTGATGTTGCAATTGTCAGGCCTCATCCAACAAGGCATTCAGGAATCTTGGCCTCTATAGAGAGAAAGTTCTGTAAGTATACAAAGAAGGACTACATACTTGCTTGGTTTTTAATATGGGACTATAATATGGAAGAAAGGCTCTGGTTAATATTCTTCTTTTCTTTCCTAGCTTGCAATGTCTGGTAATATTTCCTGCTAATGTTGGTGTAGGGATGGAGATAAGTATTGACTTTCATCTCTGTACAGAATTCTAGCTTTACTGCTCCATAAACTGCTCCCAGAGAATAATAATAATATGATGTCATGATTTATAAGCCCAATATAATTTTTTACATTTTTATACAGTTTCAAATAGTATTTGCTTTCACAGTTTCATTTTATCTGAACTTCTATTCAATGCAAAGTTATAGAAAATCTCAAGGAAGTTGTAGCCAAAGGACATACAACCTTTGGCAATATGAGTCCACTAGTAAAGAGGGAATGAGAATTTCAAGCTCTTCTTGCTCTTTATTCCATGTTCATTAAGGACTCTGATAGTCCACTGAGGGAAATAGAAAGATCTTTCAGAAAACGTAAACCCAGACAAAAGCAAGAGTGTCTGCATTTTGAAACCCACATCACCTTCACTCTGCAGCTGAGTCACATCAATTTCATCTGGTAGGAGCACACTCTTTCCTTGGTTTATATGTGTGTGAACAAGTGATGTATTTTTAATGAGATTTATTTTCATGACAGGAACCTCATTGACAATTTGCATTAAAGACAAGCTAAATGAGCTGTTCAAGAGTAGAACAAGCTTTCTCACATTTGTTTCCTTTAATTAACCCATGCAGCATGTTAATTCTGGATTCAATCCTGCCTTGTACCATCTATGAGATCAAAGTCATCCTTCCATAAAACCTGTGATCACCCTATTTTCTTCATGTTAACCCTTTGAGGCCATAATTCAGAGAAAAAAAATTAGAAGGGGCATTTGTTTTTAATGTTTTACCACAAAAATGCAGTAACTTTTTTTTTCTGTTTTTTCTCAAGTAAAATGTCAATTGTTAAATTTTCCAGCTGGAAAGAAATTTGTATTTCCAGACAGGTTTACTTTAAGTACCTAGTCATTTACTGGAATTACCAAGTTACTTCCCATGTTAATCGAAATGAAATGACATTATATGAAACCCTAGTGACCTCCAAATGGAACTGAAACCTATTAGGTCTGAAGTACAGATCTCTCCCTCACGTGCTAATAAGTAATTGGTAGCAGTAGATGTCTGTTATCATCCATAGGGATCAGTTGCATGAGGTAAAAACTCAGTCAACAAATTTGAGGGATGAAGGGTACATCCTTCATCACCAGATAATACAGATACTTGCCAACAAATAAACATGGAGGTTCAAGAAAGCCTTGGATTGTTTCAGTGTTGGATGAGAAAGAACAGACATAAAAAGCTGTATGGATGCTGGTTCTGCTTTCTCTCTTCTTACTCTCCTACGTCCCTATAATATTAAGTCCAAGTGTCCAACTTTTGCTCCTGCTGGCCCTGCTCCCCACTCCACACCTGTAGTGCTCCACGCTCCAGAGGAGAAGGTGCCAGCCCCGGGTTTCAGCATGGAGCTGCACAGAGGCAGATGAGCTGGCAGGGAGAAGCTGGAGGGTGCTCACTGCAGATGTCACAGCCAGGAATTCAGCTGCCAAGAGAACAAGGCTTCTACTAAGGGTGTTCAAATTAAAATTAGTCAGAGTTTATGATTTGGCCAAGATATTATTTTCTGGAGACCGTGAAAGGGGCTTACTTGATACCAAAAATGCCTTTTCTATGAAGCCTGGAAAAAGTAAGTGTTCCAAGCCACAGTATTGTAAGATTTTTTTTAACCAGGCCAACATAATTGCCATTCTCTAATTTTTATGTGTGATTGAAGGACTTCAGGTAAAATTTTACAAAGTATAGTTGACATGAATTGCTGGAAAGGGTTCCTTGAATAACAGTGTTATAAAACTTTTTAGATATCACTGCCATGTCAGCCTTCTATCACAGCACCAAAAAGCCCAATCACATCTCATGGCAGTAATGGAAACACCCCTTACCATCATTCCCAAAGCAGGGAGCTTGGGAGAGGCATCCTGAAACTCTTTCTTGACTCCAAGAGTCACGCTGGAGAAAAGTTAAGGAACAAAGCACAACATACACCTTACCCAAAGGGTACAAACCCTGGGCCTGGACACAGATTTGGAGCAGGAAGTCTCTGTGCTGTGAAGCTGCCAGCATGGCCCTGGTTCTGGTTGTCAGATGTTCTTCCACACAATGCCTGTGCATGGTTTGGGGGCTGACAAAGGCTGCAGATTATTCCCAATGGGCAATTTGGATGCAGATACCTTGTTTTGGAGGCTGCATTAGTTTAGCTGTGTCTTGCCAGGAGTTTACCAGGTGTTTACTAGCAGTTTGTTCACTACCTCACCAGTTTGTTTACAAGCAGAAAGAGGTTCAAACAGGCTCATAACCCCAAAGAATGGCTGTGGTCACCCAAGGAGACAGTGCACCTGTACCTAATTTCCCACTTACTTCTCCTTCCATTTATCATCAAAGAAATAGGCCAGTGGAGCTCAGCTTGTTAAACTTGTCATGCCAGGCCATCAAACTTCCTCTTGGGAACAACAGCATTTAAAATTACATCAAAAGAATAAGGAGGAAGGTAATTTTTATTCCCATATCAGGAGATCAAAAAAAAAAAACACCATATCAAGCACATTTTGTGAGGAGAGGAAGCCAAGGATCATTACTTGGAGGATTCAATGAATGTTATTAGAAACTGCACTTTCCCCCACTTCATTCTTATCATGACATCTTGGCAAAGTGCTAAGAACTGTTTCTAAGGAAGAGGTTTTGGATGCTGGCAGATAGGAGCAGATATGATCACAAGCTTGAATTTGAAGAACATTTTATGCCAGATTAAAAAAAAAAAAACCCAAACTTTTGGAGCAAGTGAGAAAAGATCAAAAAGAACTAGCATGGCAAAGTAACAACTGCAAAGGCAAAAATGACAGAAGATGTTTTTAAATTGCATGAAGAGTCCAAGCATCACAAGGGGAGCACCAGTTAGAAATGGGAGAATTTTAAAATGACCCAGAGCAAAGTGAAGACAGATTATTAAGGAACATTTACAAATAGGTAAAGAATAATTTCTCTGAGGAGAGTAGTGAAAAAATTACTTATATCAGTGCCATCAAGAAATGAATTAAAATCAGTGAGTTCCAGTCCAGAGGGAAGCTTTAAAGCTAGATTTTGGAAAGCAAATACAGTTCAGTCTGTCATCATTCCCTCTGAATCCAGTGATATAACTGGTGCTGAAACTCTGTAAACCTGTAAGGAGAAACATAAACCCATCACTGATGATAATTTAAGGCATATGATTAACAAGGAAGGAAAAAGAGGGCTACCTCTCTGATGCCATCAGTCATAAATCAGCCAGGCCTTATTCAAGGCTGCAAAACTTGAGAATCTGACAAGGTGGCAAAAATACACCAAAATACTGCAGCCCCCTTCAGTTAGGAAAGTTTTAAGGCCTATTGCAGAACCAATTGAATTGGGAATAGTTAAAAAAAATGAAGTGGCCAAGAAAGAACAATGCTGTTCTGAGAACAGAAGCAAAAAGTAATGCATATTCCTGTGTTTAGATCATTCAATCGAGAGCTGTGTGGATGAACCTAGTGGGAGGTAACGTAACCCTGCAGCCAGCTCCAAGAGCTAATACTGTGATGAAATTTTGAAATGCAAATCTTGAGGAGCAATTATGCAAAAACTCTTACTAGGCAAGTTTTTGGAGAAACCTTAAAAATAAATTGTGAAGAACCACATGGAGCAGCACTGTGTAGAATAGTAATTGCTATGCCAGGGGAAAGAAATGAAAGGCATGTGCTAAGAATGTCATCTCAGACTCTGCTGTGAAACACTGAAGCTCCCCAGAGCATGAAGTGAGAGCTAACAGAGCACTGTAACCACCAGTACAGGCACCCATCCTTTCCTATAGCAAAAGAAGAGCTGGGCATTACAGGCACAAGCTGCAGGCCTGGGAGAACACCCTGACCTACAACAGAGAGCAGGGTCAGTTCCAGAGTGTCTGGAGGTTTGAACTCTCACAGCTACACAGCACACCATCAAAAAAAATTGGGGCACACTGCATACCTGATTTTGCTTAGGAATAATGATCAAGCTCTCTCTTCAGATATCATCAGCAAGTCTGGATTAAGTGAAATGGATTCCCAGTAAAGACCTGCAAATAGTGACCGACCAGCGTCCTGAGATTTGTTTACTCAAAAGACGCATTCTGTGTTTTTAATTCCTATAGCAATGTGGCTTCTTGTAATGAACAAGCAACCTGAGGTTCTTTTCTGCACCTTGTTCCACTCAGAGGAGAATTTACAATTTATCCTTGCAGTTACAATTAAAATTTACCTTTGCAATTGGAGTAGGTTACTGTGCTCAACAGGCTACTGAAATGTCTGCCATTTGGCCATTACCAAAAAAACCTCCCAGGAACGGAGTCCAGTGAACCTCCTCTTTCTGCCTATGCCCAATATTCCCTATGTGCTACCTGTCCCAGGCTTGAAGAAGTGCAGCCTGGTTTGCTCCCAGCAACAGTATGAAGAGCAGGCAGGACAGCAACATCAGCCCAGGTGCCTTCTGGACAAAAGAATCACAGAAACAAAAGAGCAACAACCTTGTCTTGGATCAATTGTTGCTGTGTCGTTTTGAAGATGGTCCCCTCAGACAGGGTGATGTGACAATTCTGGCAGGCTGCCTGTGATCCCAGCCTGTGCTCTGTCTGTATTAGAGAGGCACTATCCAAACTTGTCTCCAGAATTTCAGCCATGCAGCCTCCTTGCAGTAGGGCACAAGTAAGGGACAGTGGGAGCACATACTGCACATACTGCACATGTAGCAGGGAGCAGGAAACTTGGTTCCTTGGTACTGCACATGCCATTGATCTCAGGGACTAAAGGACCTGCTGTTTCTCCAGCACCTTAGGTTCACATGTGGGAGCCAGGGGAAATAGTGCTCACATTCCTTTGAAGAACACTTTGACAGGAACCAAGAGGACACTGCTGTGGCTAAATTGATGCAAACCTCCTTCCCAGGGCTGGATTGATGCAGGATAAAATATACAGTTGTAAACTCTGTAACCTCCTGAACTAGCACAGTATAAGATGAGAGGCACCACCTTAACTCTGCTCTCTTGCATGTGTTCATCACAGCACATCTTTGATGGCATGATTATATATGGCTTCTAAAATAATATAATATTAGGCAGTTTTGTTCTACAGCCTTATTTATTACTTCTGAGTCTGTTGTCTCTACTTAATCTTTTCTTGCCTGGAAGAACATCACTCCATCAGTGAATCAGCATCTCCAGAGAGGAAATGAAATGGAGACACGTTCATAATATACAGCAAATCGCTGTCTTAACACTCAGTTAATGTTCCACAGTGGATTAAGAATTATTGTCCTAGTATTTCAGCTTAGTCCAGATTTAGTGCCCCAGTGGAAGAATTAAGGACTAGATGAAACAGTGCATGTAAAGCTACTTTCTAGAGCAATACAGGAGCATGTTGCTATCACAGCCACTAAGGCAAGTATGTAAAAATCAAGGAGCTGTTGCAAAGTGGTTCCCTTTTTGCAAAGTGGAGGAAAAGGCATTTGGATACCAAAATAAATTACAGTGGTATTGGTGGAAAGCAAACAAAGATAAGCTGGTTAAAATTATTTTACTGTGTGCAGTCATGGACAGAAATATGACTCATGCCACCATGGGCCATGGGTTGTTATGGATCATCTAGTTGGTACTGTCTGGAATGGCAACAAAGAGATTTTACAGCTGCTGATGGACAAGCCCTAAACTTTTACTCACAGATTCCCCTGAGGGCTGAGATCTTCAGTGAGAATCTGAATTTGAGAATAATTTTCTCTAAAATTCCTACCTCTATCTAAGGAATATTCCTGCAGCTCCATATCTGCCCACTGCTCTCCCTTTCCCTTCTCTGATGTGCTCTTGCAGGTTTGTAGTGACTAAGAGTTGTTGAACTGTGTGGTTTTTTATGAGATCTGAACTGTAAAACCCAGGAAGAAAAGTCCCTGTGAAGGTTCCTATGATCCTCACTCTTCCTGCAATTTCAAATATCAGCTGTGCCACCATGAGCTCACACATCTGACTCACTGCTTCTAATCTATTTTCCTCAACTCAGTTTTGCTTTGGCAATATTGCCACCCCCACGTCTCTTGGTGACTGAACACTGAGCAAATTAAATCCTGATCTTTCTCTTTGACTGCCTCGTCTTGTTCTCTCAGTTTTTATAACTGAGATGCTGCCATATCCCTTTTCCTTTAGGTGAAGTAGCCAGACACCTCTGATTGCTCACAATACTTTTTTGTACATTAGGCTATATCTAAACACAATTTTTTTTCTTCTGTGGTGTTTCTAAGATCCAGGACAGATCATGCCCTTGACCACTTTATCTTCTGTCAGATGTTATCTCCTCTGTTTCTGGCCTCCCTGAGATTGCAGCCAAAACAAACACAGCTTCCCGATTGACCTCATGCCCTGCATAATGATTAATGCCCTGTATTAATACTTATTTTTCCCTCCTCATCCTCCAATTTCCCTTACAGTATTATTTTCTGCACATTTCTACTTCCTGCAGTGTCTTTCTCCACCTGCTTGTCTGTTTCTGGTATTTCTTTTACCATTCTTCCCTCCATTCTGGCAGCAGTGCTGACTCTGACCACCAAGTACGACTTGTTTGTCACTCTGTCCTCTTTCTTTCTCTCATGCTGTCATGACACAAGTGACTTCCTTTTGACCTGGCAGATCAATGACTCTCCATATGCCAGTAGAGCTGTCTCTGTCCCAGGAGCCAATGCACAATGTCACATATTAACCCATTTTTTTCAAATCCCTCTTCAAAACCTATTTCCCTTTAAGACAGAGAGTGACATCACAAAACCAGCATAACCAAAAACCACAGTGCCATTGGGCTTGCTGAGGGAAATGTAGCCAGGCATTTCTTCCTTGCACTGCTAAATAAAATCCCTTCCATAACACAAAGATGGTATTACTGAGCATGGCATGAAATGAGGAGACTAAGAAGGAAACCTCAAGGTTTTGAGATCATTCTAAACTCACAATTTCTTCACTGAATGATACAATGTCTACATTGAACTGTACAGGTGAATTCACTACTTCTAGCTTCATTCATCAGCCATTTTATGCACCCATTCCTGGGAAAAATACATGGGACTGCTGGTGCTGCTGGAATACATTACATATTTCCCAGTGGCCCTGTGCAACTCAAGCACTGGCACAGGCTTACATGCTGCAGCATCTCAATCTCTAACCTATTTCTATAGATTAGCTCTTTACTAATGTAGTAATTCCATTTGTTGTCAGTTCCTCCATTTCTCTACATTTGTTACTGTAAACAGATACAAGATATTAACTTTAAACATTCAGGAGCTATCCCATTATTAGGCTGTCTCCTTCTAGTCGGGCTTAGAGGAAAATTAAGGCAATGCAGTTTACTTACAACACTTATGTGCGGTTTCTTTCCAGAGTTCCAGGAACACTCAAGGCTCAAAATGTCTTCTCTGACCACATCAGAAACTTTCTGATAAGTTCATTCCTGATATTAGCAAGTGTGCCCTCCCTTTGAAGGTCCCTCATGCTGTTTGGTCATGGGGCTGCCGTTGACCAGAACACGGGCTCGTGAGTGCCTTTACAGAAAGTGTAAATGGCTGGGCCTAGGGACAAAAATAGGAATAGGATGCTTGTGCTACTATACAAGCTAAACTCAGTCATCCATCCTTTCTGCTCTTCATTTTCCACATTTGCCCATGCCCCATGACAGTCCAGGAAAATGGAGGGACATTCTTCCCTGTCAGGGAGGTAGATAATGCTGCCAGTGTGAAAGAATGAAGTGGACTCTTATGAGCTGTCTGGCCCATGTTTTCCACCCTCAGTGTTCTGTGATTCATCTAATTAAGGTACACAGCCTGCAAAACAAGAGGAAATTTGGAACTTCTACTCATTAGCTGGGCATGAATGGGATTTTTTTTTTTCCTCTTGACTGTCTTCATTTTATCTGCTGCAGTTCTTCATGACTCAGACTCCAGAAGGGCTCATGATTGTGTGGGTTGCCTCTGGCAAAGGCAAGGAGCTTGAAAGCAAGTGTCTGTCTGTCTGACTTTTACTTTGCTCTGAAAACAAACACTGAAGAGCCTATTCCCTGAGTGACTGACCCAGCTGCTGTGTCTTCCCTGCTTGTTGGGGTACAAAATGATTAATCTCCTTCTACATAGTTCAGTACTTAAAACATATGCGAAGGGGACACAAGGGCTTTCATATTAAGCAGGGATAAAAAAAGGCTTGTTTTACTCTTAATGAAGAAATAATTTCCTTAAGAACAAAAAAGCTCCTCACAGCCAGTGCTTATAAATTGCTTAATTGGAAATACACATAACAGTCCTGTGAGGATTATCAGAGTGCTTCTAGCTGGAATTAGAGTCAGGAAAGAAAAGTTATTTTAGAGATACTAATAAAACAGGAGGTTGTGAAGGCTTCTGGGATATATACAGATGTTTTATTTTAGGCTTTGCATATAAAGATGATTTTTAACCAATTTGTTATTGGTTTGCAAGCTCTGCTGATTATCCTTGAGGCAGAGAGGAGTAAAAATAAAGGAACAGACCCCCACCAGATCAGAGAATGATAGCTCCAAAAAGACAAACTGGGGTTTTTTTAGCTGAGACTTCAGGCTATTGGGCCATCTACCACTGTCTAGGTATTTGATGTTTCATAAATGTGCCAGAAACAGAGCTAAAGACATCTTTGGCAGTACCTTTCCTTGTTTCCTAATAGATATCAAGCCCCTCATCAATTCTTTGTTTTCTGCAGGAGATGCCCAGTGCACAGGCAGGCTCCTTGCTGGGCTGCAGTGGATGTGCTTCCTGCTCCAGCCACTCTTCTTCTGGGAAAGTGGGAAATGGTGTCTCTCACAGCTCCACCACCACTGACTCCTCTAATGAGCTTTGCTGTGCAGGACCAGTGATCCAACAGGGCTGCATCACATCCCTGATTTTAGGTACTTTTCTAAACACAGATAGGGAGCCTCTCAGCCACCCACAGCCGACTAAGTCACCACAGCTTCTCCTTTCCCTTGGAGGCAGCAGAGAGGATGAAAAATGTCCGCCTGCTCATCTCTGCCCAGCAACCCCACATGCCCTGTGTGAAAAAAAATAGTTTCTGTTTGTAGCTCTTTGTCTAGAGCCCGGCTCCAGGGTCAACTTCCATGGCACGTGAGGCCTTTCCGTTGCTGAATAAACGAGAAAACCTTTCTTTGGTGGCTGACAGGCACCTGCACCACCTTCCTGCAGCTGGGTTTGCACATCTGGCTTTGGTTTGGACACTGCATCCGAAAGATGTGCTGTAGGATCACCAGACAGGCATGGGCAAGGGGCAGCAAACAGCACTGGGGTCACCTCACAATCCCAGATCCCCTCACAGTGGCAGGGTCTTCTCACAGCCCTGGAGTCACCTTGTCATCCACAAAAATGGGATTCATGGGCAACAAGCCTATAATTATACACTTGAGAGAGACATTGATTATCTCAGAGTTGCACAAGCGTGGATGCTCAGTGGTATTCCACAAATCAAGCACATCAACTATCAAAACCTTTTGCAATTTATACATTTTAGCAAACAAAGGAATTTGTGTTCATTGGCTACAAGTTACATAGTTCTCTTGTTACTTAGTATTCTGTCTTCTGCTTATTAATGATTCTCTTGCTTCTCCAGCTAATTAGTCCCATACTCAGTCTTTTCCTTCTTTTGGGTCAGTGGGTTTCTTGGGTCAGTGAGTTGGTGAGATGGTGGTCACCATCTCCCCTTGCCAGAATTACATTTTATCCAATTGGAGCTGGTTCAGCACAATTGCTGAGCTGTGTTTATTAGTTTCTTCCCCCTCTTTGGGGTCCTGCCAAATGTCCTTGTGGCCCATAAATTCTGCATTCTTTGTGTCCACTATCAGCTGCACATCCTTCTCCCCAAGCTTTGTTAACCTCCCCCGAAGTGGGAGATCACTGAAACACCTGGAGCCCTAAACCTTAACAAGGCAACTCCACCAACAAGTAATTTGTCTTTCTAACACCTGCACATCACTCAGAGATTGCTCGTTAGCTGCTCTTTCTAAAATCTCCTTCCCTGCTGATTAGGCTGAAAAGCACACGAAGATCAAACACCAAAGAACGTCCTTTCTCAAGGAAATTTTTGCATATTCCACGTTTTGTAGCATCCTCACGGCCGGGTGTCCCTCAGAGCCTCCGGGGTCCCTCACGGCCCGGGGGTCCCTCAGAGCCCGGGGGTCCCTCAGAGCCTCCAGGATCCCTCAAGGCACGGGGGTCCCTCACAGCCCAGGGGTCCCTCAGAGCCTCCAGGGTCCCTCACGGCCGGGGGTCCCTCAGAACCTCCGGGGTCCCTCACGTCCCGGGGGTCCCTCACAGACCGGCAGTCCCTCACGAAGGCAGCCGAAGGGAGGTGGTTCCACCTGGCGGCCGATGGTGGAAAGTAAGAAAAGTCGTCAAAAAATAAGAAAACAAACCCAAAGCAAGACAACCGGGATGTGCGGAAATGATCACCTGTAGCGCCTGCACAGGTGTAAGGAGCTGGTTTTACTTCTCCGCAGCTCAGGCAGCCAACAAGCCAGGACACCCCTAGAAGAAAGGAAGGCTGCTGATAATTAATTTTTATTCCTATCCGGCCCTGTCCAGCTGAGTTTCCTTATTTTATGAGTTAGCATCTCTATTTTCTCTTCTAATAACGGTGTTATTTGAGTTCAAAAGTCCCACAGGGCTCATGTGCTACTGGTGCTGAGGAGAGGAGGAAGAAAAGGTGTCCCTTTGGAAGATGGATCCACTTCAAAGTTGTGGTAATTTGAGGACTGACTGAAAACACAGGGAGCCAAGCAGTGAAGCTTACAATAGCCAAGCAAACTGGCTTTTCAGACAACACCACAGAAATAAAAGAAGGGAAAAAAAAACACTTAAAGCATTTGAAATGTAAAATTTAAACACAGGGCTTTAATTTTAAAATACATTCCTTTTTTTCTCTTCTTTTCAGCTGGTAAGAGCATATTCATTAGCAGCTCTTCCAGGCTGAGCAGTTTCTAGATTTGATTGAGGATGGTATAAAGGTCCACACCTAGTAAAAGCAGTTGCTACTAAAAAGTAAAACTGAAGTTTCCTGTTTAAAGTCTGACCTATCCTAAAGGCAAAGAGCTGTACTGACACATAGCTCAGCAAAACCTGTCAGGCTGGCACCAGTAAGGAACTGGGATGTTAGTCATGGACTCCTGCCTGGCTGAGACAGAGGTTTTTCACTCTAAAAATAAGTAAGACTCATGAAGGGCCTCTTCTTTCACATCTCCTGTGGTGCTTACATGTAAATTCGTGCTGTATGCTGTGTATCGTGTGCAGTCATTTTACAGCTTGAAATTTGTGTGTTCATCCCCTCCAAGGCAGTGGGGGCAAAGGACCAGGCCATGATGGATGGGGCTCCCCAGGTCTAAATCTCTGCAAAGGGGGAATAAGAAAGGGCATGGACAGGTCTAGGTTTGGACTTTGTCATTTTAGTGATGTTTTTCCCTTGAGGAGATGATGATCATGTGTGTCAGGGCAGAACTGAGACATTTTGAAACCCGGTTCATGTTTTCCAGAGAACACAAAGCACCAATCTACTGCTAGAATCTGTTAATTCTGCAAAAGAAGAGCTGGGTAATTTTGTGGGAAAGCTACTCTCAGCCTTCCTGATCCCAAATTTGGGTTACTTGCCATACCTTACGCTTCCCTGAAGCTCACCAGATCTGAGTGAGCTTAAGTAAGCATATGTGTTCTGAGTGTTTAGGGAACACACCTCTAAGCAGAAACCAAATTTAGACAGAGCTCTTTCTTCCTAACATTTTGGCTTTCCTTTCATGAAATCCCAAATTATACATGGAATGTAATTTTATCTCTGTCTGTCACCATGCTGGGCTCGGCAGGCTGGTAGAGGAGTAATCCAAAGCCTGTAGCTATCAGTGAAGCTCAGTTCTACCCACGGGAGGAGTCCCATAAAAAACCCCATTTGATCAAGCAATCACCTCTATCAGTGAGAAGTTTAGTGTCTGCAAATATATGCATCACAGCTGAAAATAGTCTCTCACTAGGATCTGTAAACTCAGAAGGAGAGTCTGCTTACAGTGTCACTCCCTAACACCTTCCAGGCAGAAGACCAGAGATTTTTGTCCTATAGTTGCTCATTTTCAGCTTCAGTCAAAGCCTCAAAATTATAAGACAGTTTTAAAGAAATACCATCTGGAATTCCCTACAATCTCAAGGCAAAGTGTTTTACAGAATCACTGAAACAAAGAATATTCTGAGTTGGAAGGGAGCCACAAGAATCATTGAGTCCAACTCCTGGTCCTGCACAGGACAGTTCCAAGAATCATACCAATGGGCTGTACTTCTGTAAGCAGACTTTGCACAATCCATAAAAATCTTTAGGTCCTTCCAATGGACAAAGGTTTTTAATTCTGCCATCTCCTGTCAGAACAGATTTTACTGCAAAGATTACATTCATAAAAATTGAATCGTTTGTAAATTACTTACCTCACTCAAAAGGACAGAGGATAAAGGAGAGATCAGGTGAACATAAGGTACCTGGATTCACAAAAACCTGTGGGCAAGTTACACACCAAAGATTATTTTTTAAAATGAAGCTGTTGTGGGGTCACAGGAGTAATTTCATGCAGTGAAAGCTGGTTACAGAATGGCAGCAGTGGGCTGCCCTGGAGATTGGTGCGGGAACCAGTTTCGTTTAGTATATAACTTGTGACCGGAGAAAGGAGTGAGGAGTGTTCACAGTGCTGCTGGAGTTTTCCAGGTATCCAAACACCACACAGAGGCACCTGAAGGACCCCACTAAACCGAGTAGGAAAAAGAGGTGGCAGGTGAGCTTGGGTGCAGATAAATATAAACTGCTGCCGTAGGAAGTCATGGATGTGACTGTATCAACAGGCTCAGTAAAGAACTAGATGAATTTGGGACACTAGGTCAAAAGATGAATACTCTGAAGGACTAGGCAAGGGTACAGCCTCCAATATCTCCAATCCAACAGCTGTGGGAACTGAGGCAATTAAGTAGGGAATGTATTGCTGAAAGTAGCCAGACAGAGGTGCTCTGCTCACCTGGCTGCTCCCATTGCCAGTGCTGGAGACACGACATGATGCAGGGAGCACTCAGTACCATGGGCTCTATGTTCCTATTTTGACAAAAATTCTGGTACAGGAGAATCTGAACAATGACTTTCAGCTGTCAAACAAAGTGGGGTATTTTTATAATATTTTGATTCTTTTTTAGTGCTTTAACACTGTTAAAAATAAAAAGCCAGGTATTACATTATCAAAATTTTACTATTCTTTAAGAATTATATTGATAGATCTGAATCAGTTTTCTTCCTTGTAAAACTGGTTTTGATAGTTTGAATTTTCATTTTGAATTAGAACAGAAGCGTATTTTGCAATATTGTTGGTTTTGGTAAAATAGAAACATCAATTCCCAGTCAGTTCTAGTGATTATTTTCTTTTCTAATGCTTGTCAGCCTCTTCTTTATCATCCTGATATTCTCTGTGACCCTGAAGCCAAGCTCCATGAGAAAGTGGTAGGGGGAGGTTTCTGCGTTTCTCATAGCTTGTACTGTGGTTTGGGATTCTCCAGACTATTTTCCCTATTTCTGTTCAGCTGTGGGATCTGCTTCCCACAAGGCATCTTGCCATACAGCCTCTCCCAACCCTTTTCTTCCCATTCTTCCTCCCAGGTTTTCTTACATGAGTCTGACAACTCTGTGATAATCATTCCTCCTCCTCACTGTTCTCCTCGGGGATCTGTGTGGGTGGGCAGAGCTGGTGTACAGAGCACAGCTCTCTTATCTCTACAAACTCATTAAATTCACCAGAAGCCTTCCTACCAGCAATAAACTTCTCCTTCATGCAGCAAATCCATAGCAAAATGCGCACACATTTTACTAGAAAAAAAATTATGGCTGATTTTCCAGACCAAGCACTGCTTAGGAGTCACCCTTGGAGAAATCTGGCTTCTTGGCTTCAGAGCAGCTCCCAAAGGGCTGGAGACAAAGGCAGGCATCTTGGGAGCTGGAGCCTGGTGGCCATCCATGTCAGCAGCTGAGAGTGGTGGTGCAGCAGAAGGCAGAGCATGCTCCCCCAAGGCATTGCTGCTGTGTGGCCAGGGAGACACGGGACAATGTGGGATATGCCAAACCTGTCAGCTGCTTTTGGGGTGACTCACTCAGGGAGTGCACCCAAGTAAATGAGGCGTGGGCAGGATTTCGCTCAGTGCATCATCTGCTTGTGACAGTGTTTCCCCCCACGCAAGGGAATATACCCTTTAAATTTCTCTATTTAAATCCCTGTCTTGCTGCCTGCTGGTGTGTGGGCTCCAACTAGCTACAGTTGTAAAAACTCGATACCTACATGAGACTGCCTCTGAGGGACACGTCACCTGGAGCTCCCTAATGGTCAGCCCCAGCTGAGATGCCAGGGCACGAGAGAAACTAAATCAGATTCCCTTCCTCAAACACAGGAAACATGGAAGGAAATAAGCCAGAAAACTACATCTTTGGGGACCACATTCTTGTGCTGAAGTTGTTAAGGATAAATCTTCTGCTATGAAGGCAAGGACATAGTCTTCATCTTCTTTAAATGAGACCAGTGAAACTTCCCTCTCTGCATTTTTCCATGAAACCAGTAACATACTATGCAAGCACAGACTCAAAAGAATCATCTCTTGGTTATAGCTCACATGTACTAATGCGCCTCGAGGAGATCTGTGGGTACAGTTGACAGTGGAGTCTACACCCTGTGATTATCATTATCATCCTCATTATCCAAACCAGCTACCCATCACCTGAAACACTTTGGGTAGCTGTTTTTATCAGAGCAGAGGAGGATCTGGAAGGTTCAGGTTTTGGCACAGAATCTGGTGAATCCTTACCCCATGGAGAGCACAGAGGGTGAGAGGTGCTCATCTGCCTGAAGACCTTCAGCTGAGCCTACAGGAGAGGTTGGTGCTGGAAGCCTTGCCAGGGCATCTTCCTCTACACAGAAAAAGCTGAGGAAGGAAAGGAGCTGGTTGATGGTGCACAAACTAGAGGAGGAAAGCAGGATACCAGCACTCTTATGTTCATGGGAAACAGCTGCATAAGCTGAAGTCAAACCTAAGAAATTAAAATCTCTGAAACCAATTACCATTCAACCCCTGTTGAGCCCCACCTTCTGATTTATCACCACCTTTCAGCAGATCTGTGAAGTGTGGGTTCACCTCATCACTTGAGGTCATCCTCTGACAGCACAGTCAGCTACTGTAAGCCTATGAAGGGAAATATTATTTTCGTCAGAACACATTTTTTGAGACAATGGCTCAGCAGTCAGAATGAAATCATCAAACAATAGGATAAGCCAAAGCAAAAGCAACAGATACTCGTGGGTGGTTTTGACCAGTTGGCTAATAAAAGACACATCAATTTTATATTTCAAGTTTATTATATTAATACAATCAAGACTGAATTATTTTCACAGCTAGTGTACATAATTATATTAGGCTATGTATATATAGTTTATTCCAGCAAGTTACAATTGTTTTACCTTTACTCATGCAGCGAGTAATGTGCAAACACAATTATGGGTAAGATTCTTCCCCCCTTAAAAAAGAGAAACCAAAATTACAAAAGTATGGCTTTATAAGAAAGTTGTATCATACAATGAACATTCATTTGTACTTGGGAATGGCAACATTCAGTCTTAATAAGTGACCAACAGCATCTGTCACTGCTATGCTGATTCCAGAAACGCAAAGGGAACTGGGAACAGGGAAATGCCGTTGATTTTAGAGATGGAAAATATATATCTATATACATTCAGAGTACAAAAAATGTAAAAAATGTTTTCAGAGATTAAGTGTCACATTTCTTCGTATGCTAAAGTTATGGAGCCTTGAAGTACACAAATGCACAAACAGTTTGTTTTCCTTTAGACCAACAAACATCTGTAGTGATGGAACCAACTTAAAAAGTGTTACTTCAGGTGCAGGCAGGTGTAATTGAGGTCAGAATCTGGCCTGTCCTTCCTGCTAATGATGCTGCAGAAATAGACAGAAGCACAGGGTTAAGAAGTCATAGGTGGCTGAATTTTGCTGGCATCCCAGAAAAAAAAAAGAAAGACAAAGATGTACATTTAAGAGACTTTATATTTTTTTAATGTGTTCTAGAATAAAGTGTGGCCAGCATCACAAACCCTTTGCTGGATGATTGTAGCTGCCAGCAAGCAGAAGCCCTTGTGCTTGGTGTTCGGAAATAAAACACCCATTTCAAGAGCAAAACTGCTGCCTCTTTCCAAGAGAAGAAATGTCCTTACCTGTCAGCAGCACAGGGCCTGGGACACACACACTGACCGCGTGAAAAGGCTGCTTCCGAAGGGCATGGCTCACTGCTGGTGCGAGGAGGGCAGCGGTGGGAGCTGCCGGTCGGTTGCGGATTTGCCAGGAGAGGGCAGGCAGACACTCACGCGTGTGCGATGAGAGGGCAGGCAGACACATATGGCAAGAGGGCAGGCACTCACACAGTGCACACACACACCTGCACGTTTTCACTCACTCACTCACTCACTCACTCACTCACTCACTCACTCACTCACTCACTGACTCACTCTCTCACTCACTCACTCACTCACACCACCCCACTGCACTCACTGAAGTGCTTCTCACCAAAACCAAAAGCTCGCGCATACAGACAATTCAGATCCTTACAATGTTACTCATCAAAATTGAAATTAAAGAGATGTAACTTACAGAACCAACCTAAATCGAAAGATCAGAAAAGACTTTACCCTCTCCCTGTTTCTCTCTTGTGTTTATTCTTTTTCCCAAGTTCAGAAATACAGGTCTGAGCGACACTTACTCAGTGTGCAGATATGCAGAATGTAAACATCACCACACAGCACCCAGCACCCTTTTTGATTAACAAAGTCACCAACATATTTGCCATGCAAGCACAGGGATTTTTCAAGATGGTCAGGTTGCAGGAAAATATTGCAAAATATTTTTGAGTTTACTTTTGCTAATGACCTGGCTTGGAAAGAATGGAGAGAAAAAGCCAACACAGATGGGGCTGAGGTAGATTTGGCCATATCTGATGTAATGTCACTGTATTGACAAAAAAGATGAATGGGATCTCAAACTAACAGGCAGATCACCACAATATAAGAAGAGTCTGGGGAGAAGATTCCCCTATTCCAGCAGGAGTGCCCATCCTGCTGTCACATTGCTACAGGCAATGGAAAGAGTTGTCACCACAGTGCTAATGACCCTAAACTTTGTCTGACTGGGACTGCACATGGGAGTCCTGATGGGATTGAGGACCAGCTGGTGCTCAATCTCTTGCTAAAATGGTGAAGAAAAGGAGAAATGAGGGGGCTGTGGAGTGACCTTTCCTGTGCAGGTACTTGCCTGTTATACTCTGGCTGGACACACCAGAATTTTTACATGTTGGCCAACAGTAGACCAGCAGCTTTCTTCCAGGTTGGGGCACCAGACACAGGAATGTCCCAGAAAGAAACTATTTGAGACAATTCACCTTCTATCTCTCTTGGCAGGTGGATTGAGGGGAGCCTCCCACATGAACATACATGTACACAAGCATCCTGCTGTCTGCTACAAACCCACCCATAAAGTGCCTGATTCCTGACCTCTGCATTGATCCACAACTATTGCAGCCAACAAGAGACCCCTGCACCATTTCACACTCACTTGCTCACTGCTCTGGTTCTCTGAGCGTGGCCTCCTGCCTTAATAGAAAGTGCTGGCATTAATGCCAACAGTCCCTACCTGCCTCCTTGGATTTGTAAGATGAACAATCCTCCCCTCCCTCCTGTCTTTTCTGAAATTCTTCACAGCACTGAAACTCACATGGTTTCGAGCCAGTGCAATAGCACTGAATGATCTCCATTTCCTCCTTTCCTGGGATCTCTGCTTCCAGGACCTAATTACTATTCTAATAATACCCTTCACCAGCCTCCTCCGCCTCTCACCCACCAACATCCGGACGAGATACCGCAGTGCTGCTGGGAACAAACCCAATCCTGCTCCTCGGGACTCCTGGGGTGCCACAGGGGCTGTGCTCTGCACAGTCACTCTAGGCAGCCATGGGCAGCGAGAGCCTCTCTGTCCTCTGCCTCCAGCTCCGGGTTTTGGGGGGAGTATGTGCCAGTGCTGAGGAGCCTGAGGGCTTGGCAGAAGCAGCTGAGCCACTGCTTATAATGCAAATCTGCCTTGGGCTCTGCTTTGCTTCCCAAGCCGTGACAGCTTCTGTCTGCAGTCGAGCAAGCACAGGCTTCCCCCAAAACTCTCACCCAACGCTGACCCTGCATTTCCCCATTTGCAGCCTTCCCCATCGAACAAGGAGGAATAGACACAGATGGAGAAGGACATTTAAGTCCCCGGGGGCAGGAGTGGAGGGACACTGCAGCACCAGAGATGTGGGATTTCAGGAGAAGGGTTAACCCCTTCATGGCCTGCTTGCCACTTTTAGGGCTGGGCTGACATTTTCTCCACCTCACAAGTAAGGCTTCTCATTCACCTGGCCTAGCACAGGTGGCACTGAGGTCCTCCCACAGCATGCGGGAGGAGATGGCTGGGAGGAGCATCCCAGTGTCTCAGAAAGGATGGTCCAGGTGGCTGTGGGTGGCATGTTCTGCAGCCACATAGTAAATCTCCACCTGGCCATGGCTGGCATTGCCAGTGTCCTGGCACACAGGAGGTAGCCCATGCAGAGGGAAACTAAATGGAAGTGCTCCCTGCACTGACAGAAAGACAGGAACAGGTCCAGCACAGCCTCCTTGGTTCAGGCAGGGAATTAGCCAGGTGAAACATGAGCCATTTTTGCACAAAGTAATTGAGATTTGACTGCACATCATTCTTAGCTACTGCTGAGGAAAGTGGTTTGTGCCCCCACAGCCTTGGGCTCCAAATCCAGCCCAAGAGGAGAGTGAGTTCTCCACTGCTGCCCAGTGCAGGCAGGGGAAGTGAGTTGTACTACTCCAGCAGAACAGAGAGTTGCACTTACAAGGAGTGGGGAACACTGGTATCCAAAATAAGGGATGTCCCCAAAAGGGAGATGGGATTCTGCCACTGCTCTATTGATGCTGAGAACAGTCAGGAGAGCAGGACCAGTGCCTTGAGCAGAGAGGGCAGCGTGATTCAGAGCTACCCAGAAAGCTGCCCAGACCCAGCCCTGCTTTCTGCAAGCTCACCCTGCCTGCAGTGCCCAGTTAGTGGGAACACTTTGTAACTTCCAGAATAAGGATTTCTGTCTGGATCTGTGTGGCAAAAATACTCTAACCGACAACAAGTAACAGCTTTTAACAGCAGAACATCATACCCCAGCTTAGGATAAGTAACAAATGCCTATGGCTCTGAGACCCACAGGGAAATCAAGTTAGCCAGTTAATCTCCTGTAGAGATATGTTCCAAAACACAGGCCAAGGAGAAATAATGCCACATGTGAAAGATAGGGCTCCCAATGTCCCTACTCCAATTGCCATTTGTTTACTGGACATCGGGGAAAATGGTTCCTTCCCCATTGCACAAGTCTGTAGAGGCATCAGGGCTGGGATTGCCTTTAACCCCCTCGCTCCCAGGTGAGACTGGATGCTTCCCATTAGATATTCTGTGGATCTTTATCTCCCATCCCCCAGGAATATATACACACTGCCCCTCTCTGAACTCATGCCCTCCACACCATGACCTGCTGTAAAGTAACTCGATAGGATCAGTTATCCTGCAGGAACTGCCTCTGCATCCCTGCAGCATCAGCCATGCACTTTGTGGTTATTACTAATGATGCTTGAGCATTGTTAGAAAGGAAACTTGATGTTTGAACCTTGTTGGTAGGGGATGGTGTTCCTCCCAGTTCTAGCAGTGACACCATTTAAAAATCCCACTGGGTACGTAGTTCCTTTTAACCCAGGTGCATTACACAGGATACAGTTATCATATTGGGAATTCAGATACACTGATACCAGCTGACAACTAAGAAACCAAATATTACACAGTCTCAACTACAGTTAACCCTTCACATGCACAACAAAACAGAAAACAAGGAAGGCTTTTGCCTTTAAAAGTGCCGTGCCTGCAATCAGTTAGAAAAGACATTTAAAATCTCGTCACAAAATATTGGATTTTCCAGCATAGCTTAATAGGTTAAGTACTAAAATCACAATAAAATGCAGAGGGTGGTGGATAACCAGCTCCTCTAAGTTGCCTTGGAAAATCCAAGACCCATTGAATAAAGTCAAGGAAAAACATTTACCACGTTTTTTGCTGGTAGCTTTTTGCCATAGGATGGTAAAGGCTTTAGTGCCTGAGGTATAGGTAGTTCCTGGATGCTTTTAGGGAAGTGGGAAGGGGGAAGAGTCTGGAGAATAGTTTGCATAGCTTGCAGATATAAAGAAGCAGGTGTGTTCCCCACCAGGCTGTTGAATTTGTCTTCTCCCAGCAAAGCTGTCCAGTGGTCTGGATGCTCCTGCAGAACTTTCCGCATCTTAAACTGTGGGTTGGGCATGAAGAGCAAGAGGTAGTCGAGGCAGAGCTTCTTTGATGCGACATTGACTTTGGAGTCCCACATCTGCTCCAGGATGACGTCCAGCGGGGTCAGCCCTTTGCTGTCCTCTATCCTGGGAGATGCTCCGTTCCCGAGGAGGATGAGGACCGTCTCTGACCTCAGCAGTTCGCAGGCAAGGTGCAGGGGTGTTTTCCCATCTTCCAGATGAAAGCAGCCAGCCCTATTGATATAGGAGTTCAAGCTGGGGAGCTTGTGTGCAATTTTGATGATCAGTCCCAAGATATCTCTCCTGTCATATGTGACCGCCATGGCCAGGTGAGGAGCAGAGGATGGGCAATAGCAGAAGTGCTCCCCAGGCACCTTGAGAGCCTCCTCTGGAAAATGAGACAGCAGATACTGAGCATAAGGCAGGTGATTATGCACCACTGCATAGAGAAGGGCTTCTGAAGGTGAGTAGGTTCGTAGGCTAGCATTTTCCTCCCAGTAAAAATACTCCATAGTTCTCATGTCTTCCAGCATCCACACAGGCTTGTGATCTCTCACAGCCTGATAGAACATGTAGGATAAGAACTTGCAGTGCCTGCTCTGATCATCCTGCAGGCTGGCCTGGTTACTGGCCATGGCTCAGCAAATAAAGAACAGCTCCACGTAAAATCACTCCAGACTGTAAGATTGGTGCACTTGGAATGCTGATCCCGATGCTGCTGCAACCTTCAGGCTGTCATTGCTGCCTGGACTGCACTAGCTGGAATGCATGGGCTGATCATCTCCACCCATTCATTGTTTTTCCCCTCACTGCAGTGGTTTTGTTTAGGTAAGCACAATCCCACAGGCTCAGTTAACCCGTGCCATGCAAGCAGATGGTTGGTGAGTACATCCCGCTCTGCTCGTGGCACAGGTTACTGAAACGCTGTCAGACTGCCAGTGATTTTATACACACACAGCCACAGAGAACAGAGGGAGAGACTAAAATTAGCTTGAGAGGTGAGGCGGATTTCTGTCTGCATTTCGTGTCTAACCAGATCAGCTCATACACTGCAGCAAGTGGAATAGCAATGTTCTGCTATTTTATGGGGGTTTTTTTATGTCACTCACACACACGCAGCTCATTATATAGTAAAAAATATGTAGCAGTGTAAAATACTCCACAGCTGATAACAGGCATGATTCCATGCTCGGGAAATCAAGGGATTGGTAGTGCTAGCTCTCGGAAAGGATCCCTATTTTATAAATAATGATATGGCTGGCCACTTAGGAGACACTGATGTTAATGGATTGTCTATAAGGCATTAGTAATGTTTAAGATGCCAGCATTAATCTCTGCAGAGAAAAGAGTCAAATGGTGTGTGCAGTAACGGTGCCCAGAGTCATAAAGCAGATTTAAAGCTGGGTTTAAACGCCTTCCTTTGTTTAGCAAGGAAATGCCTGGAGTGCCCCTGCTGCAGAGCAAGGGCATAAACAAAAGGTTAATGGCCAAACCCCACTGGTGGGTGGGGAGCTTTGATCAAAGCATTTCTCAGATGTCCTGCTTTGGGACTGTGTCAGAGCCAGCAGCAATGGGGGGAAGTGGGATTCGGCAACCAGACTTGTGCAACACCCTGGTAAAACACAGAGGACCAAGGCCTACAGGTTTGAGGGGAAAGGTCCTATTGGATGAGGCAGAAGGACCTGGCCAAATTTAAATTCACAGAAAATAAATGAACTAAGAGTCCTTTATGGCAAGCTCTGATTAAGGAAAGAGGGTTTCCATGCATCCTATAAATCAACAGATTGCAATAAAATAGTATCACCATTTTGGTAGGAAAACAGGCTTTCCCTTTAATGGAAAATACAGCACATCGGGAAATCCTTATTTTCATTTCACAAAAAGAAAAACATATAGTAAGTATATTCAAACTAGAGAGAATTCAAGTATCAGATCTCCAAATGTTGTTTGGAGTCATCCGAAGAGAAAACCAAAGCCACTCACAAAACTGGGTCTAGATCTTGCACATCTTCCAAAGTTTTATAGCCATTAAACAACCCTCACCTGATGCAGATGTTAAGACAAAGCTCCCCTGGGAAGTGCTCACAGCACCCAGCCTGTCACAGCTCAAGGAGCATCTGGACCATGCTTTTAGGCATACAGATTAATTTTAGGTAGTCCTGTGAGTTGACTTGGTGCAAAGACACATAGAAGTCAAGAGAAAAATGTTCTGCAAGTATCTCCAATGAAAAGGGAAGCCAAAACCCCAGATCAGAAATGGCCATGAGGCTTCTGGACAATCATCTCCACACCGCAGCTCCAGGATGTCCAGGATGTGAAAACATCTCTAATTGCACTGTACCTTGTAATTACAGGTTACACTGTAATTCTGCCTAGGAAGCCCAGCCCAAAACTAGGAGTCCCTCAGGTGGTTTGCTCACTTCTTTTTAGCTCCAAATGGCACAGATCTGTCTGCTTTGGTGGCTCTTGGCCTTTTCTCTTTTTTTTCTCCAGAAGTTTAGAAAAGCTAGTGCTAAGGGCATCTTTTTGATGGCAATACATTGCTACTGGATTTTATTGTAAGCATAATACATCCATAAAACATTATAGAACCATTAGAAATGGAAGACATTGATATGGAAAGCTTCACTGAGGAACTAGATAAAGACTAGGAGTTTGGAAGTTTCTATTTATTTATTTGAATTTTGATCTGTGGCTAAAAATAATGGTTCCTAATTCATAAGGTGTGTGGGAGCTCAGTACATCACTCCGGATGTCCAGAGCTACCGAGACAACCCTTGGGGGGCTCGGAGGCCCTGGAATGTTGCCAAAAGTACCTGGTGGCTTGACTTTGATCCTTTTAAAGAAATGACACCTGAAGGTGAGGAGATGAGAGAATTTCATGTCTAAATGGTGAGGGGATGTTATTCACTTGTTAGAACATAAGTTAGAATGTACTGTACAGGGGGGTTTTATGTATTGTACAGGGGGGTCTAGAATTCTGTACATGGATCAGGAGTCCCAAGATGGAGGAATTTGGGCGTGCCCTGTCCTTCTTCTTTCTTCTCCTTGGCATCCATGTTCAGGATGATGTTGGCATGTGTGGATTGGTTCATAGAAAGAGGACACTTGCCAACAAGGGCAGAAAGTATTGGGAAGTAAAGGTAAATATCGAATACGTAATTTTCATTATAAAAGAGACAACCGCCTCGTGGGCGGAAGAGAGTGCCTTTGGCTGTCCTGCTGAACAGACCTCGGCTGGACAGACAGAAAATCTTTGTAGATAAGAAATAATAAACTCGACTGAAGACCGAAAGCAAGAGTCCAGACTCCTTCTTCGAGAGCACGGCCTACCCAGAACCACTTTTTCCCGTGCTGGGGCAGAGACAAGCAACAGCCAACCCCGGCAAGGTGTTTGTTGTGGTTTTCCTCTTTGACAAAGTGCAGTCTAGAAGAGGAATATAATCAGTTTTGACTGACAGAGAGAGCATCCAAGACAGCAGGGACAGGTTTGAAGGGAAAAACTGAAAAACAAAAGCTGATTTTACCCAAAGCACTATTTACCTTTCCATCTGAGGCTGAGAAGCTCTTTAGATCTCTCCTGTGCAGAAGCATTTTTCACATTTCCTGGTGATTTCAGCTTATAAAGTATTTGGTTATTTTGAACTTGTGAGAAATATAGAATGTTTCTGAGCTATCCAGAAACCTTCTTACAGTGTTATGCTCAAAATATTGTTTCTGGGCAAAAGGGAAACATACCTTATATATAAAGACAAGAATTGAATGTTAGTAGAACTGAAATCTTAGCATGGTAATAAAAAAACATTATTAGTCCAGGTCAAATTATTACAGAAAAATAAATAATACTCCTGTCAGAAAATATTTCAATAGCAATAATAATAATTTTTAAATAATTTGAAGCCTTTTGCACACTTCTTATCTTCTATCCCTGTTGCTGATGTTTGTTCCCTCTGCCCATGCTCATCTAAATCCTAACATTGGTGGTTTCATTCTGATGGTGGTGTTACAGGACATCATCAGGCTCTGGAGTTATTCTGTGGGAGGAATGTGAGCTTGGTGGTGATGGTTTCTTCTTCCTCACTCCAGTTTCTCCTGGAGGTCAGTTTTGTTAGTTACATACTTTTACACCTGTTTTTTTCTTCACTGGATTGCAACTCAATTTCACATCCACATTCACAATAGATGCTGATTCTATACATGTAAGATATTATTTCTTTGTCCTCTTTTCTACCCCTGAAACCATTCTCATCCAGCTCTGTATCTGCATTTCTTTAACTGTCTCAGGTGAGGGGTTTGTAGCTGTGAGTGCTTCAGTCAGGCCTGTGCCCCATCTCTTCCCATCCCACTGAGCCTGCAGCCCCCCTCAGTGCACCCTGTGCTTCCACTTCGCAGGACTCTGCTGTCACACCAAGCCCATGATCACCTCTGTCAGCTCCAGCGTGTGAAATTGGAGTTGTGAACACCTCATAGTGCACAGAAGAGCTGGTATGACACTATGGCTCTACCATGCAGTGCCAGTGAAAGTGAACCCCATCAGCTGTAGGCACCTGGCTAGAAGGGGGAAAGTGTTCCTACAGCTAAACCAAACTGAAACAAAGCAAAAGGCTCTCTGTGGTAGTCCAGGCAAAGCAAGTTTGTCAGGCCTCGGTCCTGAGCCTTTGGAAACTCAGTACAGACCCTGCAATGGCCAAACGGTGCTGCAGGGACAGAGGGTTCCACTAGATCTGTTGCTGGAATAAGCCAAAGCAGAAAGGCTTTGTGTACTGCATGCTGAGAGTGGGGCTTAGGCTTAGCAAAACATTTCTTCCTCCTGCCCCTCTGTACAAAGTTACAGGGAGCAATGAGAACAACTGTGGGGACAAAAGTGAGTGAAGACACCTTCTGGAAAAAGAAAAAGCCAACAGCAGCTTTTGGTCACTGGGACTAAACTGAAAGTGAGGCTTTCACATTTGTCATTTCACTGCCTGGTGGGAGCAAGACATTTTTTTCCATTAAGGGAAGAGCAGCCTTACCACAAGCTCCAGTGATCCATGTGAGCTCAGCTCAGCTCTTTCCACCATGTTTTTGCCCGCACACACAGAGGAAAAACTTCAAGGAAGAAGCTGCTTGGGAAACAGAAGAACAAAAGGCTTTGGAAAAGATTGGGACCATCTCCAGCATTCTACCTGTGTCAACAACTCCAGTGAGGTGTTTCTGGTTCCCTTTCTGCCCTTCTCCAGTGATCTTAATTGGCATCTGTTTCCAGGCAAAACTGATTTCAATTTTTCTGTGCCCTTTGTACAGGAGGACACTGGGTGATCCAGCCAAGATATACAAAGAAGCAAATTGATTGCCTGAGCACAAAGCAAGAAGATGTCCTTCTTCAGAGGCATGCTGTTTTTCAGAATTGTGTCTGCTGGTCTTTTTCCTTTCCTTGGAAAAGAAAAACTTATCTGTTGGGGATGGATGATAACCCTTCAGCCACAGTGAGGCTCTAGGAAATGCTTGCTGTGTCCTGCTTTCCACGTCCAGCCTGGGCTGTGCAGTGCAGCTTTGGGACATCCTGTGTGACAAATTAGTGTCCTTGTGCAGAGCCCTGCACCTCAAGGCTGCTTTTACAGAGCATGAAGGGTTTCTTTCATGCCCTGCTACACACTTACCAGCTCTAATTCATCCAGCTGACTAAACTAGGCTTTGGGACAGTGGAAAAATCTACACTCTGACCTGCCCTGGATCTCAGAATATTTCACTTCTGCTTGCAGGTTTCAAACAGCGAATGAGACACTTTTTTACTACATTGCTAGAGGCAGGAAATAAAAATAAGCAGAGATTTACCACTTTGGAAAGCCTTTGAATTACTTGTAATGGGACCAGCTGATGTGCTGCAGGCAGGCCAAATCAAACACCAAGTTGTTATTTACCTGCAGAACTTTGGAAGTAAAGATGACTACCTCACATGCAACAGACATCTGCGATATATTGAGTATATATATGTGTGTGTGTGTATATATATATATATATGTAATATATGTAAGAGAGACTCATCTGGAGACACATGGAGGATTTTCAGGTGATGTCCATGCTGTTGGTTGATCACTGCTGTAATCCACACGTGTCCTGCTTATACTGCTACACCCAGATGCTCAGCTGGAGCGCTTACAAAAGTTAGGGAAGCCAGGGCAATACAGTGTTTTCCTGCAGGCTCTTGTTTATCCCAGCTGTGAAGGGCTTGGCCTGTTGTGTCCCAGTTCCCCCCAGAGCCTCACTTCCCAAGTGCAGTTATTCTGGAGCTCTGCGGCAACAAGCCCCAAACGACCTGCACAGATCTGAGTGTGCCTCCTCCTCTTCCTTTGTCCACTTTTAAACTCAGGGTATAGGCAGAGCCCTTGATACAGGGAACGTTTCCAGCATGTCTGGGTGCTGACAGGGAGCAAACCTTTTAGAAGCAGCATGACGGTGTGTTGGCCACCAAGAGCAGTCAGTGCAGCAGGAGCGTGGTGACAGCAGTGTCAGACAATGAGCTGTTCTGCTTATGGCCAAGCAGAGCCTGCTGCAAATGTGAGAGCATCTCCACAGCTGTGAAAGTAGGGAGGTGCAAGACTGAAGATGGATCTTCAAACAGAATCTTCTGTCTCTCCAGTGTCACAGGATAATTTATAGAGACAGCTTAATACATAGAATACCTGGCAGGTGCCTATGTCTACCCCAGGTGAGAGCTGATTGCTTTTTTTTGGAGCCACTCTCATCTCTCTGGGCACACATAACCCCAGTGTGTGTCACTGCATGGCACTGGCCAGCTGCAAAGGCATGCCACAGCTCTCTGGTTGTCACTGTGTGACCTGAGTGGGAGAGATCTGAGGCACAACACCAGCTGTGGCTCCTGACTCTGAGGAACAGCCTCCCTTATCTTCAGATGAGGGATGTGGGGATATTGAATGTTTCCAAAAGCCATCTTCCTCCTAAGCCTCAGCAGCCCCTCAGTTTGGGGTCTGAACAAGCGAGAGGGATGGGTGCTGAGGTCTCAAGCTGGACAGAGTGAGCTGGGCTAGGAGATGGGTCAGGAGCAGGACCCAGAGGAGGTGGCAGAATTGAGGAGTGAACTTCACCAGAGCACTGGAGAAAACACAGAGCAATGAGGTGCAACCAGTGCCATCCTGTGTTCTGAACAGGGCTCTCATGGATATGAGATCCAGTGCCCAAATAAAGTTTGGTTTACTGAGCTCTCCATTTTCAGGGAAACTCATGTGAGAGCCAGTGGGATTGCCAGAAGGCTGTCAAGTGCTGCAGGCTGGTCAGGGCAGAATCCTGACTACCACAAATCAAATGTTTTTCCTCAGTCAGCTCCCAGGGAGGGATTGCCCATTTCCAAAGGCAGGCACTCAGTAAACACTGGGCTAACTCCAAAGGAAGGATAATGATGTTTCCAGCTCTCATTGAATGTCATACACATCTTCAAATGTGGGTTAGATCAAGCAGTATGGTCATGTCTGGAGGATGACATGTCATCTCAGTTTAATCAGCTATAAAAACAACAAAGCTCTTATTATTCTATTTTTTAAAAATGCTTTTGAGATTTGATTGCACAGAGCCTACACGCCAAGAATCCCACTGTCTGCCATTTCTGTAAACCCTTTTGTTTCAGTTCCCAATTCCTATCCTAATTTGAGGCTACATCTCTCAAAAGCAGTACATAAATAGACAGATTACCATGCCTCTTCCAGAAAGTAACCTGTCAGCTGAGTTCTGTTTAAAGAACAAAAAAATCCCTTGCAGACAGTCTGTGCCTACATTGAGCCAGATGCTGTTTTTCCAGGGAAAGGCAGAGACTGTGAAACAGTTTTATATCATTGGATGCTTTCCTTCCTCGTGATGATTACGGGTGTCGGTGCCCTGTTTCACCACACCCCTATGTAAATGTCAAGGCTGTCAACTGCTGAGAAAGCATTCAGGAAGGCATGAATACATTTAGTTTCCAATGCTGACAAAAAGCAATGCTTTTTACACCAGCCATAATTAACCTGCGGAATTCAGTGCTGCGTGATATCAGTGAGGCTAAATGCTTCACAGTCTCCAAAGTAAGTTTTATTGGTTTGTTTTTTTTTTTCTGTAAATTAAGGTCTTTGTCCTGTGCATATGCAGGAGCTGACACTACACTGAAACTGCAAGTACAAGGTCCTACCACCATGTAGATGGGGAAATAAATAAAGAACTACAGCTGTGCCACTTCTAACAAAATGATGACGAATATGTCTGAACCTTCGTAGTTGCTTTTGTGCTGTATTGCTATTGCAAACAAGAGTTGCTCAGAAAGTTAACTTCTGGGTATTTTTGTGGGGGAAATGTCAGTGCCACGAGACTGAGCTGCTCTGCAGGATGTATCAGTTTCATTGCATCTGTCGACAAAACTCATGGTCCAAAAAGGCATGAACATATTTTTCAAAATTATTTTTATTGAATCCACTACAAAAGAAAAACCCAAGCTGTGTGCAGCTCTGTAAAACCCCATAATCTGCAACTTATGAGCCCATAATTAACTGCTGGAGGTCACTGAAAACAATCTTCAGCCCCAGTATAATTACAAAATTATTTGTCAGGAAAGTCTTTTCAGTGCCTTCTGAGGTCTCAGAGACTGAGATAGATTTCAAAGTTAATTTAGTCATCAAGAGTGCCAGTTCCTATGCCCTTTATTTTATTGACTCACAGACAAAATACTTCATCCACAGCCAAAGACAACCACTCACCAGTGTTCTCCACACTTTCCAGTGGTTTTATCTGAAAAGGATTTTTAATCTGGGAGAAGTGCACAGTCTGATCAACAATAAGCTTTTCAGAACTACCTGAAAATTGTATTTGTCCAAGTAAGTTTCCTCTGGACTTTATTATCTCTAATGCTTTGTTCAAAGAATTGTATTGGAAGAGTGGATTCCTTGAGTAGGGCACTTGTGATGACTCAGACAGTGACAAATTGCTTCTTCTATCACATATAATGAGTTCAGATCCTTGCTAACCTGCAGCTGGTCACTATTTTCCTCCATCTTCATGGTTTAATGTATATTTGAAGTCAGCCACTGAGAATTCACTCAAGAGCAGATGCATTGCAAAATGAAAGCAGGAAATTCCGTAAGGCTGCTTAACAGAGGAGCATTTTGGTACCTCACAAATGCTTTGAGCACTTTTAGATTCCCATCAAATCTATTGAGGTACAGTGTTTGTTTGGAGTGTGAGCTTCCTGTGGGAGAGCTGCCTCAGTGCTCCTTCATCAGCACCCAGGGAAATACCATCCTGGGCACCTCTGAGCTGTGTGACCATACAAATACTATCAATACCAGAAACCCTGAAACAGTTGCTAGTGCCTAACAGCCCTTAATGACATCCCAGCCAACAGCCACTGAATTGAACAGGACATTTAAAGATCTTCACAAAGTACCCCCTTTGCTGAATGAAGCCTCTGGCTCATATACTTGATTGGTTGATTCAGTACAGAAAAATTAATTCTATTTGTGACTAATTAAAAAAAAATCCATCAGTAATGCTCCAAAGGATGTTGGACTGCCTTGGCATAATGCAGGATTTAAGTTAATGACTCCTATATTTTGTTTTAAAAGAGTCTTCTGCCCATCATGAGCAAAACTGTCCCCATTCAATAAAGCTTATAATTAGTGATGAAGAAAGAACTTTTACTGCAAAGTAACCAAAAGTGAAAGGCAGAAAGAAATCAGCTGAACTTTCAAATCATTTACATTTAGAGGGATGGCTTAAATTTTTAATATAGGTGTCGGTTGAATGCTGGTTTTCTTTTGGGTGGTTTTGGTTTTGTTTTATTGGTTTTGTTTTCTTTAGGTGAAAACATAAGAAGTAGAAGCTCTTTCCCTCCATAACATGGAGTCTGCACAAACTCATGTTTAAAGGCAGCTTTCTGGGTTACACATGTCAGACTGCCTTTGCAAACACTCCTTCAAATGTCAATGCAAGGTACTGAAATCAAACAAAAAAATCGGTCTGGCCCTCTTCGTAATGGTGTATGAGATAATTTGAAGAAGAAGAAGAGTTACACCACTGGCAGCAAAATTCCTCTGGGTGCCACCCAATAATAATGCAGGCTAACGGAGGGCCATGGCCTATATCCATGTTCTGGGACTGCAAGCTCCCCTCTGCTCAGCAGCACATGCCCCAGTTGTCGTGTGTGTGTAGCACACTGAGTGTGGTTTCTCCCCTCTTCCTCTTTTTCTCAGGCTTTGCCTTTCTGCACCAAGCTGTGGTCAGTGAATAAAAATCCAGGCTCTGGGGGCCAGGAGTTGGACTGGAGGGATGCTGCTTTCCCTGACAAGGATCATGGTGAAATTCCCCAGATACAGGACGTGCCCTCCCTTTGCTTTGCCTGGCAGTGATGTTGGCAATGACCAACAATTCCCAAGGGGCTGTTGCCCTGAAATGTAACATCTTGTGCCATTTGAGATGGGATAAGGACACGAGAACACCTGCACAGAGCTGCTGGAAGGAGCTAGTGAAGCTCCCTACCTTTCCACAAAAGCAGCTGGAGGCCAGGGAAAATAATCTGGAGCTCCTCAGTACCAATGTCAGACACCTTGTGTGATTCCACACGCTTCCGCAGGCACCCTGTGTGACAGGAGTGGGGGTTCCTCCCCTCCCCCAGTCAGAGCTGTTGCTTCAGGAGGGGAGGGTGGCACTGTGCTGTGCCACCCCCATCTCCTGAAGGCTGGAGCAGCAGCAGGCACTGCTTGGTCAATGTAACTGGAGTCTGCAGTGGAAGGACAAGAACATTTTTATGGAAATGCTTTTCCTTGAGTTGCTCCAGAAAAGCCTCTGATGAGATCTGATCCTGTCAGGGCTAAAGAACAGTCAGGGTTTCTATGACAACCCTTCTCTGGTCCTTTTACCTCCAGGGCTGCTGTGGAGCCCAGGGACCCCCTAACACAATCCTGCCATGCCAAGTCACAGGGACAGCCCACGGGCTCAGACTTGTTCCCTGAACCCCAGAGCACAACCATTGGGAAGTGCACAACCCCCTGAGAAAGGCTCCCAGCCAGCCTTCACCCCTGACACCCCCCAGCTCTGTCAGGCAGGTGACAACACAGACAGCACTCCTCGTTCTTGCAGCAGCCTGGATAAACACTGGCAGCAGCCAGGGATCAGCAGGAGCCTTGATGCTGGCAAGATGAAATGTTGTTCATCCCTAAACGATATTTGAATTTGGAGGTTTAAATCTTGATCTGGGATCTGAAAATACGCTGAAAATAGAATCGTCTTTATGAAACAGAAATTCACTCTCCCAGCCAGCCCCAGTTGTCAAGACTCACTCCTTCTCAAAATGAGACCATCTGTCATGGAAACAGGCATCTAACTTTAACCCAGATTTGAAACTGCTGGCTTAGAGGTTTGTAAATAAACCCCAGCAACACCCCAACTGTTTTCAGGCTCACACTGAGGGGCCACATCTGCTCAAAGTAAGAAAAAAATCTGAATTTATATGAGTCACACATCAACTCACTCTATGTAAAGACTCTGTAAAAGCAATGCCAAAAAAAAAGCTCTTGGTGTGCCAGCAATACCATGTTTACATTAAAGCCTGTCAAATACAGCCCTAAAACACCACATAAATAGGTGGAAATATTGAATGTGTTGCTGCAGGATAAAATCCAAGTGTTAAACTATTACAGGTGTCTAATGGACATTATCTTCCTCATCCTCTTCATCAGGCAGAGGCATTGTCCTCCTGACAGCCATGGCTCCTGGAGCAGAAGGTGGCTGTCATAAGCAAGCCTGCTCTGCAGCTGGAGCTGTCCTCTCCCAATGCAGCCCTGCTGGTCTGCTGTCCTGTTTGGCAGCTCAGTGCTAAAACAGAATCTGCAAGCTGTTAAAGTTGGTGCCACTACACATCAAGCCCAGACACTAAGCTGGTTCCCTCTCCTGAACATGTTGGCATTTCAGAGCCTTCATGATTTTTGACATGTGCCTTTTTATAAGAGTGAAGAACTGCTCTTCACCCTACTTTACAAATTGGAAACTGAGGTGGACACAGAGTCAGTGATTTCCCCTAGTAATGGAGGCAGACAGTGCTTTTTCCTTTCCCATTGTATTATGGATTATGCTTTTTCCTTTCCCTTTGTATTATGGACTATGCTTTTTCCTTTCTCATTGTATTATGTTTTTGACATGCTGCAAGTTTTTCTGGCTACCTCAGATTCACACAAGAGGTGGGACCATTATTTAATTTGAGCATTTTAGTGTCTCTGTGACCTTCCCTAGCACCTGGTGAATGAACAGGGAGTTCTGGAGTACAGGCCAAAAGACTATGAAATATGCTACTGTTTCTACATGATTTAAAATTTGTGTGCATCATAGGGGTGTTCTGTTCATATGCTCAGTCTTGGCTCCTTCACCAGATATCAAGTCAGGAAAAGCTTTTCTTGTGATCAGCTGGTTAGAAACTGTTGGATGTTTTCTTCAGTTTTGAGGGTATTTTACCTTACATAATATAAATGATGCCACGCTGTTCATTTTGGGACAATCTTGATTCACATTTGCAACCATCCTGGATGCTGCATTAGAATCATTTTGCCAGCTAATGGCTGAGATTGCCTTTCTTGGATTCTCCCACTAGAGGGGCTCCCTCACTTCCTTTAATCCCTTTTGCAAACATTCACTACTGATGACATCAGCCTGTAAATTCCCTTCCTTCCTACTATTGCTCTTCAAAACTGGATATTGACAGCAGTTTCTGATTTATCCCAGAGGTCACTGCTGTTATCAGTTTTCTGAATTTCCAAGTAAGCATCTTCATTTTTGCTCCCACACAGGCAGTGTGTTCAGGGCAGCAAAGAGGAAATCCCCACCACTGTCTCTAAGCCTGCCTCATTTTCTTCTTCCAGATCCCTGCTTTAAACTGTGCTCCACTGTCACGGCTGGAAAAAGCAACCACAGAGCTCTGGCTGCTGATGTGCCAGCATTGCTGCCTCTCACACCACCCACCTGCTCTCACAGCTCACGCTCTCCCCTCAGCACATCCCGGGCTATTGTCAGGCTGCAGGTGCTCTGGGGACAGGACTGTTGTTCACTCTGTGCTCATTCAACACTCCAGATGGGGTTATCCTGGTGGGTGCCTCGGGTTGTTGGGAACACACAGCAAACTGTCCCTTGCAGAGCCTTGCTTTGAGTGGCCTGGTGCCTTCCCACTCCTAACTTCATGCCTGCTCTCAGAAACCTCCCTAATCCCCTGGCAAGCTTTCCCCATCCCTTTTCTTGGCACTCTCCTCACTTTGTGGACCACATTGCTTTGACCATGTTGTTCTGCCCATGGTGTCTCAGCACATCTCTGGCACAGCTTTTCATCCAGCCCTTGTAACTTTGCCTAGAAAAAAACTGGACAGGCACATGGCTGGAGAGGCAACACTGTGAAAGGAAAATGCTCTTTCCAAAATTGAAACCGAGTTTGAGAAGCAAGCTTGAAAATTTTAATTAGCAGTTTAACCATTTGTATTTATTTATGGTTTTTTTTTTCCCCTGTGGACAATAGAATTGTATGGATGTGTCTGCCCACCTGTCTATATTCTGCTTAAGATTCTGTTCTTTTCTTGATATGGTTTAGGCTACAATATATCCATTTTTTTAGGACATCATCCTCTTCACTCTGCAAAATCTTGTCTGGGTAGATTTAGTGGAGCTTCTTGGGTTTATACATGATAATCCCACTTGACCAAAAAACCTGGGACTCCATACATGCACAGTCCCACTGTGCCATAGCTCCTGTTTAGCATCCTGGGTTCCTGCATACCCATGGTAACGTGATTCTTAATGCTGTATAAAATACACAACATGCAGCCAGTGCTTTCTGGAAAGTCTTGGAGTCGATGTACACAGGCTGTTCTATTCACAAACATATGTCTGGTGCTTCCCAGAAACTGCAGTTTAGGACATGTGCTGTCTGTCACAGCCAGGGTAATCCCTAAAGGCAAACTCAACAGTACAATATGGTAAATTCTCCCACTACACCTTACTTTCAGGAGTTTAGGGAATTGTGTGATGCATGGACAAGCTGACACATAGATTTCACACCTTGGAAAAAGATAAGAAGTGGCATCCTGGGCAGATGATCTTTAATGTGTATTTCAGTGTTTTTCCTCTGCACTTCCTCTATAATTGGAAAGTGCCAATTATTTTGTCTGTTTACAGTTTTCCGATACAACCTCTAGCAACGGCAAAATCAATTAAGCTCTGAAAATCAACCCCTAAGCACTAAAATCTGTTTCTGTCAGCTGGCAGCAAACAAGCAGAAAAGCACTTATTGATGAGTGCCCGGTCTTTGAGAAGCAGCGTGAGAACGAATCCCCCTTTGCACGCCTCGCTGTTCAGATGTGCCCCTGCAGGGTCCGCACATGGAATAAAGATGGAAAAGTCTCCGCACCTCCGCGCACCCACAAGGTGGTGCCATTCAATAATTTTAGGAGAAGAGCCACTACCGAGGCATTGAGGAGGGAAAACCAAGATCCAGCTCCCATTAGGAATTACGATCTATTGCGCAAGAAACTCTTGTTTGCTAAATCATAGGCTAAGCACCACGTGAACAGCAACTTGCACTCAGTCAATCCAAAGCATCAGATCAAGGATTCTGGCTGCTGTCTTGTGTCTCCTTCAGCCTCTTCCCTGTTTCAGGGTCGCGTCCACCTCTGCATGCAGCCCTAGGAACTTTCCTCTATATGGGGTGGCTCTGCAGCGTAAAAAAACCCACAGCCCAGCCTGCCTCCCTGTCGGCACACCTGACACTGTGTGTTAAACAGAGACCGTCTTTAACCTCATGGCCCAGGAAAAAGCAGCTCAGTTTGCTTTGGATGGTTAATAAGCACGGGGAAAGTCCCTGGCAAGGGTTATTGTCAGGTCTCCTGATAATTCCCGTCCCCATAAGAGGCTGTTTGTTCTTCCTACATCACCATCTCCTGCTCACAGGACACACGCTGTCCTCCCTTGTGATAGACTCAGGATAACTGAGTCAACAGAGTGAAGAGTGGGAGCCCCTTTGTTTGGTATCAGCAGGACACCACCAGCTGTGCTCCACATCAGGTTTCCCACCCCATGGAGGTGGCCAGCTTATTTTCCAGCCAGCCTTGGATGAACAGAACATTTTGAGGACTTGAAGGCTTCCTGCCTGTGTCAGATTCAGAGGAGAGGCTTAGAAGTGCACCCCTCCCTCAGCCCCTGCCTGAACCCCTTGCTCTAGCAAAGCTCTTCTGGAGGCTGGGGTTAGTTTCTCCAGGGTTCAGCTGGTTGTTCCTAACCTGCAGGCTATCTCCTTCCCTTCAGGCCTTGTTCTTTGCTGAATGTCAAACTGCCTGCAAGATCAGTGACTTCTAAATCTGTAAACAGCATATGTTGAGCAGACATTAAAATTGTTGCTTGAGGATGAATACTGACTGTCCTTATAAACACAAGCATCAGATTAGCAGAGCAAGAAGCTAAAACAATCTTTTAGAAAGAATTAAAGCTCTTTTTTGCAGCTCTTTAATAGATTAAGTTACCTTTTTTTTCCCAGTCAACTTCATCAGGGGTGCTATTCAGAATACTAATGAAATTCAGATGATAATGCAGCTGGGGGTCTTGAGAGCACCTCTGCTTGTGGCTGTTCTTGACTATGGCCTGGAGGAATGCAAAGGAAAATTGTATTAGCCTTCAAAGGCAAGAAATTAAACTTGTTAGCATTGTGGTCTAAACTGTGTCAGTAAGTCATATGTTTACCATTAAGCAATTGCCAGAACAACACAGGTAAATGAGCAGGAAAATAGTTGTTTATGGCCTGTTACTCCTTGTTGCTGTTCACTGGTGGAGTGCAATAAAGACAAAGGAGAAGGAAACAATGAGAGACAATCTCCAAAGGTGATGCTCAAATGAGTGTTAGGAGTCACATGTTTCAGGACATAAAGGGAGAGAAAAGCAGAATATAGCATTTGTCTTCCTCATGTATTTTTGTCCTTTTTTATCACTTCTATGGAGATCTATAAAAAAAGGAAGGGCAGGAGGATGATAAATGGTTCATTGTGCTTTCTTGCATGAGAACAAGAAATGAAACTAGCAATTAGCAAGCTCTCCACAAAGCAGGAGGAAGTGGTCTTTCACACACTGTGCAAGAAATCTGTAAAACTCCTTGCTGGAGGAGATTTTAGATTCAAACCTTTATGGAGGTTCAAAAAGCAACTGGACAACTTCCTGGGTAAGAACCCATGAGTGCCTTTGACAGCACCTCCTCCCTCAGAAAGCCTTTGTGTGTGTTCCTGGGGAGGAGGACAGCCAGCTCTGAGAGAAGTTACTTATTCCAGACTGCTTGGTGATGGGGAGGCTGTACCTGGGTTGTGTCCTGGCTTCCCTTCCCAGGTCAAGGGGGATGTGGGGAAACAGGCAGGGCCCAGTGGGGCTGCTGTGTGTTCAGGATCTGCAGGATGTACCCCTCAGAGACCTGGAGGGAGCTGGGCTTGTTTAGGCTGGGGAGACATGAGCTGGAGGTGGCCAGAATCACCCAGCTGAGAGACACAAACAGCAGATACTTTTCAGGAACAGTGGACAATACAAGGGATGGTATCCAAGGCTTGCAGTTTGGGAGAGCCAGGCTGGATTTTAGGCAAGACGTGCAGGAGGAGACCTGCAGAGGGGACTTTCAGCCAATATTTCCATGACTTGATGAGCATCAGTTCCAAAACTGAACACTTGCATTTTGCAGAACCTCCCAAAAAAGTGGTGCAACCTTTCTGAGACAAAATCTATAGAGAGACAATGTAGCTGGGAGCACCTCTTTCTTGTTATCCCCTGATTTGTACTGACACCATCACAGGTTTCCAGTGACAGAGAGCGTTTGTTATTTATTCACCTCACTGAAAGGCCCATTCTCAGTGTCACTGGGATGACTCTGTTCTTTGTGCTGTAACAGAAGTGATGCAGTCACACCATGTTCCAATAAAGAGGCCCTGACCTCCAGCAGTAGCTCCATGTGAAAGAAATGAGCACCTGCTAGGAAGCTGGGTGCCTGTCATCCCAGCCTCCCTGGTGAGGCATTCACAGGCTATTTTGGACCTCAACTGCAAGTCTGCTTTCAGTTCTGCATGACAGAACCTGCCAAGCTGTGGTCCTAAAGCAGCTCACTATTCACAATATTAATGTTTTGTTCGTAAAATACAAGGGTGCCAGTCAGAGTATCCAATCCTCTCAGCTGCCTGAGACACACACCCAGAGCAAAATGGCCAAGATGCTCCCAAACAGTTTTCAAGGCAGAGAAAAAAACCCGAGCACGGCATGGCTGGGGGCTAAAAGTGAACACAAGAGCAGCAAGTCAACCTACAGCTTTTTTCCAGGCATTTGGGCTTCCTGAGTAGGATTTTAACAGAGAACAGCAAGTGAGATCTGGGGTTGTGCTAAGGGAGTTCCTCCCAGCCACAGAGAGCATCATGAGACTCTGTTTGCTAAGGAAAGTATAACAAAGGAGGAGTAAAGAGCAAAACAGAATGATAGGAAGAGCTTGGGAATGAACATACGTAAGGTCAAGGATATACTGTGGAAAGAGATCACTGTTGCTTGACAAAAATAGAGAGCATCAAAGGAGATATGTAGTGAAGGAATAACACCACCCTCTTCTAGATCTCTTGTGGGGGCAAATAAGCCCTGCTGAGTGTATAGGGAATTGCCCCTCACCTTATGCAGAACCCTTCTGTGTTTTATGCATCCTTCAGCCTCATTGCTAGGGCTAAAAAAAAAAAAAAGAAAAGCTTCTCTGTAATGCCTTGGTGGTGATTTTGTGGAATTCTGTCAATTATCCACTAGAAAACATCCTCTGTTCACTTTACTCTCTGTTAGGATGGGACCTATTTCTGTCTGAATTGTCTCAACCAACTTCAGATAAGGGTGTCCTGCAGATTAAATACTTCATAACCCTGGAATGTCCCAGAGCATTCCCTCTGTACCTTCCTCAGCCTGACTGAGATGTTAGAATATGGGAAAGGCAGGGAGCTTTTCAGAGGAAAATATAATCTAAAATATAGGGAAAATATATGGAAAATCTGCCTCTACTTCTGTCCCCACAGGTGTAGGATAACTTTTGTTATGTTTAAGACACTGTTTTATCCAGCCAGGTTTTACATCACCTAGTATTGATATAGTTTGAAACGGCTCTCCATTGCTCTGGGACCCCGTTGTGAGGAAGTTACCTTGGTATTATTCTTTATTTGGATTAATCTCGTGAGGACAGATAAGCCCAAGTTAAACAGTCAGCACACAGAATTTTAAAATGTGATGACTTTGGACCTGAGGCTCCCCAGGCCAAGGAGCCCTGCTCTAGATCAAATGTTAAATTTCCTTAATGTCCCATGATGCTCAGATCTGAGGGCTTTGAACTTACTTCCACATTAATATGTCATTTCTCTTTATTACAGCTCTCCTGTGCTAGTGCAGAAACTTTAATGGAGGAGCCACAGGCTACCACTTGCAGATGCAGTCCTGCTGTTTGAGGACCAATCCATCAGACAGCAGTGGAACATCACCTCTTATATTCTGGACAGGCAGGCTCTTCAAAATGTTTTCCAAGAAAATTATCTGCACAGAGTTCTGTAAAAATCTAATTCTATCCCATTAACCAATAGCTTAGAACTAGCCCAGAAAAAAAATCAGGTATAATAGCCCAATGACAAATGAGGTAGCACTTAGTCAATTCATTTATCTATCTACTAAATGGATGCTTTAAACCCAACAGCCTCACCTCTTAACCTCCCTGGTTAATGTCTCCAGATGACATGCCAAATGTATCCATTTTATAAAACCACATTAAAATTAGAGAGGGGAAAAGTCTGGTCATCTTGGTTAAGCAGGATTGTTTCATAAAGAATAATACTGAAATTGTATTAACAAAGCTTCAAGACTGTTCTGACCTTAAAACAACTGATACTCATTCTCCATTCTGCTGTGACCAACTTGCTTATTAATTGTGTCTGAGCTCAGAGCTCCAGCTTTGTACTGGGGTGCCCATTGTGCAAAGATAAAAGAGAAAGGTGGCCCATGTGCCAGCAACCCAGCCCAATGTGAGATAGAACACAGCAGAGAAGCTCCCATGCTCAAAGTCAAGAGTCAGAGCAGAAGTCTGTGCTTGGCAGTGTATTTAATGCATGCCATCAGTCTCATTGTCACTGCATTTTCCACAGAGCTTGTGACAAACAGTTTTAGGAAGGAATTTATAGGATGACCTTGAAGGTGATGTCATGGTGTTTAAACAGAGGGGCTCCTTTGCTGCCTGGTGCAGTGTGGAAAAAACACCTTATCAATGAGAGTGTTGTGCTTTGCTAAATGGAGACACTTGAACTGCATGGAAAGAGGCCACAAAAGGCCTTTAAGGAGCAAAGGTAAGACATTTGGGGTTGTGCTGCTGACAGGGGAGTTTGGCAAAGCAGTGGCAGGGGGTGATGATGGTGCTGGGGTGGTGTGGAGACCCCTTTTTCCCCTCCTCTGCTCTCTGCCCTCTCTGCTTTTGCAGTGTCACCCAAGTGGCCCCCACTCTCTGTCAAATGTGCCCCAACAGATTGTTCTGCTGAGTGGCCTCTTTGATGTGCTCTGATGTTTCTACCCCAGCTGGGGCTCTGCACTGGTTTTCATCACCACACACAGGAACACAAAGGAGCAGAGACGTGTAGGGACGAAGAGTAGTGGATCAGTCAACCTGCTGTGGCTACACAGAACTCCAGGAGTGTTGCAAGGATTTGGGAAGGGCAGTTCTCTCAAACTGTCCTGCATTGTAGCCTCTCTGCTCCCTAGCTTTTCATTGGCATGTCAGAAATCAGCTTTTTACAAAGCTAGAATCAGGAGTGACCCGCATCCTGAATGTATTGGGAAAGTAGGAGATTCAAAATTATTGATGCTGTCAAATTTACAACCCAGGAAAGTCACTGGGACATAGGAAAACAGCTCCTGAAATTTTGGACAGTTGTAATCAAAGCTGGATACACTTCAGGGAGGATGCAGCTCAGAGAATGAGAATGGAATACCCACTAGAAAGAAAATATATCACAAATGTTATGTTTAACTAGGAAGACTGTGGAATCTTTGCCATTTGAGATATTTAAAATACGCTTAGGATGATCCTGAAGTACTTGCTCCTGCCTTAGCCTAAGAGGTAGATCTCCTGAGCTGGCTTCTGACTCTTCATTATTTGAGTCTCTGGTATCAAATACTGCATTTCTGTGTCAACAGCCTGTCACTGAGATAATGAACTGAACTATTATTTTTTTTCCTGGGAGTCTTAATACCTTGTGGCACCTGATGCCACCAAATCAGTTTTATTGAAGTCTCCTGTGGGGATTTGTGGTCAGCCATTCAAATGCAAGCTGCTCTCCCTGAGCTTCCATGGACAAATATTTACCTGCAGCAGAGCACAGGCAGCTGTAGCTGCAGGCTCCTCTTTATTTATAGCTCAGACAAGCTGCAGTCTGCCTGCCTTTGGTCACCTGCTCAGAGCTGAGGTTAACACATGAGTAAGCAGTGACTTCCTAAAGGCTAAACTGTATTTGCAGAAAATATCACTTTATCCCAGTCACCGCTATGGACAGATATAAAGTAATCCCTACAGACATGTGAAGGCTAAGCCTGCTTATCTGATGGTGCGAGGTCAGACAGAGGCACTGATAGGGGCATGTGTTTACAGTAACACTTGTGATTGCTCTGCAAAAAGACATCCCTCAAAGGGTTTCCTCAAAATATTGTCAGGTCAAAATGCAAATTCTTGAGAAAATTAGGCATTTAATAATATATCATCTCCTCTCAGGGTGCTTTGAATCACACAAACACAAAATAACTACGAGATATTTTCTTAGAGAGCCCAAGTTTATCAGATGACATCTTGCAGGGTTAAGCTGATTAGCACAATGGTCAGGGAGGAGACTCTCCCCAGCAGGCACAGTTACTAGCCAAGGTAGCCAAGGTCTTACCCAGCCTGCGTGGCTGGGCACAAGCTGTGGTGGAGGCAGAGCCAAGCGTGGGCTGACAGGCCAAGCTGGCACTCTGGTCCAGTTGGCTGTGGTCATTCCCAATGAAAGAGATGGGCTATCCCTGCCTTCTCCCGCACCAAGCCACCCCTCTCTCCACAGAGGGAAGTGCACACTGTTCCATGGTCAAATTTGGCTGACACTGGCCAATGGGCTCCAGATTTGCTGAGGAACAATCAGAGGGGAACAGATGGAAAAGCAGCATGAAAGCATAAGCTCTGTTTCTTTAGAAAGCCAGGCTAAAATGTGCTTCTTGGTTTAGAATGACAAATACAGCCTCACATGTGCACAGCAACTGCTTTTGCTACAGCCTCTTGTCTCTCCTGGCTACAAAGCCATGGAAGCCCTATGAAATATTGCCACACCCACCACTCTTAGCTATGGCAGCAAAATATCTTAAAGCAGAATCTAAATGAATATCTCATTGACCCAAAGCAGCTTGGGCTGCCCTCAGTGTGCTGGCTCCTGTCAGTCCCATGGAGATTCACCAGCAGAATCTGGCCTTTAGAGCAGAGCTTGTTGGTCAGTAAGAAAAAGGACTGAATGCAGTGAGAGTCCCCAGTGCACAGCAGCATGTAAGGAGAAGTGGGCTCTGTGGGAGAGGAAAGGGGTGAGGGGTCTTTCTGCAGGTGGTAGATGCTGGAAGAGGGAGGCAGTCAAGGCAAGAAGGGAGCACATTTTGGAGCCAGTTAATGGGCCTCCCCTTCAAAAAAAACTAGGTTTGAGCTGTGCATTTCTGCACAACTTGTGTTACACCATGGAATTCAGGTCTTAAGAGGGTCCTTCAACACAGCTCCTTTTCAGGTTCACTGTAAGCACTATCCTGGCTGCCTCATCCCTGCAGTGACTTACACATGTACTTGTCCTGCAATGTTCCTAGGCCTCCCTGTCCCCAGCACAGCTGCCTTGCAGTCTGGGACAGAGCAAGTTTCATGGGCCCAGAGGGGGTGAGGAACCCCTGTGGAGCAGTGAGAGGTTCATCAGAACAGGAGCAATCCTGTGACCTGTTGAAGGGATAAGGCAGCTTGGTCCATTCTTTCTCTCCTCTGTGCATATGGAAGCAATGCAAATTCGGCATAACTCTGGCCTATATTATTCATCAGAAGTCACCTGATGGTGGGATTTGGCAACCAGCCAGTTCCATGGGGTGCTTCCTTCTTACAGCCATCATCATTTCATCTTCCCTATAAATATCTGCAAATTACACTCCTTCAAATCATGCCTTTTAACTCCTCTTTTCTGGGGTGCCAGTGAGAACTCTGGTGTGATCTGCCCTTACCGCGTTTTCTGTTTTTTCCTTTCTTGTACTTCCTTCTCTGAAATAAAGGATGCTAAATCTCAACATGATTTTTGAATGCTGTTTACTCCCAATCTGTGTTGTTTCCAACTCTACCCCTGTAAATACAAGCTACTGGTGAAGCCCAGTATGAAAGAAAATATCCCAGCATATGGTTGGCAAATGCAGCATGCTCAGCTCTTGTCTCTAAATGCTGTTTCCCAGTGCTTTCTTCAGGGAATCAACCATGAGTCAATGTGCCAGTGTTTTTCATTGCATTGGAGGATCTGAAGATCCTTCAGAAAAGTGGAAGCATGAAAAAGTAGGTAGCCAAGAGCAGTTTAAGGTGGAAACTGCAATTACACTTGAAGTGACTAAACCCCGATGTAGGTAAGAGATACCTCAGTGACTCCTGCACCCTTTAATCCCTTTGCAAACAGCAGTTGATGGCATTTGGATAAACATCTGCCAGAAGTATGAAGGAGAGCCATCACATTCATATCTGAATACCTGACTTCTTCAGGGTTTCCCAGGCTTTATGACCAGAAACTTCCAGACTCCAAGCCCTCTTCCTCAGATATTGCTGCTGCTGCTGCTGTTGCTTCAAGCTTCTCACTGGAAGGTGGGCCTTGAGTTGAGATGATTTTCACCAGCACGACTGAGGAGGTTACCAAACCCCACTGCCCAGGCTGCCTGGCTGGTGAGACAGCTCAGCTGGCCTTGGTGCAGCCCTGCAGCTGGCTCAAGTTGGCAGCCCCATGTTTTCCTGCTGAGCAGGCACCAGTCCTGCTCTGCAGCAGGAAGGTTTGAGCTGGCAGTGTAGGATCCACCTCATAAGCAAACCACCTTGGTTTGATATCAGGACTCTGTAACTCAAAAAGTTGGAAGTGTTTTGCACTTTGTTCCAAGAAAGTCCATATTTTCACCTTTTAACTTGATTCCAGGAGCTTTTCACTGTATAGAATAATAACAATAATAAAAAACAAAACAGAAAAAAAAAAAACCTAAACTAAATCAAACAGTCCAAGGCTAACATGAACAGAGCTCTCCTTCTGCCCCCCAAAATGCCACTCAATATTCTTGCTCTCCCTTGCCCAGACAAGTGCTGTGTTGTCCTCATGGACCTTTCCTTGGCCAGTGTGCCACAAGCAGGTGAGATAGGACTGAAGATTGCAGCCTCTTTTTGGAAATCAAATGAAAAGCCCTGCCAAAGCCAGCAGTGACTAATCTACTCACATAATTAGCTGTGGGACAGATGACAATGATTTCAGAACCCAATGCTGCCTGTGAACTGCTGTCCCTGAAAACACTTTGGAAATTTGTCAGCATGCCCTACACATAGGTCCCAGATATCTTTGCTTCTTCCCTCTCCCATTTCAAACCAGTACTACTCTGTTTCCAAAGAACATATTTTTAGCACCTCTGAGAGGAAAAAAGAGCTAATGCTGGGAGATTTTTCCAGTGTACAGGTAAGAGGAATTACAGCCTGCAGCTGGGATTGCTCCCCTCAGATGGAACTGGCAATCATTCCCCACTGATGGTTTCTGCCAGTTAATTTAAAAGTGTTGTCCCCCCGAAGAGAGCTCTCCACACAAGGCTCCTGGCCCAAATTTTCCAGGTGGTTTAATTCCACTGGTGGGATCATGATGGGGCCCACCAGGAGAGATGTCAACTCCAGACAAAATCAATCATGAGCTTGGGCTGAGAATTATTCCCCAGTCAAAGTGAACTGGGATGGGGGAAAAAAAAATAAGGGGGAAGGTTACATTTGCTATAAAAATCTGCATCCAAAAATTAAATCTATTCCTAAGTGTCAGTACCAGCCTGAATTATTAAAGATTAAATTATTTTCTGAGGTTAATTTTCGTTTCCTTGCTTGTGTTAGCAAATCCTGCCTAGCAACAGAGGTGACCTCTGGAGGTTGCTTCTAGCAGTGTTTCACGTGGCTCTATTTGTTCACTGTCTGAGCTCCTTCCCATCCAGACAGCCCAGCGAGAATAGCCAGTTTCTCGTCAGCATTATCTTCCAATTGCTATGTGACAGCCCTGCTTTGTGGCATGTCAAGTTACAACCACTGTCAAGAAAGATTTAAATCCCCCCAGAAAACAATTCATCTTTAAATAAAAATAAGTATCTATGAATCATTCCTTTTAAAAATAAGCACTTATGGGAATTCACACTGTCTTGAGTAGTAAAAGCTTCTGTTTGACTCTAACAAAATCAGAGTAACTCTGTGACAGAAATGGCTGGATTCCTAAAGCTTTTCTTCCCTCCCCTTCAAGAAGGGATAAAACCCAGGCCATTATAGTCCCAAACAATCCCTGTTTTCTCAGCTTCTCTCTTTCAAATCAGGGTGAATTTAATCTAAACTCTTAATTATAGACTGGATCCTAAAAGCTGCTAAAATAAGGTGCCAATTATGCACAGCTCCTCAGTGATCCAGGCAGGGAGTTAATCACTGCCCTCACGTCTGGTACAGCCCCTACTGCCTTGCAAATCCTGCCTGAAGACTGCTCCCAACTGGGAACAGATTAACTCCTTTCTCTGAAGCATCCAAACTGCTCTAAAGACTACATGCAGGAGTATTCTCAACCTGGTATGTTTCCCTTTCAGCTCCCAGGTCCCACTAAGGGCCTCAGAGGGCAGCAGCAAGGCTTAAAATAGGAAAGATACGGAAAATGTCTGTGAACAAAGCTTGGAATTGATTTCCTGGATGCCTTAGGGAGTGTAAGGCAGCATGCAGTGTGTGCAGGGTAGGTCCCCAGAGCCTGCAGTCACAGCAAGAACAGGGCACAGGAGAAGGAACCTGCGCCTATCCACCACACCTCTGTGCATGCTGCTTCTGTGCTTTGAAGGGCTGTTCATGCCTGACTTCTTTGCCTGGATGTAACCAATTCCTTTACCTCCCTTCTACTTTAATACATAATTTTGTATAGAAAAAAAAAACAGCTGAGATGTGTTTCCACCATCACACAGAGCACTAAAGGTGATTTGCTTGTAGGACTAACAGCAAAGTCTTTGCATTTTGCCAGCCTTTTTCTTGGTATTAACTCATTTGAGTGCCATGTGGAGACCTCCTCTCCTGTTCACCATAGCACAGGTGGCCTCTTCTTCCACCCAAGTCATAGCTCAGTCTTGCTACAGGTCCAACAGTTATACAAAAAACTACCAGGAGAGCAATGTCAGGAAATTATTTCCTATATTTGCCTTTCCACTTGACATAAGCTGATTTCTAGAAAGGAGGAAAAACACCAGTGTTAGTTGGAAAATTGAGTGCTGCTCAGCTGGTAGGAAAAAATTCCTCGATGCTGTGGCTCTCAGTTTGAGAGCTGGTGTCATGAGCCAAAAACTGATTTATAAACTGTCCTGTCTCATGTTGAGTATTTATAATTCTACAACACTCTCCTAGAGAGGAGGGATCACATAACTTAGCCCAGGCTTAAATGACTCCACAAAAAGCAAAGCAATGGTGAATCAAGCAGTGCACAGCAAGGACAAACAGTGTGTCAGAAAAGTCCCAAATGCTGATTTACTTAAGGCAAGAAAACCACTGAGTTATGGTATTGCAGTTTGATATGCATAAAATGTCTCATTTCTAAGGTGGTCTCCTGCCTTAACAAAGCACCTCAGGCTATTTTCAAGTGGTTTCTACACACAGTTATTTCAGCTCACTGTTTGCTCAGTTTGCTTACTTTAAGCAGTGGTGACAAGATAAATATCTCTGGGATCCAATTTACTTTATGTTTCTCAGCTTTGTCCAGGAATTATTTAGAATGTTGTGTTGAACAGCTGACTCCGAGCTGGAGCTTGCCCCTGCCTACATGCAAATGAACGATCAGATTGTGGGTTTGGGCCAAAGAGCCGGGGAACACATTAAACAAACAAACTGCAGAGCAGTAATTCAATAGCTGGGACAGGGCTAAGTATCCTCTGCCCTCAGGTGGGATGAGTCAATTGTAGACAGAGCTATGCGGCACAAAAGAAAATCTCCCAGGTCATCCAAGATAAAAACCCGCGATTAATGAAGCCTTGATTAACTCAAATCGATCATTTGACAACCATCTCTTGTTCTGTCCCGGTTGTGTTTGCACACCGGGAAAGGGCGGGGATGGTCATGCCGTGAGTCACCGCACAGGGACACCCAGCCCCTGCCCCGAGAGCCACCGCGCTCCTTTTGCAGCAGAAAACGACACAGAAAACGGATTAGTGACAGTGAGCCAGCAAAGATGCCACTATGTGGGCTGCCCGTGGAGGGCTGTGTGGCAACCCGACGTGGCTCATGTGTGCATCACTGTCCCCGAAGTTAGGGATGTGGGCAGGAGTGTGATGTGTCACACGCTATCAATAGCCACTAACAGCGCCTGCAGAAACCGGGGATAATTAACAACCACAGAAAACTCACCTGCCTGACACGTGGTTCAGCTCTCCTTTCTGTTACTGATCAGTTGCTCAAGTGAATTTGCCAGGGACAAAAAAGCTCTTCCTGGCGTTTCAAGTTGATTCGACCGATTTATTTCTTTAATCCATTTCTTGGCTGTGTCATTTTGCTTTCCTGCCCCTAGTTCTGAGCTGTTCCTTGTGTTTAATCAGCTTCTATTTTTTCATGTGTAAGTGTCACTGGATTTATCTTGTTTGCTCACTATTTTGGGGGAAGGAGTACTGCATTGGTCAATTCCTTTGGGAGCAACCCACAACAAGTAGTCCAAACAGAAACACATTTGCTAGTGACTTACTCGACCTGGGAGAAACCAGCTTCCTTTGCCCACAGGCAGTCACACTGTCGGCATTCTGTGAGCTCTGAGGCTGCTTCTCAGCTTAAGGCAGCAAGGGAGGGGAAAAAAACCAGCCCCCAGACAAAGCCAAAATGCCCAGCTGGTCTGGCTACCAGTTATCTGTCCGGGGAGAAGCATGGAAGGGCTCTGTGAGATCACTACTGAGTTGATACTGGGAGACAGGAAAAGAGGAAAACACAGGTCAACTGAGTATCATGTTTAAAAGCATCGCAGTCCTTGTGATGTGCTTCTTCTTGAATTAGTTTGTTCTCAACTATCTAAAATTGGATCTTCCCAAAGTGAGTTAGAAGCTGCCAAGTGTCTGTATGATTTTTTTGGGCAAAAATCTGCAAGGGATTGGAATGAGATCAGTGTTTCTCTTGCTAACTGATCAGATTTTAACCTGAGATTCCACCAGACTGAGGTCAGTCAGTACATTTCCGTGGAGAAAAGTCACACTAAATGATAATAGCTGAGCTTTTGAAAAACCAGAATTAAGAAATTCCAACGTAAATGCTGTACTGCAAGGAATTCAAATGAATCTGTTCCTGTGATCCACTTCCTTGTGCCATTTTACCTCTAAAATGTAGTCATGGCTGTGAGGGCAGTCAAAGGCCTTATTGCACTGACTGGCCTCACCAGCAGCTGTGTTTAGCTCTTGTGGGACCATGACATCCCTGAGAGCGCTGCCTGTGCTGGCTCTGCCTCCAGCTGCTGCCCTCTTGGAACATCAGGCCATTGCTGTGCCCTGGCAAATACTCCAGAGGCTGTTTCCCACCATGTGGCTTTCAAGGGCTAAGAGTGGTTAATTAGTTCAGTCTAACAGCTCTTTCCAAATTTGATTGGTCTAGATTTTAATAGGGTACCTGTGAAAGTCTATTTGTTTTTTGTTGTTTAGAGGCTCATGAAGGGCTGATCCCTCCATGCAGCCTCCCACATTCCCGGCTGAGGCTGCACTATGAGCTAAGTCCCTGTTGCCTAAGTCTCTCTGAAATGAATGGGAGTCAGGCACCTACATGATGCCTTTTGGAAACCTGTCTGAACACTGTAATAATAATAAATAGCTGTCACATTAGCAGATTCCTAGAAGCTTGACTAATAATGATGTAACAACAGTATGATGAAATACTCTTCCACGCTTTATTGGCAAGTTACTGGAGTGTTTTTCTGCTTTGTTCCTGCTTTCTGCCCCCTCGGAGTGCATGGAGTATCCATCTCTTCCCCTAAAGAATTCTTCTTTCAAGGACAAAGCCAGCCATGCCCTCCATCCTGTGATGGAATTACAGGTCCCATATCAAGTGGTCACTGCTGCAGCTCAGCTCCCTGCACTGTTGATGCCCTGTTGCCTGCCTGTGTTGTACTTGTTGATGCATAATCCTGTGCGGAGGCAAATATCCCCCTCACGTCACATCCTACAAACTGAGGAAGGGACCTTGCTCACCTCTGTCAAATGTGAGCAATCTGCATGTGGAGTCCCAGTGAAATGAGAAAACTGAATCAGACACATTGTGGGTTGCTTACATGAGTCCTGTGCTACAGTTTTGTGACTCCACCTGATTTTAAATACATAGTAATTCTTATTCTTCTTGTTCTCACCTGTTTCATTGGCTTATGAGTCACTCAGGCTGCCTTTACTAAAAGTCTCTTGCTAGAGTAACTCAGAGCCTGCCCTGCACAAGGCCAGCCACATGTGCTGAATAATTACATTACTCACTGTATAGGCAACTGGCCACATGAAAACCCTCAAGCACCCTTCCTTTGGGATCTCATCCAAAATGGAGCCTGGAAAGCAAACAAATGGAAGACTCTTTTCCTTGTGCTCGTGGCCTAACCCTGCCAGTCCCCCTCTGACAGGACAAGGGGCTTCAGATCATTTGCTTCTACTCTCTTGTACTCCTAATTTTTATTTCTGCAGCAAGAACTACATTGCTTACTCGGCAGACTACTTGAAAATCTTTCTGTGTGTTCTGATGTAAGGTCTGCAGACAGCTTCCTGCTTTTTGTTACTATTGTACCTGGGAAGGAAAGAAATCCTTTCTCACTTCTGTGGAGGTTTCAGGAATGCCCTGGAATAAACCATGGGTCATGTCTCTTAGGCTGCCCCAGAGGCAAACACGTTAGTGTTTACTCAGCTGTGCGGCTGGGCTCCGAGGGACAGCCCCCTGGCAGACTCTGAAGCACTTGCAGAAGGGGAGCTGGGCGTTTTCTGTTTCCTCAGGTGCAGGATCCTCTCACAGACTTCCCTTGCTGAGACACACAGTCCCTGCAGGGAGTGGTGCCACCCACGTGTCAGGGCTGCTGGATAGAAACCAGGTGTGAAGTCTCCTCCTCAAGGTTTCTCCATCCTGGAGGCTGGTGTTAAACATGGACACACATCGGCTGAGCTCTCCTCCTGGTCTCACATGCATTGTACCTTCACTGTTTGACTGTTTGACAGTGACCAAGGATTATTAGGGTGTCAAAAGGATCTTAAAACAAGTCTCTACCCAACCATTTCAGTGGTATGGATGAAGCTGTTTATTGGGTAGGTTTCCAGGTCCTGTCCCCTTCCCTTGCATCTCCTGTCTCCCCTTTTCATGTGGCCCACCTGTTTCTTCCCCCAGGCTCTGCTTGCCTTTTTCACTCTGCTCCCTCTGAATTTAACAGATATCTTTGGGTAGATATCTGTGAACAAAAGAAAGTAGTAAGCCTAAAGTGGGGCTGGCTGTTTTCCTTCACACAGGCTCACCTTTGACACTCAGAAGCGTGCCTCCTAGGCAGGGGGTGGTACTGTTAAAAGACTGAAAGCAACACTGAATCAGCTTCAAGACCTTTGAGGAAACGCTGTGTTGACTGAGGCTGGGAAACTCCACCCAGAGCTGCAGGAGCAGCGAATGGAAAAGACTGGCAATACTACAAAAAATTCTTCTCACTCCCCTGTCTGTGATGTGACAATTGCAACAAACCAGTTTCATCTCTTGGTGAGTGCAACCAAAAACGAAACAGTTATGGGAATTCATCTGGGCCTCAGGTGTGTGTACATTTATATATTGCCAAGTTAGTAGATTCCTCTGATTATATAAAAACCCCCAGCAACCCAGTGCAGACATTAAAGTGTCCTGTTCTGTACAGGCTCTGAATGTCTCTGCATGGGGCCCTTTCTAGCCCAATCTGTCTTTGTTCTCACCCAGTGCTCACAAACAATAGGGACAGCCCAGACTGTCTGATGAAGTCCACGTGCGTTGGAGTAGCTGCTCTCCCCCAAACTGTTTATCTCCTGGCAGACAGCTGCTGTGATGTTTTTCTGTACCAAGGGAATGGTTTAAGCTTTACCTTCTCAGCTGAGGACACAAGCTCCCTTGAAATCACCTCCTATAAAGCACAGGGGAGTTGGCAGCTGGCTCACTGCACCAGCTGGGTCAGTGGGGCACCACCCCACAGCATCTTCTCTCTGCTCTAACACACGTGCATCAAACCAAGCCTCTGTGTGGAGGAAGTGGCTGTCATCAGATAGCTGTCATCCATGAGTTGGACACCTGACAAAACCTCTCCCAAAGGAAAGGGATAACATATGTGATCTTGCAGAGCATTGCCACTGGACAGGATTTGTGAGATGGGACTTGCAGACTCAAACCTGAAAGGTCTCCTTATTTCAGTAATTGTCCTTCACTGTGGAGGACCAAAAGAGAAGGCTCAGCAATGAAAAACCCTGCAAGATCCTTGCCCCACTGTGATATGTTTGTGTCATCACCCATCCTACTTGGCAACTTTGCTTTCTTTGCTAGGGCATGGCAGTGAGGCTCGCTGCAACAGTGCCTGGCCCCAGGTTCTCTGTGTCTGCCTGCTGGCCTCCCTGAGCTGCCCTGTGCACAGCCATGGCTCCTGGTTCCTGCAGGACACTGTTCTGCATTCCCTGGCACCAGGCCTGCTTATTGGCTCCATTCCTGATGTCTTAATAATGACATGGAAATTCAAAGTCCCTCTTCAGGCATTAAGTACTTTCTCTGATATGGCTCCTGGGTCTTTTGGGGTTTTACATTTAAACAGCTTTTAAAACCTGGCCAACAGCTACTAGTTATGGTGACAGGGTAATGAGACCAGCTCTGTCATTATGGAGAGGGTGTGGAGGGACTGCTTCATCACTGACCTTCATCTTTTGACACTGAGATTAACTGTAGAAATAATTTCCCCTGGTGAAAAATACAACCATCTGAAAAAGTATCTGTAAGTAGGACTTGTGCCTGTGTCAGCTTGCAGGTGAGCCAAAAGCATTAAGGTCTGCTTGTGATATCAAATGGAAGACAATTCCTTTTTTGTGTGTGTCAGTAGGCTTACCTTATGAGAATGAAGCTGCAGGCTGTACCATTTCCTCTGAAAAACACAGGCTATCAGTAGCCACAGCCAAATAACAAGAGCAGCTCGTGGGATGAACCCAGCCTTTGATGCGAGGCAAAGCTGAGAAGGCACAGAGGGGGCAGTGAGGAGTCACGCTGTCTCCCAGAGAGATCGCAGCCTGTAAGCCTGGCTCTGTATTTCAGCTGCCTCCTCTCTGCTGACAGAAATCCTGGGCACGGAAGGAACAGCAATGGAAAATCTCACTGCATCATTGTCCCACCTCAGGCATGCCTGGTTTGGTAGGCTTAACTTTGCCACACAGGAATCCACAAGCATACCAAAAGATTATTCGTGGTTCTGAGAAGGAGCAAGAACAAAAACTACTGAGCTGGAAGTTTTTCTTTTTAAAGGGAGAGATACGCACAACAGCCTCCAAGCCCTGACACTCATTCAGTGGGATGTACCCAGGTCCTGCTGAATCCCACTGAAGTTTTGTCACAGGTTTTAATTAGATTGATATGTTGTGGTTGAGTTTCACTACACAGTTCTGCCTGAGATTGTGATTAATTCCTCAGCTAGCCATGAAATGCTTCCTATAGAGTTGCTCATAGCACTGAGAAATGGCTTTAGATGGGGCAAATATTAAAGGTGGGTCTTACTAAGGCTGTTGGGCATCTCCCCTTTCTCTGGTTCATGAAGTTCCAGATTTAACACAGCCTTTTTTTGCTCAATAGTGCTGCAGAGAAGTCTGGCTCCTCCAGAGTAATCTGAGCTATTGTGATATGAATCAGCTGTGGAAAAGGCCCAGGGTCTTCCCAAAACCTGGCATAAGAAGTAAAGGAGCAAACTGCTGACTGCACTGCATTTCCCTATGTCAGAGGAGAATTAATTAATGTTTTCAGGCTGCTTTGAAAATTAAAAGTGCCATGTGGTACAATACTGCTGATCCTGTTTTTCACCCTGTAGCTGACACGTAGCATGTCCCTTACAAGCTAATTGGAAATTGCTTTTGGTATTTTTAGCATTTTTCAGCAGAGCTGCTACAGCCTGCTGCTTTGTTCTATTAAACGTGCCCTACCTCACCCTCCCCTACCCCCCTTTCCTCTAAGCTCCTCTGCGAGGGAAATAAAAACATCAGTCCCTGGCACCATCTGTCAAGCACAGGCTAATCCATTCTCTGCTTGTCTCATGGTCAATTTGGTTTCTCTCTGATTGGTACAGCTACCCTTCTTATTGCTGAGAGTTTAATTCTACTCATAGGTTTGGGCTTTGCTTTGTTTTCCTGGTAATATTATTGTGATGATTGCAATATTCAGACATGCAACCCCTCCATATGCCCAGGCTGGAGAAGGGTACTTAAGCAAACCTGCAACCTCCCAGTAAGGCAGGAAGCATCACTCTGCCCCGTGTACAGAGGGAAAATGAGGCAGGAAGAACCAGCTTGCCCTGGCATGTGTGGGTGCCTCAGCAGCAGAGCTGAGCAGTGAGCTCACAGGCCCCAGATAAGACCCAGTCACCAGTGCTGGCTAAAGCACCACTGCTTTGACTCTCTGCACTGTTTTGGCTTTGTTTGTGGAGATCTCCACAGGAGCTGTGCAGAGATGAGTAAGACATGGACCTTTGCATAGCTCCTCTGAGGAGATGCAGCAGACCCACCAGGGACACAGCTCTGGTTACCCAGTGAGCATCAGCAGCAGATCAGGTCAGCCTGTTAACAGAGGGGGCATGTTGGATCGGTTATTTCCTCCATTTCTTGGTGGTAAATGGGACCCCAGGCACGGCTTTATGGCTTCCTTCTAATATTCTCAGTACTTCTGCTGTCCCTGTGCCATTAACCAAGCGGTGATTGCTGTCTGATGGACTGCTCTAACATCTTTCACTCCCTTTCCACGATCTAAAGAGAGGCTGATGAGAGGCCAGTGAGAAATGTCAATGCTCAGCTCTGCTCAGGATCAGGCCAGAGCTGACCATACTGAAGAGATCTGATTTTCTGCAGGTCTGTCCAAAGCAACAGCAGCTCTTAGCACATTGATGTTGACCTGTCACTGACTGTCGACCCTCACATAGGCTGTTGTATTCTCTTCTACCTCATCATTTCTTTTTATAAAAGAATCCATGCAAAAGACACAGGCTGAAGAATAGCTGGATGTGTAAGCAGGTTTTCTGTGCTGCATATTCACAATGAGATGCCCCTCTGCCTCTGTGTGAAATGACAAAAGAATCCTGCTGACTCATTCCTTCCTGCCCTTACTGCAGCTCCTCTGGTGATACCACATGGATAGACCCGGGAATGAGAATACTTTCTCCAGAACAGACATCCTTAAAATGGCATGGCTCACCCCACAGAAGGAAAACAACGCCTTTTGCATCTCTTTTTCATAACTGACAACTCAAAAGGACTTTTTTTCATTGTATTTTTTTCCAAGACCACTATTTGCCAAGGAGGCAGTTTGTGAGCACTTAAAACTGGTAGGGAACTGATAGCACTTGCAAACAAATGCTAAGAGGGGCCTCACCTCATTCTTCTCTGAAGTTTCATGTCCACAGTGGGCAGTGTTTAAGGTATCCCACAAAGATTTCAATGTGAATGGCCTGAAAGTCTGCAAGCAGCATGAGTCACAGCTTCACTGAGGGGGGGATGTCACCAAAAGCCATCTCTGTGCCTTTCTACACCTCCAGCCCTCACAGGGCCCCATGGTGTGGTGAAGCTCACAGGCAGGGTAGGCCAAATCCCTGAGAATGCAGGTGCCTGGGGACAGGACTCCCCTTCCTCCCAGCCAGGACCATGGCAATGTGCTCTAGGGGTGCAGGGAGGTGCTCCCCTAGGAGTGGGAATTTCTGCCAGGCTGTGAGGGAAGCAAGGGGGTCCGGGAGGCTGGTGGAGGGGGAGTGGAAGGCACCGGGCTCAGGGCAGCAGCTGACAGGTGCCTGGGAAATGGAACTTGGCGGGTGGGGAAGGGCTGAGCGCTGCCACAAGGCTCCAGCTTTGGCTCTGACACCGGCTCCAGGCCGGGCTCCATCTCCAGCCCTGGCCCCTGTCCTCAGTGCTGTGCTCAGCTCCGAGCCTCTCACTCCAGAAGGGACATTGAAGTGCCAGAGTGCAGCCAGCAAAGGGCAACAAGGCTCATGAAGGGTCTAGAAAACACATCTTGTGAGCAATGGCTGAGGGAGCTGGGGGAGTGCAGCATGGAGGAGAGCCCACTGCTCTGCAGAGTTACCTGAGAGGATGCTGTACGAGGCTTCTTCTCTGACCTGCCTGCAGTGACAGCACCAGAGGAAATGGCCTTAAACTGATTGTCACTTAAGCGGATTGTCATTGTTAGGGTGGTTGGAATTGCAATAGGTTGTCCAGGGAGGTCACCGTGCCTGAAGGTGTTCAAGAAGCTTCTGGACATGGCGCTGGGGGGTGTGTAGTGATTTAGGGGTTACCAGGGTAGTGCTAGGTGGACGATCAGACTAGATGACATTAATGGTCTTTTCCAGCCTTGATGATTCTGTGATTCCGTAATTCTGTAACTCTGTAATTCTGCCATTCTGTAATTCCGTGGCTCCGTGACCCGGCGTGCCCCGCCGGGCGCGGCCGTGAGGCGACCCGGGGCGGGGCGGAGCGCGAGCCGGCAGGGGCGGGGCCTCCGCGGCAGTGAATGGGCGGGACCGGGGGCGGGGCCTCACCGCGCTGATTGGCAGGCGGGGCGGGGCCACGGCGGGGCGGAGCCGCGCGGCCGATCCGGAGCGCCGGGGCCGTGGAGGGCGGGGGAGACACCGGGCACGGAGCCGCCGCCGCCGCTCTCCGCAGCCAGGTAACCGGGCGGGGGCCGCGCTCGCCCCGCGCTACCAGGCGAGGCCGGGGCGGCTGGGGAGGGAGGTGGCGACCGCCGCGTCGCGGCGCTGTGTCTGTCGGGCCGCGGCAGAGCCCCGGGCGAGCCGCTCCGGTCCGGCGACGGGCGCGGAAAGGGGCAGTGGTCGGCCCTGCCTGACCCGGTGCGTTACCCGGCGCCGCCACAAAGCACCGGCCTTCCCTCACCGCGTCCCCTTCTCCGTCAGCGTCTCCCAGCGCCGCCCAGCCTGCCCGGCGGGGGCCGGCACCGAGCACCCCCTCCCCGCCGCCGCCGACACAACTTCCTCCCCCGGCCCGGCGCTGGGCAACTTTTCGGGCCGGTTCTTGTGCGGAGCCCCGGGCGGGTGGGCCCGGTGCGGGAGCGGGGGCGGCTCGGGGATGGGGGGGCGGCGGCGGGCCCCGGGCACGGCCCCTCGGTGCGGCGGAGGCGGCGGCGGTGCCTCCCCGTCAGCTGTTTCCTGCTGTTTGTTGTCAGGGCTCCTGCGCTCCCGGCAGCGCCCGGCGGGGGGGGGGGACGGGACGAGCCGGGCCGGCCCCGGTTGGCTGCGCGCGCCCCCGTGACGGCGCGCGGGCCGGGCCGGGCCGGGGACCGCCCCCGCGCGCGCGCGGCTTTGTGTGTGCGCGGCACCGGCACCGGGATCGGGATCGGCACCGGGATCGGGATCGGCACCGGCACCGCGGCGCCGCCCCCGGCCCGGCCGCGGGGGTTGCGCGGGGGTTGAACCGCCCTGCCCGGTCGCTCTCGGGGGGCGGCGGCGCCGCCTGACGCATCGCCCCCCGAGCGCCCCGGTGTTCCCGGCGGACAGGTGCCTCCCGCGGGGAGCTGTCACCCACCCGGCCGTGGGGCTTGCTTGCTCTGTGGAGGTGCTCGCGGCTCGCTCAGCGGTGAGGCGCATTCGGCCGCTAGAGTTTTCCCCGTGGAAGTATGGATTCCCAGATATATTCTGGGATATGGAGCCCAGAAATATTCTGCCGGCGCTTTGGGAAAGGTTCTAAGTCAAAGCAAAAATGAATGTGAAGGCTGTTGTCTGTCTGCTTCGTTTGTTACTCTGTGCACAGCCCTCAGCTGTCCTGTGCAAGCAGATGTAGATTAGATTAATCCAGCGTGTTTATTTAAGAATAAAGGTCGTGTTTTGGACTGATAGCGCCGTAGAATTTAATAAATTATTTGTCTTTGGTTTCTTTAAACAATAAAGAACCCCAAAGGGGTTTAGGGTTAGATAGAGAGAATAACAAAGCAAGTAAACACGGTCTTATGAGAGAGAAACAGGGCAGGGCTCTTTCGAAAGTGGTATCACAACAACTCTTGATGTCAGCAGCTAATGGCTGTAGATTAACCATTATCTTAGCTAATGTTTATGACTGAAAGAAGGGAACTTGCTCCCCAGCTGTAAACATTCCCTCACGTGACTCTATGTAACTGCTATATATATAATCCTATATATTTTTGTATAGAGCCTCTTTCTGAATGGCTGAATTCAAGTCGCGTGTGTGACAAACAAAACTGTCAGTTTTTAAGCGCTGCTCAATTTTTCTAAAGTATAGTCTTCAAAGTGTGGAGGCTTCTGTCATCTGCTACTTTCACTTCCGTAGTTACAGAATTACTTGGAGATGTAGAGCTTATTGTTTGTATATAGATTTTAATGATGACGAGTGAGTTTCAAGTGTGGTTGCCAAGTGTGTGAGGACAAATGAAACTGCATCTCAAAGCCCAACAGAGAAGATGACAAGAACAAGCTGTATTTGTTACTTGTCACACGCTGAGAGCTGTACACATTTTTATATGTCTGTATTTAACGTGGTAATCATCACAAGCTTGAAGGGGTGTTGTCCAAGTCAGGTCATTGGTTCATGTTTGTTTACTAACATTTGACCTGTGTTGAAATCCTGGGTTGCTCAGCTGTTACTGAAATACGTAATTCCCTTAAGCAAGGTTCAACTTAAAAATTACTTGTTAAATGTGTAGATGAAATGCCTGTACACTGTGGATGTTTGTTAGCAAGGTGATCTCTAATTTTGGAGCCCTTAGCTACATTTAGGACCTTTGTAGTTAATATAAAAATCTCTTGGTGGTATGCACTTAGTGTATTAGCACCCTTTCTGCCAGCTGGATGTCGCTGGTTTGGATGATACTTGTCTTTACACCGTTTCTTAAAAGGTTGTTTATTGGATTTTATTTTTAATGACTCATGAAATCAGTTAGTGATGTCTTTGGATGAAGTTTTGTATCATTTCAGCACTAAAACTGATGAAAACAGACAATGTGTAGTTTAGCTTTCTGAAAGTTGCAGAATGGATTCGTAGATGAAAGTTATCTCAACTGCTTAAGTAGTATAAGAGTAAATTTATTACAAAACAAGAAGATACAGGTTTCTTAAAAACAGTGGAGTAATTAGGAAGGGAAAAAGCAGGGAGACATGTCTAGTTGCTGGTTTTGGACTCTGTGTAGTGGTGGGAAAGAAAATTAATTTGAGTCTGATACCATTTGTAAACTAATACTTTTATATGTTATCTAGCAAGAGTATTGTGAGGGTTTAAGTTACTCTGTGGGAGATGCTGAGATAGGGGGGCTGTATGAGAAACAAGCACCCATCCGTGTGCCTCTGTTCTCTCTAAATGTGAAACAAAGTACCCTGGATTAGTGTTTCACTGCACCAATATGACATAAACAAATTTAAATGCCAGTGTCCTAGTGCAGTCCTCGCCTTACCTAAGAAAAAATGCCGTTTGCAATAGGAAATGATACTACTGCAGCCTGCAATACAGAATTACACTGCTGCAACTTGCACAAGGGTGTTTTCACCCTGCAAGGCAGCCTGTTGTTGGTGGGTGCTGTGCCCTGCAGCTGGGCTTTGCCAAAGCCCCTTCTGTCATTGGACTGTATTAAGTTCCCTTCACAGTGTGCTGCAGTAGATGGATGGTTGTAAAGAGCACAGTATGCGGGTCCAGTTCAGCTTCTCTCCACATTTGGCTACATGTGGTGGTTTCAATTCTGCATGTAGGCAGAGGCCAGGCCTTGTTTACTGGGACAGTCGCAGAAGTTGGTGGCTGACACTGAATCTCCAACCTGCTAAGAGACTGACCACGTGTGTATTTTTGGATGTTCACCTGTGAGCAGGGAAGCCTGGGAAGGTAAGGAGCAAGTTTTATTTTTTTCCTTGATGATTCTTTAATGTTTGGTCTTGTGCAGCTGTGCTAAGAATTCTCTTTTCTCTTTTGTCCATCTCTGAGATAAGAAGAGGAAGCTGAAGCCCAGTTCCTGAGATGCCATGATGATGTTTCAGCCTGGTTCCAATGTAAGTACATCTTGAGAATGTTTCAGTGTGCTTAGGGGAATGCATAACCCTTTCTCAGAGGGTAGAGATGCTTATTTGCTCACAAGGAAAATGTTTTTAGTTGGTAAAATGGTGAAAGAGAGGTGGTCACAGTTTTTTGTCCTTTAACTAGCAGCTGTTCTCTGTTGTAGATCCGAACGCAGTAGATGGTGCTGAAGCAACACTGAGGCTCCTCCTGTGAAATATCCACAGTCCAATGTGTAGAGAGAAAGTGCTTGCTGACTCTCCCAAGTGTTGACGGTCCTGTGTCTTCAAGAGATGCATTCCAGGACAAGAAAACACTGACTGTTAGTTTGAAAGATGTTAATAAATAATTCTTTGTGTTACTTTTTCATTCTTTATTGATGGAGAAGGTAGGCAGATGAGGTAGTCCAAATACCAACCAAGTGGTGCTTCAGGTGGTTTTGGGTGTGTGTGCAGATAGTGGTCAAATTCAAGCTGTTGAATATCAGCCCTTTGATATGGTTGTTGCTCAGTATTGCTGAAATCAACACTGAAAGTGTTTTGGGGAGTTTGGGAGCTACTGCTTTTGGAATACACATTATAGCACTCAGCCACAGTGCCTGTGTTTCCTGTCTGTCCATGCACTCACTGGGAGAAGCATGCAGAGAGGAAATTTTTCACAGAGAGATTGAGAAGTGGTATCAAGGTTTATGATGTCAAAATAATGTACTGTCAAAATCATGCACTGGCAGCCAGCCTGACCTGCTAGGCATTATGACCTGTCATTGATTGCTCTCCTAAAGGTCCTGTCAGGAAGGTGGTCTGGGGGCTGAATAATGGAAGTGTCATCGTCTCTCAGTTCATGAAGCACCCCTCTCTTGGACCTGGAGAGATTTGACAAGCAATAGATACTTTATATCCCATTTTTAAGGAAAGTAAAAAAGTCTGCCTTTCTTATATTGCAGCCATTCATTTAATATAATGACTTGTGTTTGGTAATTTGCATGAAGGCAGGAGTGCTAGAACTTCATCACTGATACATACCCAGTAAAGAATGCTTAGCTGATTTTAAAAGTGAAATCATGGGCCAAAGGAAAAAAAAAATCTGTTCTTTCCTCAGCATTTGGTTTTGTGAATAACCAAGATCCCGGTCCACTACTTCGGAAAATTCTGCTGGTAGCATGATGGAATTGGTGGGATAGTGTCACTTTCTGGAGCTGTAAGTAGCACTAGGGAACCTGACTGGTTCTCTGGACCAGTGGAAGTTATCTTCTGTGTTTTTAAGTGTAAATAGTGGATGAATGGCCAAGTGCACTAACTGTATTTTCCTCCCCCTGTTTAGAGGACCTTTAGAAATGCTTTTATGTTTCACAATTCTTTGGCTTCTCCTTATTTAAGAGAGCCCTCCCACTGCCTATCAAAGCTGCCTATAAGTGGCTTTTTCAGATCATTTTTGCATGTGTGAACATAAATAGACGCCCGCACCTTTCCCATTGGTAGTGAAACTATAGGGAAGGAAATCTGCACAGTTAACTTGTGTGACTTTGTGTACACCACTTGTGTTCGTAAGGGGCAGGAGCCTGAGAGCAATGGAAAATTGCTTTTCCCTTGTTCTATTGTGCTTCTGTTTTTTTTTCCTGTGTGCAGTAAGTATACCCTACAGGATTCAGCATACTTACATAAGGAGAGAAGAGTCTTTATCCACAGCAAGTACCTTCTGATTTGGTCTTATAAGGGAATGCTATGTTTTTAGCTTGGGGGAAGAAAAAGGAAGGGGAGACCGAGAAATGATTTCAAGTTGAAATCAGTTTCTCTATTTTACAAGAGAGGAAAAAGAAAAATTTCCATGTTAGTTTTTCAGATATCCACGATAAAGTGTGGCATTTTAAGTCTGCATTGCTAGCAGTCATTTTGTATTTTTTACCTACTTTTTACTACTGTGAGCAGTAACATAAAGACTAATGTAAGGTGACTGGTTTTATAGTGCTTCAGCTGGGCCCTTACAAATTCATTGAATTCAGCAATCAAACCTGAGGTCAGTAGTAGCTGTAGCCTGCTGTGTATTTTGACTGAAGTCTACCAGGTGGTAGTTAAGTGTAGAGGTTGCTTTGAAAAAGTTAGACACTCTGGTAATGTTACAGTATTTTAGTAGTTTCGTAAGAAAACATAGACAAAATCTATGTTGTTTTGACTGTTACACTGCTGACTGTAGAATTTAATTTTCTAAATTTTTTTAATGTGTATTATTTCAAGAATTTGGATTTCTTTATGCACTATATTCTGATAAAATGTGTTCTGGTCCCAGTTGGTTTGTTAGATTCTGCTGTGACTTTCGGTTACTTTCACCTCTTTAAAGTGACATAAGTAAGTGAGGATTTTAGGCCTTATATTAGTAGACAGATTTTTCAGCCTTTGAATATATTTATTTATGCATTTATTTTAACTTTTGAGATCTTTGGGACTCAAGACTTCAGTCCATGCCATAATGCCATATCCAGAAGTAATATATTTGTATGTTGCTATGACTTCTAACTTGCTTGTTAGAATTGCACTTCTGCTCCCTTCTGAAGTATTTAATTTCCATTTTTAATGTCTCTGGGCTATTGTTTTTCTGAGGGCACTGACATGAATTATGATTTTAGGAAGGTGATGCACTTGCATTTGAAGTGTTTAGGTGCATTTTTCAAAATGTCATGCTGCACAGGGTCAGTCTGTGTAAAGGATCTGTTCTGGACACCAAGCTCTGTGTTGGTGTCGTTCTCAGTTTGGATTTATGTTATGTTACCTTCTAAAAGTACTAGCAGGGTGGGCACTGTGTTTACTCTGAAAGAAATACCCCTTTGGATGCTGATTCCACATTTACTGTAAATTACGATCAGTTAATTGTTTCGAATCCACAATGCAATCAGCACCAATATAAGATTATCCAAAATTAGGAAGGATGGCACATGGACCTAGGCCAAGTGCCTTATGGGCATATCTGTTACAATTGCATTAATTGTTTGTATTTTTGGTTTCTTGTGGCTAGAGACTTTTACTGATACTTGTTTATTCACACTTAATTGTCTGTTGATTTTCCTTCATTCTGTCACTATTTTTTTTTTGCCTTTGGTTGCTGGGAAAGATAAAGACATGTTAGAAAGGTATAAAGCTTAGAGAAATCTAAATAAAAATGCTTTCTGTATTTTGAGTGGAATCACACTTCTAACATTCAGACCTGTTTTATTTATTCTTTGAAGAAGAGAAATTGGTATTATATTGCCTTTAAAAGGAAGAGTCATGACATTGCTTTTAATTTTTATGTATCCTTCAGATGGGATACAGAAGATTAATAGTGGTTTGAAAAATCTAAAGGTAAGAAATCTGAGCTAAAATCTCTCTGTTCAATATTGGGAACCCTTTTTGTTGCCTCACATTTTAAGAAAACAAAGTGTGAAATAAATCAATTGGAAAAAAATCATTATGTCAGTGACTTCTGATTTTTAGATGTAAAAATTATGTGTTAATCTCTGTGTGTGCAGGTGCAAGTTTTAGTCCATTTGCTTTGTGCATGTTAAGAGTAGGCTTTAAAAAACTGATCCCGTAAACCTTTAAATGAGTTTAAATTTGGTATTTGTGCTTCTTAATGGTGTTTGACTTAGAATATTCAATTAGATGAGCACAAAATTTGATTGACTTCTCTATGAACAGCACAGTCTCCTGCTCTGAAAAGTAAAACCCACACAATTCTAATATTGCAGTGTGTCAGATTTACTTTGCATTGCTCTGCATGACAAAAGCAGAGACAATACATTTTTCTGATTCCACATCTGAAGCATAAATGGAGGTACATTTAACTTGTTTAATGTAGAAGTTTAGTCATTAAACTTCTGCAGTTGAAAGGGAAGTAACATCATAATTCAATTCCTTTGTCATGTTACATCATACATCATGATTTAAGTTTTTGGCTATACATTCTGTGCCTACTCACTAATTAACTTTGAGTAATTTATATTTGTTACTGTGAAGTTGGTGAGACACTTCAATTTTCCCAAGCAGTGAAGAGGCTGATATATCAGGCACTGCAGGTCATCTGCTATGAAGTTTTTAAGCTCTGTCTTTTTTTCTCATTGGAGTTGCTGAGGTATTTTAGTGGTGAGGCTTTGGAAATACCTTGGATAAACGGCACAGTATTTTATATTTGGATTAGACAACTTTCAGCATTTGTATATAAAACTGGCTGGTGTAAAGACTGGGTGGATTGTTTATTATGTGAAATAACATCCAAACCTTTCCTATGTTGGAGTGTGTATGTGAAACAAAGAAGTGTCAAGTCAAATACAGCAGCCAGGATGCTATACCAACATTCTGAGTGGTGGTGTTGTGTGATCATGTGTCATAAATTGTACAAAGCTATGGGGAAGTGACATAATAAATATGTATTATAAAAGGTGGGGGTGACTTGGGAAAATTAAGCTATAATTGTCTTGGTGACTCAGTGTAATTCTCAGTGCTTCATTTCTTAGTGCTGACTAAGATGAGTGAGTTGTTGGGAATGCACTGAAATAGAATTTCAGTTTTGTGTTCAAGGAAGTGGAAGCTTCTGAGTTTAAGAACTGTTGGGGCCAGTAGGGGGTCTGCAAAGTCTGAACTGTATTTTAAAGGTTTAAGTTTGTGTTTTTCTCATTTATTGTAATGTTAGTTTGTATTTAAGTCATCTTATTGGTAAAATGGCCACTTTGGGAAATAACTTGTCTTGATGAGAGGGTGAAGGCAGACTGTAAGTTCAGCAGTTCACCACCAGAGGAATGACTGTGAGCAATCATTAGCTGAATTGGTTTGAACAATATCCTGCCATATATATGGGATGTTTGGGAGTTTCAGGTTTTTTTGCTGTAATGCTTTTTTTTACATGATGTTTCTTTTTGCTTTCAGGTCTTGGGTATAGACGTACATAAGTTCTAAAAATGGGAAGAATTTTTTTGGATCACATTGGTGGCACTCGCCTGTTCTCCTGTGCAAACTGCGACACGATCCTGACCAACCGCTCCGAGCTCATCTCCACTCGCTTTACAGGGGCCACGGGAAGGGCCTTTCTTTTTAACAAGGTTGGTAAGAAGCTGGAGGAACTGCTGTTTATTTTTGAAAAATGAGTTTGTGGGATATGAATCTGTCATGAGAGCGAAAAAACTTCTTGGCTAAAGTGTTGTGTAATTACTATTGGAACTTTTTTTTTGTCTTTGAAGTCAAATTTGACATTTACTGTTGATGGGAAACTTAGCTAAATTAGTTTTGTCTGAAATACTGAAAGACTGTAAAGAGGACTGTGTATTTAGAGGCCTCAGGCCAAAATTGATGGAGTTTTAACTTCAGACTTCTGTAATATGAACCTCAAATTCACTCTGAGAGTATCTGGTGTCTGTCAAAGGGTTCCAAAGGTCTTTTCACTTAGATGCAGTTAAAAAAAAATTTAGGTAATATTTTGTTTAATTTCTGAAATGCATTTAATGTAACAGTAGTTGGGCAGCTTAAGTTGCCAAAATCAATCACGATCTTTTTTATAGTCAGTAATACTCTGGTTTAGTTTAAGAGTTTTTACTTGATTCAATTCAATGGATCAAAATACAGAAGTCAAAATTTTTGAGTGAATTGTAGGATTATTTATTAACCTTGCATAAAGACTTGTCCATTAGATTAATGGAAAAAAACTGTGAATGTCCTTTGCTTTCTTGCAAAGTTCCTGGTCATATAATGCTTGGTGTATTTTAGTTTTGTTTTTTTCTTATAAGCCATTTGGCCATGGGCAGAGTTGATGGAGGCATCAGTATTGTCTTAACTGTGTTTTGCTCTGGGACTTTTGGTATCCCGAATCATATCAGTACTGAGAGATTTCTTCCTCATCCCTTCCTCATTCAATAAGCTCTGGATTCTGGAGTTCAGATTTTTTTTATGTTAAATAGTGGGGTTTAATTACAGCAGTTTGAGGTTTTGTATTTCTGCAGTCAGAAGCTGTACATTTGAAGCAGTCAGGTCCAAAGCTGAGAAAGTAGTACAGTCCCATCTTTTAGAATCTGCAAATCAGCAGTTGGGTACAGTTCTGACATCAACTTTTCAATGAAGTAAACATCGTGGTTTTGTGGTGATGCTGCAGAAGAAGTTGCAAGTATATTTAAACTGCTGATACAGCACACAAAAAGGTGCATGTTTGATGTCTATGTTCTCAGCCACTGACCCTGGCTTTTCTTAGGTAATTAGTTCAAAAGCACCACAAGATTTTTAAAGTAGTACCTCTTTTAATATTTTGTTTCTGAGTTCTGGGACTTGGTGATCGCATCAGTTGCTAGAAATGGGTTATATACATTACAACTGGATTAATATAAATTTACAAGCTGTTCACTGGGAGCTTCTCACCCAGATCTGAACACAGCCCTTTTGCATATTTTGTGATAGCAATCCGTGTCGCTCAGTTAAAATGTAAGGGTTTTACATCACTATGAAGCACATCTTTAAGGTGTTACCCTCTCTCTCACAAAGGAGATTTTTTACACTGCAGTTTTCAGTGTGTGTGTGGTGCTACAGGCTCTTCTAAGTGTTGCTAGTCATTTATCAGGTTTCCCCATGGCACACTAATCCTGTGTTCCCATGCGCTGTGTGTTTGTCCCAGGTGGTCAACCTGCAGTACAGTGAAGTTCAGGATCGGGTCATGCTCACCGGCCGCCACATGGTGCGGGACGTGAGCTGCAAGAACTGCAACAGCAAGCTGGGCTGGATCTATGAGTTTGCCACTGAAGACAGCCAGCGCTACAAGGAAGGCCGCGTTATCCTGGAAAGAGCCTTGGTCCGGGAGAGCGAAGGCTTCGAGGAGCATGTTCCATCCGACAATTCCTGAAGAGGCTCCAGTCTCTTCTCAGGTTCTCTTCAATTGAAACTCCGATGTAATAAAATCAACAAAAAAATCTGCTTACATACACTGTCACCTTAGCATCAGAGTCGGATTCATGGACTACAAAGTGGGAAAGATTGTGAGACTATTTCAGATGGAACCTTACTTTCTTTATTCCTTTTATATTTTACTTTCCCTCCAGCAGCTGTTTGTAGAAAGAATGTTGTGCAGATGCTGTAACTTCTCTCTTTCATTTACATCTGTTAGATTTGAGATTGTATCTTAAGGTACAGTGGGCTAAAAGGAAAATATTTGCAGGATTTGTCTTTTGTTGGAGAGAAATTCAGTGAGAGTTTTGTTTTTTTTTTTTTTAGTTTGCACAAACTGATGTCAGCATCAAGTTATTTTAAAACTACAGATTTTTTTTTAAATATATTCCAACTTTTGGCTTAAGTTTTTAGTTAGGTTTTTGGTTTTTTGGGTTTTTTTTTACCCAGCCTTTTCACCTGGTTTGCTAGCTAAAGTGAAGAGATCCGAATTTGTGCTGAGTGCTAAAGGTTCAGTGTTGGTACAGCTTGGGCTGGCCCATGTGCCATATTCTTGTTGAGGTTGATTGGTAGCACAGAGCCCATTATTTCTTGTCATTCTTGACCCAAAGATGTCACCATTCCTTGTTTATTCGTGAAGTCCCATTCACCATGTAAACTGGTGTTGATTGGAAACTATCCTTGAAATAGGGTGAAACTGCTTGGCTATTTTTAACTTTAACAGATGTAACTTATGAGCATAGTAATAATATAAAGTAATAGCTGTCTGTTTAGTCTTGCATTGCTTACAAATCCGGCTGTGTTTGTAATGATAGGGATCCACTGAGAAACTACTGTTTCAGTAGTAATTTTTTTTTCGTTTCTCTACTAATCTCATTAAGTTAGACAGGGAATTGCAAATCTTAATTCTTCTTCAAGTAGCTTTCTTTAAACCCAGAACTTCCTATGTTAAACACAGCTGCTGTGTAAAAGGAGAAGATTGCCAGCATGTTTGTTCATGCGTAGAGTTATGCAATCTGCATCTCTTGAAAAGATTAACTTAAACAGCTTGTTTTCAAATGCTGCTTCTGGTGTTGAAACCTTTATCTTTCAACTTTGTTGAACGTTTTCATTGTGATGTTATGTTTTTATCTTTCTGGGCAGCAGTACATGTCAGCCTAGTAGTAACTAGTGACTTGGATTCCTGCTTTGTTCTTGTAGAGGTCAGCTCTGTTTAAAACAGTGAGCTTGCTTGCCTTTTTTTAGCAAAAATGCTCTTTATTAACTTAATTCAAGGGTGCCCAAACAATTTCATTGTGTCTTAAGCCATAAGTTAGGATCTCAAGGGCTGAAATTTATTTGAATGTTAGATATGTCTGATTTCTTATCAAAGATATGAGTTGGTTGTGGTTTTTTTTCTTATTGGATAATTTGTGGTCAACGTGAAATAAGGTACCCACAGACGCAGAAAAGGAGGGGAACCCACCCAGCCAAATGGATCTGGGTTCTGACCTTTCAGAGTAATTTTTCTTCTCTAGCCACAGCTCCATATCTGAAACTAAAATGTGGAGGGTGACTCTGCAGACTATTTTTTTTTTTGGTTGCCAGGTGGCAAGTTGGACACCCCTGACTTGAATCTACTGCCTCTTTCATGTAAAGGTAGCTTTGTTCTAGAAATGTCACATAGAAAGAAAACAGAGTAGATCACATACCAGAGCTGTGCTTGAATCAAGCTGCTTAAACAATAGTGTACTTGTGCCTCAAATGAATCAGTTTTTGCACTGAGTACAGTAGTACCCCATTATCTTGTACTTCTGTTCTTCACAGACCCTGGAAGCGCCATTAGCATGGTTCTCTGCAGTACTTTTCTTGTACTTCTGACATTACAGTACAATAAAGTATGTTTTGTCCTGAACTGATCTTTGCTGTTCTTTTAGAGTTATTGTCATAGAGTCTGTCAGCCAAATCACATAACCCATCTTTCATTCCTTGTGTTAAGTTTCTGCTGCACAGTGACAAGCTGTTGACGAGCATCCCTTTCTGTATAGGTGGTAAAAGAATTCTGTTGATTTTGGAAGGTGCCAAGTAGAGCTTCAAGCATACCACTTGGACACTTGAAAGCCTTCAATTTATTCCTGTTAAAGAGAAAACAAGAAATGTCTCATTTTATGGAATTCTGGGTGCCAAATGTCTTTCCATGGCTTTGAAAAGACAGCAAGCTAAGCAAAAATCCGCTTTCTGCAAGAAACTTGAGCTTTTGAAATGGCTTGGGAATTAATGAATTTTGTATTATATATCTGGACTTCTGTGACTTTTTCCTTTGTGTTCAAATGTTAGCCAGAAACCTGCCAGCAGCTGGTCAACTTCTAAAGCTGAAGAACTGAGATGAAAGGATTGTTGTGTTGGTGTGATGGAGACTGGGGCTCTTATTCTCACTTACATTAAGACCATTTCAGTAGAATGTTGGTATGAGATGCTAAAAATTACTTTTCACAAAGCCTTTGATTGGAAAAACACATGTGAGGTGAATTCTTTAAAATCCCATGAGACTTAAGCCAGTCCTCTGCAGCTTTAAAACAGTAGATTTGGCTTGCTATTTCATCTTACATGCTGTTCCCTCCTGTATCACTTCTGATGGCTCTGGGAGAGTTTAGCCTCCTGTATTTTGGCTGCTCCTCCTTGAGACACTTGGTGTGTGAACACAGATAACTTATCTGTGGGGAACAAGGCCATTGGTTACAGCACATCCAGAGACAGAGGAGACATTGCTGTTTGGAATCAGCTGCAATTTTGTAGTAGTGCAGTAGCCTGGGATTCTCAAACAAGGGCTGGCAAGGGAAAATATGCCACCACAGTGATCTTTTGCCTGGCCTGTGGTGGGGCCTGAGGTAAAGAAGGGAACAAGGAAATTGCAGTGCACAACAGAGTGCACCTTGCATTCCTGGAGACCTCAGAATCTGTGCTCATAGGCTGCAGCCTGGGCCAGCAGTGGTGCTGTGACATTGGCATGGCATGGGCTGGACTAGAGTTCATGTCACCCATGCTGGGATCCCATCTTGTGGGTGTGCTTGAAACTGAAATACTTGCTGCTGTTTCAGCAAACACAGCTTTGGAAAAAGGAAAAGTTTGGATGGTGTGTTTGTGAAGTGAAAAAGCATTTTACTTAAGCTCTCCAGGGATGTTAGAAGAACTTTTGAAATGACATACATGTCTTGTGGCTCTGTTAGAAAAAGTGGCCTTACCCAGGGCTCTGGGGTTGGCTGTGGTCAGTGCCACAGCCTTATTCTTACAGGGCATGATTGCCTCTGCTGATTTGGGTCAGAGCTTTAGGAAAAGAAGTTGGCAGATCGTCAGTGGATGAGCAGGTAAGGCACAGGTGAAGCTGCAGTTGAGGACACAATTGCTGGGTACAAGGATGAGCTGGCTGGGAAGGCTCTGGCATTGATGTGGGAAGAAGCTAGCGGGTTGATGAACTCTATTTTAGACAAGAAACACAAGCTGATACTGCAGTAACATTCTGCAAAAGACAGAAATAATGTATTATATTTCCTCCTTGGGCCTGTCTTTACTTAGAACAACAATAAATTTTAAAAATCCAGTGACGCTTGCTTTCCTGTGGATCTCAAGGGCTTTGCGGACTCCTTGATGCCTGAGAAGGAAATGCTTCTGCCTTTTTATTTTGCTTGGGGCACTAATAAGAATTGCTCTCCACTCCTGGTTTTACAGGACTTAAAAGAATTAAGCAATTTTGAGGCCAGTCTCTTCATAACCCAGAGTTAAAATTGCCTGAAAACTTCAAAAGATTGCTTTGAGTGATGAGGAGGAGTATGACCTGGTAGATAAAGTTCCTGTGCAAGCTTTTTTCTTCTTGCAGAAGATGTGAAATATGGCCAAAGAAAGTGAGCTGCTGGCTGTCTCATTACTTGTTGTGTGGCAAAGACCTTCAAGAGCTGCTGAGGAGCCTGGTTTCTGCAAGTGTGGAGTTCTCCTGGTCTCATAGTTACTTCCTTCCCTACATCTCTCTCATGTAAGGATTTCTGATACATGTAGGAAAGTTTAATGGGAGAAATCTCACATTTGCCTCCCAGCCTTTTGTTTACTGATAGTGATAGTGGTAGCACTGATACTGATAGTGCTCTTACTTGAATGGATTTCTGTGAGCTCAGTAAAACTGCTGCTAGGCTGCTGCTGCATTTACTTAAAGGCCCTTTAGCAGAATATTAGTGACTTTATCATCTCTCATCCACAGGTCTGGACAGAGGTTGTTTGGGAGTGATGCTTGACTGAACATTGTACTCTGGGTAGAGGAGATGTGAAGTAAGACATTCACAGGATACTTCCATTGCTGTGCTGCATCTCTCTCCTTCTGATGTTATTTTAAGTGTGATTTGCTTAAGTTTGCATTTTGAGTCCTCCTTTTAAAAAGGAGGTGCCAAAGAGACAGCAGTCTGTGTCTCTTAAACATGACATTTCCTTCTGAAGGACATTAAATACTTACAATTTGGTACAGAGTGCTCTGTGTGCTGTTCAGTTGGAAGGCATGGCTGTGTTCCTGTTTGACTTGTTTCTGCAAAAATAAACCCCAGAGCTTGTCTAAGATGTGGCCAAAAATTTCCCTGCATGGGACTTTAGGGTGTGGAGAAGAAACCCAGGTGAAAGTGTGTGTGTGTGTGTGATTCATGTCAACTAAACTGGTCACTGAAGCAGCAGAGGTGGGAGAAATTCTAGAGGTAAACTTGTGCGTTTTTGCCTGGTGTGGGTCAGGGAAACTGGAAATCACTTGGGCATTGCAGAGGATCCAAGGTACCCTGATGAAGAGAGGAGTGGGAAGTGCAGCACCAGGGCTAACTTTGGTACAGGCTCTGTGTTGTGTTTGGATGAAGGCAGCTGGAAGGTATTTGTCCTTTGAAGTAGGCTCTGTTTGTGTTCTCATTAGGTGATGCATTTATTACTATCAGGAACTTATATTTGTATAGAAGTGAAAGTAGGAGAAAGAACAAAAGACTATGGTAATAATTTGGATTTTCTAAGCATGAGGGGTAAATGGGAGAGAGAAGGATGTTCAGATTTTGTATTTTGACTCTGCTCAGGAGAGAGATGTGTGTTTGCCTGACATCAAGATCTAGTGCTGTTTCTCTCTGGGACTCAGGGATGTTTAGATATGTGATTTTGCTTTGTCCTTTTGTAAGCATTTGATTTGACAGTTGTAAACATTTACAGGTGTTTGAAACAGTAAATGTACTGGATTACAACAGACTGCATGCCATGGCTGTTTGCACATTAATGGCAGATGTTGCAATAGATGTAGTTAGTGGAGTAGGGAGATCCCTTTTCTACAAGGGGAACACAAAGCAGACTGGCTCATACAAGGCTGCTTAACCAAAGAACTGCTTGGTGGCTTTCAGCTGTCTTTAGAGACAACATCTCTGTCCCTGGAAGAGTCTGAAAACTAATATTCCAGGCACAGATATATGATGAGTATAACATTTTATAAAAAAAGAGGGCGTTTGTTATTTTCAGTGGTAGAGCTTGGCACATGTGCATGGTCAAAAAGCTGGGATGCTCTGGATTTGGTAGTGAGAACTCAGGTACATCCCATGGACAGAGTGCAGAGAGAGCCTCTGTGGTGATGCTCCTGTTGCTATTTGGCCAGCAGTTCTTTCCTCCCCTCTTACCCATTTTTATTGTCTCTGGTTTGGTCTGTAGTGATTGTTGCACCTTCCCTGCAGAATTAGGGCAGCTTGAGGACTTGGGAAAGTGCCTGCTTTTGGCAATATTAGATGGTCACTTCTATCCTGTACTATACCAGTACTATGGTTTAGTTATCACAGCACAGAGGGATCCATGGATTGTCTATTCCATGGCTCCCTGCTGAGGAGGGATTAGCTTAGTGATGTACTCAAAGAGAGTGCATTCTTGGGATGAAGTTCCTCAGCGGGATTTCACATTGTAGCTGAAAGTACATCAGAGAGATACGATTTAGGTCACAGAAGTAGAACACTTGAAAAATGCCAGATTTCCAATGGATTGGGCAGCACCTGATTATCCTGTCCCTGCATACGTGCAGCTTGGGGATGAAAGTGCCATGTGATGTACAAGAGGAAGGATGGCACCATCATCACCCCTTTATATGATATGCATTGAACTTGTAGCTACAGCCTCCATCTCACCATTCTTAACACCACACTGCTGGACTTCTTATTAATTTTGTTTTTAAAGGCAATTTGAAAATGAACTTTCTGATGTGCATTTAAGTGGCAAAACTAAAAGAAAATGAGATTAAGTATTTGTAATTGCTGGCTTCTTCATGGCTGGTATTTGAACTGGGAACCCCCTTTGGTGCAGTAATCATCACTACTTAAGCTCCAAGGCTGACTGCTGCTTAACCAGTAGCTGGAGGAAGCTTTTTGATGAAGAAAGCTGAGCAGATGACAGATGAAGGCTTTAGATGTGATGTAAAGTTTCAGTATGGGACTGGGAATTTTAGGACTTTACAGGAAGAAGCAGGAAGATGAAAATTACATTGTATTTCCCATCCAAGCTGCCTAACTGACTCTTGCTCCCAGGCTCCTGAGCTCGGGAAGGTTCCTGCTCCATGCGTGCTCCCTGTCAAGGAGAGAGCAGCACCATGATTCATGCCCCACATTCCTGGGAAAGGGGGGAGCAGTGGGAGGCAGCTTGCTATCTCACCCTGCTTCATTTGCTCTATCAAGCTGCAGGTAAGCTCAGGGCTTCTGAAACTTTGGCTGCCTGCAAAAACAAACCAGAGGCACAGAAAAACAACAGCTTTTAACACAATCCAGTGCAAATTTAGGACATAAGATTATAGCATTATTCCTAAAAGTAGACACAAAGCCATTCCCCCCATAAAACTCACTTCAGCAGCACTGGTACTTTTATGTCAAAAGGTTGAAGGAGAAGGTGGGGGGCGCTTGCCACAGGAAATGAAAGCAAAGGCAGAGAAAGATGCTCTGCCAGAGGTTTTGCTGTTACCTGCCGGCAGTGTTGATGCTCAGATATCGGCTGCAGGCACCTTGGGGAAGGTGATGCTCATCTCTGCCTCCTTTACCTGTCTCTTCCTTTTGGATCCCTTCTCTCGCTGTTCTCTGCACCCCAGTGCGCTTCGTTCCTCCCGCACTCCGTGCTTCGGCCGCTTGCCACCTCCCCACACTGCCTCTGGCTCCTCTCTGTCCCTCCTGCCGGGGACACCGAGGGGCTCCGGCCGGCCTGAGTCACCGGGCTGGCACGGCAGAGCACCCACAGCCCTGTGAGCACACAGCCAGGGGGAGGCCAAGGGGTGCACTGCAGCAGAAATCAGGTTTTCGTCTGTGCACACACTCACACACATGAAGCGACCCTGCTGTTGTCAGTTCCTGCCCCGCTGGCACTGATGCTCGGCAGAGACAGGTCTGGAGGGCTCTGCTCCTCTCTGCTGCACGGGGCTGGGCTGCACCCAGGGTGGCCGAGGGGCTGAGATGGACACTGCACACCCCTCTGCAGACACACAGGTAATGAATGGCAAAAGGAGTCCTCGGGAGTGACAGCCCTACCAAATTTCAAGGCCCAGCTCCAAAGCGTTGTGTCACAACTTTTTAACAAAGTAATTGGGCACCTTGTTTTAAAAGGGCAGAATCATGCAAATCCCCTGAGCCTGGTTTTCAGAAATGCCTGTTTCTAGAGGAACTGGTTTAGAATATAATAACCCATCCTGATGCAGACCTCCAGCAGGGAAAACTTCAACTGTGTAATGCTTTGTGAGCAAAATCATAGCCAGCTGAAAAGAGCTGTGTGCTGGCAAGTGCCAAGCAGCCTTCATTCAGGAGTCATTTTTTGGACAGGCATTTCAGCTCAACAGAAAAGAGAGCCCAGCTGCCAACAAGTGCATCAGTTTGGACAAGGGAATGGAAAACTACTTTATTTTCTTCATTTACTATGCTTTGAGATGTCCTTTCAGGATTCATACATACATCTGGTTTTTCTTGTCTTCAATGGGCAGTTTTGTGAAATCTGTCAGAGGCATATACTTTTGTGAATCTTAACATTGTAAAATTGTTCACAATATTGCCTTGGAAATACCTTCGTTCAGTGCCCTTTTCAAGTACTGATTAGCTGCCAAATAATCAGTGTTTGAAAGACTCTGGACCTGATTCTTCTCTCCTTTACACTTTTTTTTTCCTCTTGACATCAGTTTACTTCATTGGAGCTACTAATCCCTTGCAGGTTTGGTATGACTAGAAATATATATACATATATTATTCTGTATAGATAAATATGTATATATCTATAGAGAGGAATTATATAGAGTAGAAATGAAATCATAGTACCTGGTGGGTTTTGGTTTCACTTGATCTTGTGCACATGTGCTGAGATTACCAGTCTCTTGAAGCACATCTAAGCACATCTTCCCTAAAGAATACCTTCTTTACACCTGCAAATGTTCTTTAGTGCTGGGTGACTTTGCCGTTGTAAATTTTCCTGTCTGCATCAGATAGTGTTAAAAACACTAAATCATTTATTTCAGTTTTTTAGGCAGGACAATTCCAAATATTAACTCAGTTGTGCCTCATGGCAAGGCTTACAGTGATGCTGAATTAAAAGGCAATTAAATGGTGTAATTTTTCAGTCCCCTTTCAGAAGGATTCCTTTCAAGTCCTCTTGGATAAACAAATTTGGTGGTCTGCCATCTGAATTTCTTCCCTTTCTTTGCTTCTGTCTTTTGTCTCCATCTGTCCATCACAAGCTGAACACTTCTTCCTGTGACATCCTTTCAAACTACTATCTTTTTTCTTGAAGACCTTTTGCTCACTGTTTCTTGGCTTTGGCTACTCTTTCTACATTACCAAATCCATGTTATTTCTTGTTAGATCAAGTAGGGTCCAGAGCTCTTATTGAATCTTTTTTTTTCTAGGTAGGATTTATGCAAAAAGCGACAGAGACTCAAACAATTCTCATTTTATTTTCCTGATTCAAACAAGTGTCCTCTACAGACATTCCACCTTTCTATTTTGAAACTGATCCTGGAAGTCTTTAAGATTAATGCAGGGTCCTTTCCAGGGCTTCCTCAATGAATGAAGTTCTTCTGTCTAGGCTGCTTTGATTGTATCTGGTAACCATCCCCAGCTCACCTTTAATGAAATCCCAAGCTGCCCTGGCTGCAGCTGGTGGGGTGTGATAGAGGTGACAAAATCAATTTCCACAGAGGTGAAGTGAGCAGTGGCAGGGACCCCTGAATAGAGATACCATTATTTCCCTCCCTCAGCCTAGGAAACAAAAGAGAATGCTGCAGCTGGGCACTGCAGTGTGTGTCCATAGACAGTGCATTGCCTTGCATACTCCTTTCAATATATTTTTTTACAGAGGGGTATTTTGTGCTCCTCTGACATTTCTTGTGACCAGACCTCAGAGAGGAATGCCAGCCACTGTCAAATGTCTTTTTACTACATGCCTTGCTTCATGTGTGTGTGGATAAATCCATCTCCTCTGCAAAACATCAGTGTTCCACACATCAGCGCTGTTTTAAAGATTTCTGCCATTAAAAAAACACTGTTGCACTCCCTTCCAAAAGCATCTGGGAGCTGACCCTCCTGGCATGGTGTGGATCCATCAGTGCCAGCTCGCCTCCTGGGGGCATCTGCATGTCCCTTCCCCCATTATCAGCTCTGCAGCGGGATGTGCACATTCTAATAATCAAGGTCTGTGTTTCAGAAATATTAATGGCTGGGGATATACCATATGCCATACCTTAGCAACCCTCTATTTTAATGAAGAGCTATTTTCTGACAGCATAAGAGAGACTGTGGGAGTTTCAACATCTAGGAATGTTGGGGAGTGAAACCTGAAGCAGAACTTGGCAGCCTGCAAATTATTTATTACCTGGGAGCAAAAGAAGTGTGGGCTTGACTTCCACTGAATCACTGTGGCCTGGAGATATTGTCCTGCCTGCTTTCTTGGCCTTTGGCAGATCTCCTCTGCCTAACTTTTAGCTGAGAGGGTTGGGATGCCCTGTCCAAAGAGGAGAGCCTTTCCCTGAGGAGTGTACCTGGGCCTTCAAAGCTTTTCCTGAAAAATTCTAATTTTATTTTCCTGATTGGTCAAAGCTGCTAACAAAGACACTTGGATTTATCCTCATAGAATAACTTCAGTCAGCCTTCTCCAGGAGGCAGCTGTTGTGATTTGTGATTAAAGTGATTTATGATTCATCCTGATCTGGCTGAACTAGACATCTATGGGATTTGAAAGGGAAGCACTGTTTGTTACTGACTTGAAGGATATATGGTACCTGGCTATAATCTTTAGCATGAAACACATCTGCATCACTTCAAGTTCTCAGGTCAGATCCCAAGTTTGCGTGTTCCTTCTGAAATAAAACTTGGGTCAGGTACTTCCCAAAGTTGTGTTTCAGCACTGTTTATTGCCACATCAAGATTTGGAGCAGACATTGTTCATCTCATGTTGGTTGAAGAAGTATTTATAGGAAGTCTGAAGCATCTTTATTTCCCCAGGATTCTACACAGAGAATGTCATACTTGGAGCTTTCCAAGGCAGCTGCCACCTTAAGATAGTCCGTGAGAATTCCTATTGTTCAGGTGACATAATGAGGCTGAGATGCAAATGCAGAGGGAAGGAGTAGATGGTATGTTTTGACTGATTTTTTTTTAATGACATTACTCTGTCTCTTTCTCCCCCTTTTCTTAATAATAGATTTTTGGGGGGAGAATAGAGGAAGATCAGGGGCCAGCTTCTGTCTGGAGAAGTTGGGATGTACAGCCTGCACAGCCTGAACGTGGCTTAACGCCTACATCTGACAGGAACTGATTTAGACATTTCCTCCTGCTCTGCAGAGGGCTGCACTGCAGTATCAAACACTGATGCCTCCCTAGATCCCTTTCCCAAAGGAGGAGAGGAGGAACAAGCAGGAGTTAATAGCTGGTGGCTGATACCTTCACTGTAGATGCAGAAGCACTGAATTGAAGTGTGGGTATTTCTGATATCCAGCACCAAGCCTGCCAGGGTTCAAAAAACATTTGGACAACACTCTCAGCCCATGATTCCTGAAGAGTCCTGTGCAGGGTCTGGAGCTGGACTTGATGATCCCTGTGGGTCCCTCCCAGCTGAGCATATTCTCTGATCTTTGCAGACCATAAGCACTGCACGGTGGGGAGAGGGAGATGCTCTGTGTGTCACCCCACCAGCAGCTCTGCTGAGGAGCACAGGAAAACCTATTGGTCAAGCTTCATTGAATCCAGGACAGCCTCACAGATTGCCTGAGTGAATCAGCAGTTACCAGTACTGGGCTGCATTTTGTTGCTGAAAAATCCTACCTGCATCAAGTGCATTCAGAAGGATGGCAGGTGGTACAGCCCTGGGCCTATGTCCACTGCTGCCACCAGCTTTCCCCTAAACCCCTTTTCCCTACAAGGTCATTTCACTTTCTGCCTTTGAAGTTGCCACCACCCTCTGTGAAATAAAAGGGCTGTGAAAGATGTAGAAGTTGTCTGTCAAAAGTACTATTTTGTCAACTAAAGACGCCATGGCAACATAAAGCTACAGCATGGTTTCCATCACAAGATTAACTTGAGTCAGTCACTGCCTTTGGAACATCTGTGGTGTGGGCTAAAAGTAGACTTTTCCACCAGGATTGAAGGACATTGAAGGAGTCACAAAAAATAGCCTAAAATAGGGTGAGGGAAAGAGGATTGCCAGATTAAGGGGTGGAAGGGAAGAACAAACAAGTGCCTCAAGTTTCTCTGCTTGTATTGATGTTACCCTTTTTCAGCCAGGCTGATGAGTTTATGGGATATGCTGGATGGTGACCTAGCAAGTGCAACCACTGCTGAGACTCTCGTTGCTAAGATTCTTAATAATAACAATGCTCCTGCCAGGAATTACCTGCAGCTGGGGAGCTATACCACTGCTTACTTCTGCAGGGACTAGGAAGTTGTAGGAGCCATACCTGAGGGTTTTTCCAGATGTGTACCAGTTCCTATTTTGCCTTTGTCTTGTGTTATGCTAACTTCTATCCTCCCTGCATTCCTTCTTGTTCTAGGAATACATCTATCTGGAGACTGGAAATGTGAGAGCTCAATAACAAGTTTATATTTCACCTGTAAATTGCAAACATATGTCCAAGAAGGACAAACTTGATTCTCTGTGAGAGCCATTTGAGATATCTGAGAGGGCTGAGATGTAGCAGGGAATATTTTGGAATAACTTTGAGATGTGACAAACAAAACAGGGCAGTTTGAGGTCTGCCTGTGTTATGGTAGCCTGCCCTTGGACATATTACGCTTGTTTGGATGGCTAAACTGATTTTTATTAAAGAAAAACATTTCTGCAATGTTTTCCCTTGAATATCTTTGAGTGCTTTAATAGGGCTTGGAGATGCTGAGGAATAATCAACACAGAAGCTGTTCTGTGAATCTTGCAGCATTTGTTTCTATGAATGTAAACTTTCCTTACTCCCTTTTTATCCAGACATCAAAAAGGAAAGAAGAACAAGACAAAGGGAAAGATTGAGGCTTATGCAAAATCTTTTTCTCTATCATTTTTGCCAAAGAAAAGAATTACTATTGCATATAAATAATCTTTTTTCCCTTTGCCTATTCTAGACGCTTTCACCAGTTCATTGTAATTAGGTGTAAGGTAGTGAAATTATTTATATGTCAGACCTAAGGGACAATATTGTGGTTCACTGTTATTAGGCAGAAGGTACTGAAATGGTTTACATTTCAGACCTAAAAGAAAATGCTGTAATTGTACCATTCTTTGAACAGATGCTTTGACGTTGATTTGAAATTTGGGGAATATGACTTCTGATTATGTAGTTAAAGGCCACCTAAAATAATGAGCAAGACAGGAAGAGAGTTAATGTTTTAAGGGTCAGGTGTGCAGGGGTGTTTTTAAGATGTGTCAGAAAGCTGAATCCTGAGGCCAGGAAGGCAACCCAGCACACAGAGGAATTTGGATGATTAAACAAATGATGACTGCTGATGACTGCTGTAATTAGGAGGAGTTTTAAAGCCCCCTTAAAAAGAAATTAAGGGTTTGCAGTGTTGGTAGGAGATCACTGTCTGAGGGATGCACAGTGCCCTGAAGAAGGAGGAGGGGTTCATGTGCAGCCTTGAAGGAGGATGGGGAATCACTGTGGTTCCTGAACACAGCTATGACTGTGCTCAGTGCTCACACAGCCACATCAAATAGGTGCTGCTGTTCCAGTGCTTGACTTGGGCAATCTAGAGACAGGTTTGTAGGGGTGCAGTGAGCACAGAGACAAGTGAGATGTATGATTGATCTGAAAATCAGGTTTTGCAGTCCTCAGACTAACTGCTTTTGTAAATACTGACCTTGCCAGTTTGTGGTTCCTTGTCCTGATACAGGAATGCTTGGAGATACTCTCATGAGAAAGAAATCTCTTCTTGTTCTTGCAGTTTTTTGGATTAAAATCTCCTGGCTCCCTTCTCCCCAAAGTGTATTCTCTTGTATCCATAAGGAGTGTATGTAGCCTTGGCTGGTGGGTCACCTCTTCATCAACACTGAGACACTAACCTGTGATGAAACTCCACTGATGCAGAGCTCAGGAAAATTGTGTGGTGGACCCAGAATGAGAAGATGTGTAAAAGTCAATGCCAAGGTAAAGCATATCCTTTCAGATCCCCTCCTTGACAGGCAAGAGTCTGAGCAGTAGCCTGATAGACAGGAACAGTCTGTGGGCATGGCTGGTAGGGTGTGGCTCTCAGGGCTGTACTGGCTGCACCATGCAGTGCTCCAGGGTGACTCTCCTGAGGGCTGGTGGCAACAGCAGGGACTAAGTTGGCTCACAGTGGGGAGTCAGGAATTTTGTTTAAAAGTTTTCATGCAGGCGAGTGTCGGATGTGTGGTGCAGCAGCTGTGTCTCACAATGTGAAGTCTATGTCACCCATCCTCCTGAGGGATAAACCCCCTTCATAGCCGCCAGCAGCTCTGTGTTTCCATTTAATGGGCAGTGTCCCTGCACTGCTGATTGCCATGAGGAACTTCTGGAGCACTGTGGAAGTAGAAATGCTCGGGTGTAAGCAGCTTCCTGACTGAACCTCCACCCAGCCTCCTGAAGCAGTAATCACTGTGTAACCTCTGTGATAAACCAGTTCCTGTGCTGAAGAAAGAATCCAGACTGGCCTGAGTGGTCTGGCAGCCCTGTGTGTGTGACAGATGTGTACAATTTGTACCCCACTGTTTGTCTTTCACACAGCACCTCTAAGGGAGTGTAAACCTTCTTCTATCCACCCTGCAAACAGCTCTCACAGCAGCAGAACCTGTTCTTCTGTAAATCAGTGGCTGCTCTCATGACCTAACCCAGATTTGTACTCCAGTTATTCCCTGGTGGGATGGAGGAGCCAGCAGCTTGCTCTGGGTTTGAACAACATTGTACACATCCTAAAATACCTGACATATGATGCTCTGTGCACAGGCTGCTAGTGTCAGAGTGCTTGTGCACACTGGTTTTCAGTGTCTGTGAGGCTGTGCTTTAGAAATTGGGCATTTCACTGAATTACCTGCACTGTGAGCAGGCAGATCATTTAATCATTTGTTGAGCAAGTGAGAAAGCACTGCAGAGAAAGGCCAAGAAGGCCTGGGCTTGATAATGTAGCCTGGAAAGACAATGAAAAGTGATACTTAATTAGACCCGACTCTCTGAGGTTATCTTTGAATGCTCATCTTTCTCTCCATCATTATTTCAGCTTAGAAAATACATTTCTCATGGAAGCCAATGTTGTTTTCCACTACTTTTGCCATTTATGTTGGCTAGAGAAACACAGCTAGTATGAAAAGACATTTATTGTTAGTCTACTTAAAAGTTTTAGCAGTGTGCTCAGAGAGTACTTGTCAATTACAATTATGCTAAAAATTATAAACAATATTACCTAGAGTATTAGAGAGAAAGGGTCCAAACTAATACATAAAAGCACTTTATCTGCTGAAACTTTCCAGGGTACCAGATTCAGAGGTGCTGTCTGTCCCCCAGGAGAAGGGGAAGGGCTGCAGGTGTCATGGGCCCAACAAGTCCTTTGCTCCAGCAGCACCATGGTGGGAGGATGGTCATGGTGATTCTGCCTTCTCCTCTGCTGGAGTCCACCTTGGGCTGCTTCTACCCCATCTTCAAGGCTCCTCTTGCAGTGCTCCTCAGTCCTCAGAGCTGGGTGCATTGCACTGGCCCAGGCAGAGCTGTGCACAGCTGGCAGAGCTGTGCACAGCTGGCAGAGCTGCTCCTGGCCCTCCTGGCTGCTGTGAGTGATGTTTGCCTGCCCCAAGGTCAGCTCCTCTGTTGATGCAGTAGCTGCCTGAGGGGGAGTAGCTCATAGCGCCGGGGCTGCTGGGTCCCTGCATGTCCCAACCAAAGCAAGGTTCACAGACCTCTCTCTCAGGTTTTGCAGGTCTGTTTCTGGCAGTGGCCAAGCTGTGTTTCATGGGCTATAGGCAAACAGACCCCATCTGCCACCCCATGGGCAAGAGTTGTCACACACGAGTCCAGCAAGGATGTCACAAACCCTCCTGTGGCTCAAGGCTCCTACCAGGACCGAGCAGCTGATCTTCTTGGAGGCATTTGCTCTTTCCTACCTGGTCTTGCCTCGTGTGAGTCTGTAGCTCTTGACTTAGGTGGATGGCTGCTGCTTGGTTTTTGTAATATTTTATAGCCAGTTAAATAGTTTGCACAATTAACTGAATTCCTGCAACTCCCAGGATTACACTTCTAGACTTCTAGCCTAGTTAAAAATTTCAGTAGGTGATGGGAGTGCCAACAAGGAAGGATTTACACCAAGTACAATGGCCAGCATCTTTTATTGCTGTTGTAGGAAGAGCTCATTTTTCTGACATACTGCAAACCTTGCTTTGGTGCCTGTGAGACTACAAAAATTACAGGTAGATGCTGTAATCTGCAACAACTGGTCAAAACCCAGCCCAAATGTACACAGTTCAAAAGTTTCATTGTTCAGTACACAGTTAAAAAGTTTCTAGCAATTTTAGTGTCACTTGTAAAAATATTTTGTCATTAAAATCATACATTTAAATTAAAGTCACATTAAACAGTCATGCATTACCAGATAACTTAGACATGCAGAGGTGATTTCTAGATTCTGGAGATACACACAAACACAGCTGGATCCCATATAAGTGATTACATTCCCACTGGAAACCAAAGGGTATATTTCATATTCACCTCTGGCTAGAGCCAGTTCTAAACTGATTATCTTTTTGTAAGCAATTTGCACATGTAAGTGCTTCTTGCTTGCTGGTGTCCCTGCAGAGAGGCAGCTGGGAGCACTCCACCTTGCTGGGCTGCTTGACATGGCCACTGTGCAGCTCCCATCTCAGCAAACCTCCTGCTGTCAGTGTCTAAAGTCACCTCCTCATCTCCTCCATAACAAAATCAACTTTTTCATCAGCACACTACATGTATCATCCATGCAGTGATTTGATATCCCCATCACTGGGGATCTTCAGCTTTCCACCTATCCCAGCACCATCAATTTATACATAGGTGCTCTAAACTAAAAACTGTGCAAAGCTACACTAAGTGTATATATTTTTGAAATATAATTTACCTTACTAAAAATTTCTATACTTCATTTGTTCATCTTTTCTTCTCACAGTATCCAAAAATACTTAAGTTTTCAGCTGTGTGTTTCCTGTTTCACATATACAGGTGCTCTACCAGTCAGGATCATTACCAATAACAGGAAGTATGTCCATACTCATCAAGGGAAACTAGATTTCTCTTATTTGGTGACCCCTTTAAAATGGATCAAGTTTTTCCTTGCCACCACAGCTTGTTAATTCTTTTCTCTTACTTGAGCTTCAGTAATAGCAACTGTTCTAAAAAAAGGAGATTATATTTTTCCACACATCAATGCATGTATGATAACAAAGCAAAATAAAAGCAAGAAAGCAAGCACTAAGCATCATACAATTAATAATATCTGTAATTTGGAATTGTTACTTATTCTTCTGTGCTACCTATGGAAGACAAAACAGCAAAGATTGTTATGAATAGTTATCTCAGTTAAACAAGGTAGAAAACATATACACCCATAGAACTTTTGATGATATTAAGGATCTAATAAACTGCATCTTCACATATTTTTGTACAATTTATTCGCTTATGTTTTTAAACAGTTGCTCACCAATCCTCCATCATAATTGCTTCAGCTGCTCCCATCATATCTCTACAACAGAATAACTTTATATTTTGATTTAAAATTATTACATTAATATGTATACTTTACCATGATAATTTACCAAAATCATTACATTAATGTGTATACTTTACCATACACTTTACTTACTTCCTTTTTTTTTACTTCTCTTTTTCCCCACTCTAAGAAAAAAACACTGGTGTTAATGCACCAACCATGCATCACACATTTAACTTTTTGCTTTCAGAGTGAATTCTGTCCCAAGTCAATTAGAATATTTTATCATTAATAACCATCCCCTCAAAACTTTATAGGTAGATACATAATCTGCCATTTTCCAGGTTGTAACTTTTTGAGCAATTAGTTCACATTCCTCTGTTTTAATCCTTTTTTCTTTTTTTTTTTTTGATACCACTCCTAAATGTCTTTGCTGCACATACTTCCACATGCTGTTGTGAGAACACACTACTGAATTTAACAAGACTAATGCTAAACATGAGCTGCTTCATTTTGTTGGTACCTCTTGAATTTGCTCTGCTTTTATCTCTTGATTTCTCTGCTTTGACAGAGAACAGGTATTATTTTTTTAAATGGTGGGCTTTTTCTCTTTTTGTAAGTCCAAATCCTTTTGGATTACCTACAGAAGACCCAGAAAGAAGATGTCATTTTTTCCTCCATGCTTCACCCTCAGGGTTTATACCATGCTTGGGACTCCTGTAACCTTTCCTGCACAGCCCTTCATACCTAGAGCTCATTCCCAGCCCTAGTGCTGCACATCCCTACTCACAAGTGCAACAGCACAGCTGTTATCACAGCCCCAGTGTTTTATCAGTCCTAAAAGCTTTCTTTTTTCCCAAAATAGCTTCTGCTAACTTGGCCTGAGCAGCATTTCACACCGCTGCCCAGACTCAGGGCAGCAGAGTGGGTGCCGAGGTGGCTGTGGCAGCGCTCAAGCAGCCTCTGCTTTACTGCAGCCCTGACTTGTTCCTGCTGGAAAAGTCAACTTTTCCCTCTGTGTTTCTCCTTTAAAAACAAGCAAACTCAAACCCCCTTAACACTTCACTCCTGCATTTCTGTCCCCAGAGGAGCCGTCTCAATTTGCACCAGGCACGGCACGCTCTGGTGCCCCAGCTTTATGCGTGACATGGACGATACCTCGAGGGCCCTGCTTCCCATCTCCCAGTGCTCCCAGTGTAGGAGCCTTCCCCAGTGGTTCGGTTTTGGTCCGACCTCGAGCCCGGGGAAGAGGGGGACTGTCTGGTCTAGGCTAAGATAGGGAGGGCAGGAGCCCCGGGCTCGCTTCCCTCTCTCCTCCCGCTGATCTCCAGCAGGCGATCCAACAGAACCCTGGTGGGAGCGTTATCCCAGCGGGCCATGTCCTCCCCCTGCCTCCGAAGCTCCCTCCATATCTCCACTCGTATCGTGCTTAACTCCCTGCTGGCCACGGTATTATGCACCACAAATCGGGGGGCTGCACTGTACTGCCACTGTCTCTTGCCCTGCCACCTTCCTCTCCTCCCTCTTCCCAGGAAGGGGCACTGGGGGCTCACAGCAGCAGAGGCAGTGCTCTGCAGCACCTCTGCGTCCCGCATATCCCTGGAGCTTTCCCTTCCTCTCCCGGATCCCCCTCTGCCCTCCCTTGCCCAGACACTCCCTGCCGACTGCTCTCTCCTCCCCTGGGTGCCCCTGGGTCTGAAGTGGCGAGGAGCTGGGCCAGCGGTGGTTCTTCCCTCCCTGAGAGCCTGTTCTGCCTGCGGCTGCCTGCTTCCCTCCCTGCCCTGCTCCGCTACTCCCCTCTCCCTCTTCCCAGCCACTGGAGCGCAGGTAGGCGGAACGGGATTTGCTTTAAATCTTTCTGGCCTCTCAAAAACTACTGACTGTGGGCTCGCAGGCTTACACTCCTCTGTGGAGGGGCTTCCATCGGGATCAACCCACTCCTTTCCATCCCAGTGCTCATCATCCCTTCGATGGGGTGTTTTTGTGACAGCCCCGTGCTTCGCCTCTAATGCAGCTTTTAACTTTTCTATCTTGACCTCACAGGCCCGGTGGTCTGTGCCCCTCTCTTTTAGGGTCTGTATTTTTTGCACCAGTAATTGGATTGTTCCTTGTGCCTCCTCTACTGCTTTTGTACTGATGGCTACTTTTTCCTTCAATGCCTGATTTTCATTCAAAATGGCCTTTTTTTGTTCACACACCTCTTGATACTGGAGAACACTTCGCACTTTTTCCATGGCCACAGCTCTTTCTTGAGTTATACCCTCCTCTAGTTTAAGCTGCTGAGCCTTTATTTCATCTTTCAGTTTCTTGTTTTCCTCCCTTAGCTTCTGAATTTCTACCTGGGCTGCCTGTTTTTCTTCAGCTAAGCTTTTGGCAACTAACCACACAGCCCACGCTCCTGCACATTTTAAGGATTTTTGGGAGAAGAGTTTACACTTGGTCATCTCTTTTAATTTGGCAAACTCTAGGTCAGCCTGCTGCATACTTCTGCAAGAGTTTGGACCCCAGGGGTTTGTTCCCCACTGAGTAACCCAATTTGCCAGCTCTGACATCTTTTTGTCTTCTCTAAAGGTATTTTAGACTTTACAGAAAGGTCTGTTTACAAACTACAGCTCAAGCAGGTTGAGAGAAGATGGCAGAGCCTCACCCAAATCTGGGCTTGCTCCTCTGTTGTTTTTCTAATGTACTTCTTCCCTCCAGAAAGTTTTCTCAACCAAGAAATCCCCTAAGCAGGGATTTCTAATTTATCTTTTCTCACAGACAAGGCAGAGAGCTTTCATTCCTCTGTCCAAGGATGCTTAGAGGCATCCCTTGAACATTTCTCTTCCCTAGCTGGGAGGAAGGCTGGGTTCCCCACTTCAATATTTTCAACTAGTTTGTGTTGCCCCCAAAACCGGGTGCCATGCTTTCAGCAAGACACTTGAGGCTGTGTGAACACAGAGCAGCCTTGTTGCTGGTTGTCTCTGACTGCCACAGGATGGCACCCAAAAAAAGGCTCTCTCAGAAGGGCTACTCACAAAAATGCCATAAGGGCTCCCCAGAGGGCTGCTGCCTTCTCTGCCGGTTCTGTGCACCACAGGACATGGGCTGGGGAAACACCTCACACAGGAGAATCAATCTGCTGTTTGACTACTTCAGAGTTCTAACAGCCTGATCAAAGAGTGTTAATCAATCCACTTACAGTGCTCGGTGATATTATCTAGACTATTAGAGAAAAAGGAGATAAAAGCGAAAATCAATCCCTTATCAGTATCAAACCCACCCCCTCCCTTGTCTGCTATGCCTTTCCCCAGTTCATGCTCACCCCTCTCAGCCCAAGGATGGCTGCAAGCTTCCTGGCACAAGTCCCTCACCTCCAAGCAGCGCAGTGCTGATGATGGAACCCCTCTGTCTGCCTCTCCAGAGTGCTGCTGGTCGGATTCTGCCTCCTCCTCTTCTGCTGGAGTCCACCCGGGGCTGTCTGTGTGGTGCCCTAAGGCTCCCCTCGCCCTGCTCCTCCTCCCCCAGATCGGGGATGTGGGCACTGACCCTGCAGGCAGAGCTGTGCACACCTTGCTGAGCTGCTCCTCTCCCTCCCTGCTGCCCCTGGTGCAGCCTGCCAGCCCCAAGGCCGTGTCCCCGCTGATGCAGCAGCTGCCCCTGGGGGAGTAGCTCACAGCACCAGGGCTGCTGCTATCACCCTGTGCCACAGGTTTCAAGGCCCCACTGCACTCCCCTACCTGCAATTTTCCTGCTGGCTCAGGGAGATTGCCATGCTCCCACTGCTCTGTAAAAATACAGCCAAGACATGCTGCTGGAGAGCTTTTGGCACCCCTTGGACCAGGGGAAGCAAAACTGAGCGCTGAGGGGTGAATCCCTGAGTCCTTAGACAAAACTCTGCAAGAGCTCCCTTCATGGCAGGTCCCAACCAAAACCTGGTGTCCAACCTCTAGCACAGTCTGTGGGTCATGGGCATGCCTTGCACCACCATCACCCTGCTGCATTCCCCAAGAGCTCCGTGCTTTGCTACAACAGCCACAGAAACAGAGGCACAAAGGCCTTGTGCTTTGCCCTGACCTCAAAGACCATCACTGATGCTCCTCAGCGTTTTCACCAGGAGCTGCAAGGAAAGCAGTGGCTCTTTGGGGGCTCACTGGGACCATGGCTGATGGCCTGTCCTGCCCCCATGGCCAAAGAAATCCATCAGGCAGTGCTGGCAGCAAGGGCGATAATCCTACGCTGAAACAATCCCTCAAATAAGCAAAACCAGAGAAATATTTGAAGTTCAGCAGTTATTAAAACACATAAATCCCTGCTCATAAACCCCACCGTCCCCACAGATCAATGCTTTGAGAGACATCTGAAGCTTTGTAAACTAGAAGAGGTAATAGGATTAAAGCCGCAATATGACAAGACAGCTAATTTTTAATTATTTCTAACTCCTTTCTAATTTCTACTTCATCCTGAATATTTAAAAACCTTTCCAAATGTATTTCACAGGTTTCAATAACAACCTAGTAACTGGATGTGGCATTATAGCAATTTATAATCACCTCCCAAAATGGGGATCTAAATTAATCTTTCTACATCTCATTAGTTTAGCTATCAGAGATCTTTTACAAGATAATTGGCTTTCAGTGGCTTTAATTTAATTTAATTTATTAATATCTTACATTTATATTTCATAGATGCTGTTTTAATTATTGAACTGATACATCTCAGAAACATAACTCTTTTATACAGCACAAAACTTTTGCTTTTAGGGCTCTAGAGCCTTTTAAAGATGTTTTAATGATAAATAATAAGTCCTTGTTTGTGTTTGCCTTTAGAGTGGATATCAATTTACTTTTGCCTTAGGTTCTTGCAGAGGAAAATTAGATCTTATTTTGGAACATCCTGTTTTGCAGATGAGGCTGCCTTTATTGTTAAACCAAAGCTTGTTCCAAGTGTGTAATGCCATAAAGGCACAAACGAGGGGAGGCAGGAGTAGCAGAAAGGATGTGGAATAAGGAGCCAATTCACAGTTGGCAGGTATTTGTGTAAATTATTCACTGGGCAGCAGAGTTAGGGAAGCTGAGGTCTCCCATGGTGTTGTGTCCCATGGCTGAGCTCCCCGGTGCTGGCACCAAAGCTGCCCTGCCTGGAGCTTCTCTTGCACCCTTCAGGTGCTTGCCCTACCTGCACCCACACCACCTGCTGGGTCTGGGGGCTCCCCACCACCCCCCTGGCTAATTAATCTGCAGCAACACAGTGTGTGGAGGCTTCCAGCCTGCCAAAAACTTCGGCTGAAATGTCCTCACCGAATCAGTGAGGACAGACAAGCACGCTGCACAGCTGACCCCAAGAACATCCTTCCTTCGGAAACCAGCCTAAAAATATGTTCCCTCCTAGAGCAGAATAGCAGCGTTGAAACATCTGACAGCAAATGTGATGATGATAATTGATGCTTAATGAATAATCCAGGGTAGCTTTAATATTTAACTTCATAGAATACCTTTTGTCCCCAGGAGCTCAACCAATTTATAAAAGGTGTACTTTTCCCCTGCAGTGCCTTCTTTAACCATGAAATACACGGTTTCAGGGGACCAGCTACACGACTGGCCTGCACTGGGCAGGTTGCACAGCACTGCAGCAGAGAGGGCCTTTGTCCCTTTGTCCTGCTCCAGGACCTGCTTGGAGTAAGGCCATCTGCAACACCTGGGTTGGGGCAATCCCAGACATGAGTAGAGGCAGGGAGAAGAACTCCTTGAGAGCAGCCCCATTGAGGACTTAGGGGTTCTCACGGGTGCATCATAAGCAGCACCATCAGTGGGTTGAGGGAGGGGATCCTGCCCCTCTGCTCTGCCTTTGTGAGACCCCACCTGGAGTTCTGGGCCCAGCTCTGGGGTCCAGCAGAGAGACATGAACCTCTTAGAGACAGTTCAGGAAGGTCAGAAAGACACTCAGAGGGCTGGGGCACCTCTCCTATGAAAACAGGCTGAGAGATCTGGGGCTGTTCAGCCTGGAGAAGGCTCCAAAGAGACCCCAGAGCACCTTCAAGTACTTAAAGGGGACTTATTAAAAAAAGGGAGAGTGACCTTTTTAAATGGGCAGACTGGGATAGGACAAGAGGAAATGGTTGTAAACTAAAAGGGGAGCAATTTAGGTTAGAAGTTAGGAAGGAGTTCTTTGCATAGAGGCTGATGAAGTACTGGCACAGGGTGCCCAGAGAAGCTGTGGATGCCCCTTCCCTGGAAGTATTCAAGGCCAGGCTGGATGGGGCTTTTAGCAAACTGGTCTAGTGGAAGGTCCAGGGTCCCTGGACCTGACAGGAGTTTAGAACTATGTGACCTTTAAGGCTCCCTCCAACTCGCACCATTCTCCATTTCTATGCATTTACCTCAGGCCTATGCGGGTCAGAGGCCACGATCCCAGGCGCCACAGAGCTGAGCACTTCCAGTCCTCTGGTGGGAATGAATTTCCACCCTCACCCTGCTCACTGGGGGCCACTTCCCAGGTGTGAGCTGTGCTCCTGAGCGCTGCCCATGGAGGAGCTTTGCTCTGACATGGTGTGGGACCAGCCGAGGGGCCGCAGCGATGCCTTGTGAAGGCTGACCTGGAACAGAGACTAGACAGAGCTAAAGAATAAAGTAGGGATTTATTAAGAGGCCTCAATAGATCCACCTTGGGCAGCACAATCCAAAATGGTCACAAAATGCCTGACCGGTCATGGGGTCTCACACTTTTATAAGTTTTGGTCCATTAGCATATTGGAGCTAATTGTCCAATTACAGCTTTAGCCCATGAAGTCCCAGCCTTGTTTTCTCTCTTCATTCCACTGTTGTTTATGCTCTTGGGCCTGAGATCTGAATCAGCTGTCCTTGGGTCCCCAGCTAGAGAAGGAATTGTTTTGCCTACCTGCTCTGTGAAGAGAGCTTACTGTCCCCTCATATGGAGCCTAGACTTACACGCTAAAGCAGAACATAATCTGAAAAACATAAAAGCTAAAACCTGAGGCATCAGCAGAAGCTGGCAGCACAAAACCCGAACCTGGAGATGAGGAGGGGGCCCTTGCAGCCCCCCACGGCTCCGTTCCATGGGGCACACGATGGGGGCCGGCCGGAGGGGCCCGCGGCGGGCTCTGAGGGCGGCCGGGCGCGGAGCTCCCGCTCGGCCGGCGGGCTCGGCACGGGGCGAGCGGGAAAAGCGGCCCAACACCCCCCTCTGCTGTCGGCACGGGCTCCCGCACCGCTGCTGCCGCCCCGCAAAAACCCCCGGCCGGGCTCATTTGTCCCGCTAAAGCGTGAAACAAGTGTGTATCGGAGGAGAGCAACAACCATCGGCAGCGGCTGCTCGTGTCATGTAAGTACCTGAAGCCTCGGGTGAAGCCAGGTTTGCGTTTAGGCACGCGTGGATAAAAGCCATGGCAGTTTTTACTTAACATCCCTTCCTCCCTGTCTCCAAAAGAAACAAGCTGCTTCTCTTCGAAGTTACTCTGCCACGCAGCTTCTGCCAAATTTGCTCTTGCAAGCCGTGACTTCTTTGGACACAAGGCTGGTCCCCTGGTGTTGGGCCTTGCTGGGTGTGGAGGGCAGGAGGCCGTAAAACAAGGCAGATATGTTCCTGTTTTACTGTCATGTTGGTTCGGGCCAGTTCTACAGAGTGGCCTTTTTTATTTTAGACACATTTCAACATTTTAAAATTACTTTATTCATAAAAGAAGGCTGCATGTTTTCCTTCGTTCTATCCCCACTACAAGCGCCCCATGCTGATTCTGTTTTTTCTTGTAAAACCTGCTGCAACTAGGACTTTTTTGATAATGCAGCCATTCTTGAGAGCACCCCTAAGCCATGAGGGATGTCTTCCAGCTGCCACATTCAGGGCCTGGGAGAAGGCACCTCAGAGAATCTTGAAGAGCTCCACTGAGCCCATGGTGCTGCAGCTGCTGCAGGTCAGGCTGGGACAATTTTTCCTTCTCCAGGAGGCTCCCGACATGGCTCACCCACAGTTCATGGCTCCTCCTTGATGGCTTGTTATTAAAACTGTACAAATACGAAATTCTTTCCCCTATTAATCAAATCAGGAAGAAGGTCAAGTGGGTTCATTTTACATCAGTCAGAAGCGAACATTTCTGGTAGTTTGGTTTGCTCAGCAAAATGAAAGAACTTCCCTGAAAGGAGTTTGAAGCCAGCCAGGGCTTCTTTGTATTTGGGTTTTACCCTAATGTCTGAAGCACTGGTGTGACTGTCTGCTGACTTGGGGTGACATTTGCAAACATTCCCCTTTAGTCCAAACCAACCTTTTTTTAGTGAGTAAATGATTAGTCCTGCCATGACCCTGTGCTCTATTCCTATACTAGCCAGAGAGGCCCAAGTATCACCCAGGGTCAGCTCGTGACTTTGGCATCATGTGCTCTTGCCCCAGACAGGCAGAAAGGCAAGTGTGTGATTTCTAGACAGCTAGGATACTTCTCTTCCAAAAATACATGAAGAAGTCTTCAGCTGCCACCAGGTCTAGCTGTTCAGGAGAAGGGATGAGCAAGAGGTCCAGAACATGAGCCAAGGTCTGGATCTGCCCTTCTATGCTTCCACCACTGCAATGTGAGCATTTTTTCTGTCCTGCCAAGAGGCAGGGCAGAGAGCGTTCCTCATTGATTAAAAAAGGGAAATCAAGGTCCCATTAGATGCACTCCAGTTAGGGACTGGGACAGGGATCTCACTGCATTTGGGAGGTGAGATACATGAAGTAAAACAAAAAAATTATCTTCCTTACACCCTGCTCTTGTTCCTCTCTGCTAAATAAATTTCCTGGAGCCAGACTCAAGTTCTGCATCCTATGACTCCTGCTTCAGGGATCTTAAAATTCCTACTGATTTCAGTGGGATTCGGCTGAAGCTGCTGGACCAGCAGGGAGCTCGTCCCTGGGTGGCAGCTGTCCCTGTGTGCTGCAGCAGGGCTCCCCAGCCCCCAGGACAGCATATTCCTGGCTGTACCAGAGCACAGTACATCGTGTTTCGTCCTTGCAAAAGGTTGTTATAAATGGTTTCATTTCAAGGGAGCTCAATTAAATCTGGGAACTCTTGCAACAAGTTCACTCCTAATTGTGGCTCGGAGACTGCAGTAGTCAAAAGACAAACGGATGGTGAGGAAAAAAAGCAAACAACAGCAGGCATTTCCATGGTGTCCTCTTTGCTCCTTATTAACTGTGCCCTGTCACGTACGGAGTACTTCGAGCACTTCACCTGTCACTTCCAAGACTGTCACATTTCTCTTCCTAAGTTTCCATGTCTTTTAGGGAAGAAGCTGAGTACACTACTTGCCAAAGGCACCATCCCATTGCCTTTGGGAGACAAGAAATTCTGAAAACAGACATTGCTGCACCTGAAACTGACCTGCAGCTTTTGAGCTCCTTCCCCAGGCCACAGGAGATCAGTCCTCACCAATGATTTCTAGCTAAGCACGGTAATAAAACCCACAGGACATCAGTCTGGCAGATGCTTTTTAATGGGACCTGATTGTCCTGAGTCCTGAGAGTGGCCTGGTTTCTTGGGGATTACAGCTGGCCTTGTTTCAACTTTCATCTCAGCTGAATGTGATCACCAAAGTCAGGTCAGTTCTCGGAGTGGGTGGTCTCTGTGCAAGCCATTCCTCACAGTGAAAACCAGCATGTTGCTCCTTTCTCCCAGGGCTGGTCCTGGCCCTGGGACTGCCTTTCTGCAAGGCAAAGTAAGACCTTTATTTTCCTTTCTCCATTTTCTTCAGCTATAAAAATACACCTGTGGATAGGATTATTATAAACAACGTCATTAAATTGTGCCTTGGTCTTTGCTGCTTTCTTTGCAGTGACTCATACTGCAATTCTTACAAATACAGGTCAAACAGGAGCCAGAATTCAGCAATCACAGTCCTGGCTCTTCCCCATCCTAAATGCTGACCCCCCCAAAGGCAGTGGGAAGGACTCTCCTGTAGATCCAGAGACCTGAGGTTCCTTAGCATCTCCTCCCTCCAGTTAAAGCAACAGCAAACTGGTTGTTGGTTCCCTGTCAGCTTTAAGCAGTGGGTTTTGTTCTTTGGGAGCAGCCCCACGTTGTGTTTCAGCAGCCTTGGTGCAGGGGCAAGGCGTGGCCAAGTAAGGAATTGGGCTGGTTTTCCCCCTCCTCGTCTGCCAAGCCCCTGTGCCACCGCGCTCACGTGTTGTGTCTGGGAGCGGGTGACAGCTCACATAATGCAGACTGGCAGGTGACCACGGGAAATGCAGCACGGGTCACGTCTCTGCAAGCCAGGCTCAGCCTAAGTCTCCCAAGATGCGTCACTAAGAGTCTTAGGGCTAAATCCCTCCCTGCCGAAGTGCAGCCGGCAGCAGCCCTGCAGCAGGGATGCGCTCGGCCCCCACGCCCGCCCAGATGTGGCCATAGCTCTCTGCACTGGTGGCACAACATGCCAAACTGCTTGTTTGCTCTCCTTAACCAGGGCTTAACCTTCCAGGAGCCCAGAGCAATGGAAAAGATTTTACCTTTCTGTACCTGAGAGCAAGGAATGCAGCTGAGGAGCAAGACCCTGCCATGCTGCCTGCAGATTGTCAGGAGATTGTGACCATCCAGCAGCTTAGAGGGGGCTGTGATCTGGGGAGTCTCACTTAGAAAAAACACAGCGGGGCTTCACACCACCCTGGATGCAGTCAAGCACTTCTTCCTGCCTCTTACAGGCAGGGAAAGGGACAAGGGCTGGGAAGCTAGCTGGGCCTTTGGCAGACAGGGGGTACAGCTGCTTCCCTGTGTGCCGTGCCTTTGCTGGGGGCACGCACTGGCACAGGGAAAGGCTGACCTTTGGGTGGCCATTCCTCATGGCAACTTTTTTACAAAAACAGCCAGCACTATCTAAACTTCTCTCCCACAACTGTCCCCATGTGTACCTGGCCCTGTCCTAAATCTACAGCTCTTATGTTTTGCCAGTCAGATCCCAGCCACCCATCCATCTTGCATTCATCCCTCCCCATCCCTGCCTTTCCTTCTCCCGTCCTCTCCTGCGACCATTACTAAACTGATCTCACCAGTCTCCATGTGGATTTCTTGCCAGCTGGAGGCAGGTCCTCACACATATCCTGGGCAGGCCAGGCCTATTTCTGCCCCATTCCCATTCTCCCCACACCTGAGAAGCTTACACCCTCCCAGAGCAGAGGCAGGACAGCCCAGTGCCCGGCAAGGCAAGTGACAGCACCTCTCATGTGACAGTGAGAGGGAGGCCTTATCCTTTCTTTCCCCTGTGAGAAAAAGGTAGGAATAACATGCACAGCCCCTCCAGACTGAGCAGACACCCTTGCAATATTGCCCTGCTGCCCACAGCAGCACAGACAAAGGGCCTTGTTCCACACGGACAGCAGCTTTGGAAACATTTAGTAATTAGTGCCAGAAACAGCAAAGCTGAGAGCATTCCTGAAACTGCTCATTAAATGCCCAGGTCCTTAGAGTCCTGTTGCTGCCTGATGGCTTCCCGCACACACCAGGGGCACACAGGGGACCAGGCTGCCCCAGCTCCCTCCTGCCCACACTCTGGCCACCAGGCTCAGCTCTCCCCGCTCTGTCGGGTGCCTCGTCCCCACTCTGAGGAGCTGTGTCCTTTCACCTGGAGATGGCCATGTGGTCAGTGCCCAGCAGCTGCAGCATCTCCAGCTGGGTGGGTGCTGGCCCCTGTTTCCTCTCCTCCTCAAGGATTTCTGCAGTGGTGGGGACTGTGCTCAGACCCAGTGCCCCGTGGCTTTGTGAACAAGGCAGGTGGGTTTGTGGGGTGGCCTGGAGACTGTATGGGAAGGTGTGATAGAAGCTTTTCTCCTGAAGGCTCTGCTGCTCTGCTCAGTTTCATTTCTGGGTACACACAGATCAGGGCTGGAGCACAAGAGGCCATTTGCCTCTATGAAAAGGTTATACAAATGTTCTTTAATTACCTGGGGAAATAAGTGATCAAAGCCTTCCTTCAGAAGCTATAGCTGCAGGACACTGCAGAAGTGCCTGTGCTTGAGACCAGCTGGGTGGATATTATTGCTATGAGGACATTGCTTTAGCAATTTAGGACATTGCTCCATTATGTGGAGGTGGTTTGTCCCATCTGGAGAGCAAGAAGCAAAGGTGGGGGTCTGGCTACTGTCATCCACCCCCTGTGGGGGGCTGGTGAGAAAGTGGGGCCAGAGGAACCTTCTTGGAGGAACATAGCAAGAGGCAACAGGCACAAACTGCAGAGGGAAGTTCTGGTTATGGGAGAAAGAAGAATGTTCACCATGGGAACAGTGAGGCCCTGGACCTGTTGCCTGGGGAGGTGGTGGGATCTCTGCCCTGGGAAACACTTACAGCTCACCTGGACCAGCCCTCAGCTACCTGCTCAACTTTGCAGGCCAGCTTGGCTCCAAGCAGGGGCTGGACAGGAGGCCCGGGACCAGTCCTTTCTGCCCAGAGCTGCTTTGTGATTCTGTTATCCACATCCTCCACATCCATAAGATATTTCTGCAATTAACCCAAGAGTTTACTGATGCACCACATCACCAAGTGCTGCAGCACTCGTGTGGACAGGGCAGCGTTGGGTCAATCGCTGGAGCTCTCTAAAGGAATGCCTCAAACCAGCCTCATGATCCCAGCCTTCCCCACCTCCACAAGTTCCCCAGGCGATTGCAGTTCAGAGCAGACCTGGATCTATTAGCCAGGGGAAAGCATAGGAATTTCAGGCAAGAAGCTTTGGTCCATCTCATGGGTAGGTTTGTCAGCCAAGGTGTCTGAATCTTGAGTTGTGTGGAGGAGATGACAGCAGAAGATGGTTTGGGGGCTTTGCAGTGTTGTTTCTGTGACATGGATGAATATGAGTGACTGAAGGACAGGTGCTGCGCAGTGCTGGGCCCAGCTGCGTATAAAAATACACTGTTCCATCCGTCTCCACATGATAAACACATTAAAAAGGAACAAGGTGTGTCTCCAGCTGTCTCCAAGGCTTTACATGGGCCAAGCTACTTTTTTTTAAAATCTTTTTACAACAAATGGAAGTAGAGCAGTGAGTTGGTTTCAGGGGAGAGAAAGGAGTGGGACGCAGAATATCACATCCTATTTCCTCTTTTAAACACTTGGCAAGGGAGAGAACTTTCCATTCCCATCTGGCACAAGCAGACTAAACACAGGTTCCTTTCTGATAGCCATCTGCACTCTTCTGCTACCTTTTCCCATCAGTCTTCTGCAGGCAAAATGCAAACCTGTACACTATTTTAAGATTCTCAAATTCAGGGTGTGTAACAAAATGATCCCTTTTAGTTACCTTCTTTCCAAGTCACCGAGCTTCTAGTGCCAAGCCAAACAATAACGCGGTTAATCAACAGGCTCAGGACATGAAAGCAACTCCATTTCCTATTTGTGAATGCACAGATGTTGTTTATCTTGGATCTCCCCTTGTTGGTCCCCCAGGATTAAATCACAGGCTTTTAGGTGGAGCATGAGTGATGATTGCTTTTCTATTGAAGCAGCTCACAGCAAGGTTTGGCCAGCCCTGCTGCTGTATCATCCTCCTTCCCACCTCCCTGGTGCTGGGTCTCTCTGCTGGCCCGAGGGCTCCCCACAAGAAGTGGGGTGTTTGGAGGCATGGCTTTTGACACAGAGCTGGGTTATCTCTGCAAGGACCTGCCCCTGGCACACCCTCAGGATGGTGGGGCTGATAGTTCTCAAGACCCAGGCAAGGCTGGGTCAACACTGACACTGATATGGGAGATGAGCTTTCTTGCAGACACAGATGTGGGGCCTGATTCCTGTGCAGCTCCCTGTGCAGCCAGCCAGCCCCACCTTGCAAGCCCAGCATGGTTTTTGCCAGGTCAGGGAACACCATATTTCAGACGAGGTGCTGGTTTTGGTCTGGTGCAGTAGCTGGTGCTGCAATGAGAAAGCCATCCCTGGTGAGGCCTCTGTGCCATCCCTTGCTCCCAGGCACCACAGCTGAGCTGCAGGTTTTGACTTTGTCCAGCATAACCCAGGGAATCTATTGGCTCCCTCTGCGAGCAGGCTGGGCCTCCACGTGTCCTGTGGTGGTGAGGCCGTGTGGTCCACAGTCAGGTGAGTGGGACAATTCCTCCTTCATACAGAACTGAGATGCTCTGAAGGTCCAGGCACATTTGCCACCTGATGCCAACTCCAGCCACCTCGCTCAGCCCTGGCGGTGGGGGCTGCTGGTTCTCCTGCCTGTTATGTAGATTTCAATTCCAAGTGGAGAAGGCCATCCTCCTCCTTCCCCATGCCTGTCAAACTGCTGCAGGCCCAGGCTGGCATGGCCTCATCTTCAAACCCTCCTGTAGGGGTGGCTGCACCATGGAGGTGTCGGCGATGCTCTGCACGGGGTCCATGGAGCATTTTAAGAGGCTTCCTGTGGGACGAGTGCCACTTCTTGCAGCATCGGTTGTGGCTGCACTCACAACCTACTTCTCGGCTGCCAAGTGCTCTTTTGCAGAGGGGGGAGCCGTGGTGATAGATTTCCATATTGCAGAAACACCCCGACTGCAAGACTGAGCTGGTGGAGGCTGAGGCTGTGTTTGGAGACACCTTCCCACCCACAAACCCTCTGCTGCCGTCTGCCTACCGAGCGGCAGTCCCCACCCGCAAACCCGGCACGCAGGCTTGCTCCGCAGCTGCGAAACGCCGAGCAGCCCCGCTGGGCGCACGGCGTGGCCCGTCCGTCTGTCCCGTGCCGAGGACAGATGGATGCTGCAGGGCCGCTCTCCGCAGAGGATGCTGCAGGGCCGGGCGCTCCCGGCAGGGAGCGTGTCCCGCACGCCGCGGGAGCGAGAGGAGGCGCGGGGGGATGCAGAGCGGCTGGAGAGCCGTGGATCGAGACCTCGGCAGCCGGCTGCTTTCCCTGCTCCCCCCTCCTGGACACCGGATGACTCGGAGACCTGGACAAGCATCAGCTCGTGCCGCCGGTTCACGCTCTGGACGCAATTTTCCCCTAAGATGCTTTCTGCAGGAATTTTAGTGCCCAGGTTGCATGGCAGGACGGGGGCCGCTGCCACCTGTGGGCACAGGGTGGCATGGGGACACGGCGTGTCCTGGGTGCCCTCAGCAGCTGGGAGCGGTCCCCGCAGCGGGGCAAAGGGGGTTTTCTCCTGGTGCAGTTGCACTGAAGTCCATACGAGTAGGCGTAGATGAGCAGAGAATTTGTCTCTTCTTTGGAGGCATGACCGAGCTGTCTGATTACTATTCTTCAACATAGTGAAGGATTTAAGATAAAGCCCATCCCTTACCTTGTGGGCTGGCCAGACAATGCAGCTGCCAGAGGAAAGGAGCCACCAGGCTGCTTCCTACCATGGGAAGCACCCGGAGCTGTGTAAGACAAACTGCAGTGACCCTTCCTGGGGGCCTCGCTGGATGGAGGGTTTACACAGTGGAGACTGTCCCACTCCCTTGCATGTAACTGTATGGGATGTGATGAGCTGGGGCAAGGATCCTTTCCCTGCTGCTTTGGGAATGGTAGGAGTAGTGGTGGGTGAGGGGAGGAAGGAATCATCCTGCCACATGGTTATTCTGGGCAGTGGATCACAAACCAGGGATTGAGAAGTCTCACCGAGAGCAGAACACAAATCCCCACTGAGGCCATGCTGCAGCCTTTGGAAAGGGAGGGAAGAGCTGCCACTGAGTAGGCACAGGACTTCAGAGCTGAGCTACTTTAGCTACTCATTCAATGAGTCCCCAAAGAAGCAATTACTGCATCGATCCCTGTCTTAGTGAGCTCTTGGAGCAGAAGGCAAAAGGCTAACTAGCCTCCACTCTTAAGTAGGAAGCTGAGGATTTTATAGGATTACTTCTTGCTCCTTGACAGATGTAGGCCCTCTTAGGTCAGAGTTGAGGTCAGTGCTGAGCATCATGGCTTGATTCAATAGGCAACAGTAAGAAACTTTCATCAGGACAGGGATGGGACAGGCCGATGACCACAAGGGACCGTGCTGGCTCTTGCACCCCTGTGCACATGCAGGACAGGGTGTGGAGAGGAGCATTGCTGAGACCCATGTGGTCAGAGTCCCTCTCTCCCAAGTGCCTGGATTTGCTCCCCAAGCCTGGACCTACCACAAACCCAGAGGAGCTGGGTGCCTGCCAGGAGCCAGGCCACATCCTGGTGCAGCTGTTCCATGCTCCTCATCTGCAGTGTGGCCATAGCTCTTCCTAAGTCTGCCTTTCATCCAACAAGTAGAAGAGCTTGGGGCTCTGCTGATTGAGTAGCTATTCCCCTAAATCAATACTAGATTTTCATCACTGATTTTCTGCCCCAGCTTCTTTCTACTCTTTTTAACAAAACTGACTCTGCTGGGGAAACTCCAGGGGCTGCTGTATCCCTGCTTATCCTCTCCCATGCTTTGTGGTGGGGACACAATGGTTTACCTGCTCTCACAGCAGCCAGAGCTAGAGCACTGGCTCATTTCTATTGAGACAGATGTGCCTGACATCGAGAATGTTAGTCCTCCTTTGGTGCAAAAATGGTATTACTGGTGTAAAAGTTGTCCTGTGCTGTGATAGCAGTGGTCACAGCTTTAATTACAGCATAGATGAGATACTACAGAAGCAATGAATTCCCCCAGTTAGCTCCTGTGTTTTGGTGCCTTCTTGATGCTTGGATTTCCATGTTGCTTCTCTCCCTCTTAGGCAGGGGACTTATCTTTTTGTTTCTCATGCTCCCACTGCCTCCCTGATGCTTGCAAGTGACCTGCCAGAAACCGGGAAGGGGAAATGTTGCCTCTAGGGTCAACTTATCTCAGGGCACTGCTCATCTGACCAACAGATTAAAAAAAATGGAAATAAATACCAGTGTTTAAAAAAATAAACTCTGTTTAAAAAAAAAAACCCCAAAAACGATGCTGTTAAAAAACATACCCTGCTAAAAAAAAATCAATCCATCAATAAATAAAACTCTAGGATGATGAAAAGTGGAAATGCAGTGATTGAGTAAAGGATTCAGTTTTTTAAATGAGAGATCTTCCAATTCCAGCCAAAAGGCATTTCTATTCCCTTGACAGAATATAAATATTAATCCAGACACTCTTTGTTCTCAATGTGTCCTTTTGTATTGGCATGATCTGGAGCCACATTGAGAGCTCACATCTTCTGCTGGCTTCCTTGAGGGAGCAGGGTGCTTGCTACAACTCCAGAGAGTCCAGCAAGGACACGTTCTCCTGCCCTGAACGTGGGGCTCTGCTGCTCATCCATGCTTTATCCAACTGCATCTCCTGCAGGAACCATCAGAAGGATGGAGAAGACACCTCCTTTTGCAGGAACCTGGAGGGAATGCTGGTGAGACACCTACACCATGTGAGGTCCACATCAACCCCCCTTCTCTGGGCTTTTGAGCCCAATTCTCTCCTGCTTTGTAGAATTTTACCTTATTGCAAAATGGCTCTGAAATTCTGCCCCTCTTGTGAGAGCAGTGGGCAACAGAGAGGGCCAGGGAAGAGCCACGGAGACCAGCCACGTGCCCAGGAAACTGCAGGCTGTGTGGGGACATGTCCCAGGCAGGGCTGGGTGAAACAAGGACCAGGCATTGGGTGTAACTCTGGACATGGGGCTAACAAGCTGTGCCACCTAGCAATGGAGAGGAAAAGAGAAGAAACCATGAAGAAACCAAGGCCTTCATATTTTCAGTTTCTTGGGACAGAGAAGCCATGTCCTTTATCCTTTCCTCCTGTTGCTGGCCCTTCCACTCTCCTCATGGTTATCTACAGGAGCTGTCACCATCCAAGGAAAGGCCCCAGCTCAGAAAAGTCCTTAAGCATAAACCGAATTATCAGGACAAGATTAAAGTTTTCACTGAATCAGGCCTGCAGAGCTGGATGGGAACCAGCTGAGCCACCCCGAGCCAGCCTCACCAGAGGCTCCAGACTCAGCTCCAGCACGGCCCCTTCCTTCCCAGGGGGTCAGTGTAAAATAAAACCAGAGGCAACCTTGCAAAAGCAGATCCAATTCCCAGGCCCTTAGCAGCCCATCTGGGTCTATAAGATCAAACCTCTCTACTATGCCAGCTGTATCCATCCTTTTTGCTTTTCAACACAGAGTATGAACCCCATTTTTCCTTTCTGCTCTCCAGCCCGCTTCAACAGGAGGCACACAGAGCAGGACAGCCAAACGTTGAGTGGCCTTTTCTTCTCAATCACTCTCTGAAAGTCACTGTGAAATGCGATGCTATGTGGAAAGTGGCTGGAAAGAATGACACTGACAGAGCCTATTTTTTTCCAAGGAAATAAATAGATTGTGTGCCACAAGCACGGAGAGGAGAGGGTTTGTGCCAGGTCATGCACAGGTAGGGCCATGCAGGGACAGCCTGGAGTTTGTCTGAGCTGCAGTCACCACCTCTTAGGAAGATTTTGCTGGTCAGAGGCACATGGGACAGTCGCTGGCAGTGCCACCAAGGTGGCAGCCTGCAGGTGGCAGCTGTTTCAGCTTGTCTGCAGCATCCCTGGGCATGCAAACTATTTGCAAGGGGGGTCATGAAACTTGGTGAAGCAAAACAAGCTACTGCACACTGTGTGTGCAGGAACCCAGAACCGGGGGGAGCCTGACCACCTCTCAGCTGAGGAGGGGAGACTTAAATGCCCAAGGTGCTGGTGGGATGTCAGGCAAGCCAGAGCTCGAGGCCTGGCTCCAGCATGGTTGTGGTGATGGCTTGGATTCAACTATTTCAAAGGGCACCGGACGGTCAAATCAAGCCCCAAATTTAAATTTGTTAAAATAACTTTTTGCAAAACATTAGGACGGAGAGAAATGTTTCCATGGTTTTGTTTTTAAATTCCAAGTGGGAAGAGTTTATTTTTTCACTAGGAAACTTTCCCCGTAGGATTCACAACGCTGGCCGCGAGACAAGAACCGGCGAGCTCCGCTCCCAAATGGAGGTGACCCTAAGGGTGACCCTGCGCTGGTCACGTCGCCTCGTGCAGCCTCAGTTGCCCCTTGGAAAAGGGAGGTGGCCACGTGCATGGCTGCAGAGGGGCTGGGATGCCAGCGGGGCCGGCTGTCGTGCGGTCAGCCCGTGCCGAGTGGGATCTAAATCCAGACACGCCGCGTCTTGTGTTTGCTTGGAGGCACATGCAAGGAAAACTCTTACATTCCAAGCAGGTTAGGGGAAAATATGGGGAAATGAGCAATCTCCTTGGCTCTGCTGATGCACAAGTGTCTTCCAGGAGGACAGCAATGCTCTGTCATCACTGCTCCTGCTGGACTGCTGCTGATCCAGAACGTATGAGCTACCATTTATTTATTGGCTTATGCTGTCCTGAAAAGCAAAATATTACAGAGGTTTATAAAATTAACTGAAGGCAATAAAAAAGCCACAGGGGCTCATCTGGTTCCCCTCAGCTCAACGCCCTGGAAAGCCCTTTATCCCAGCTGAGAGCCCAAGTGCTGCCATTCCTGCCTGCAGGTGACTGGGGAGTCCACAGTGTTTAGTGTGAAAATACACAGCAATGAAACAGGGACTTGGTGAGCATTGAGATGAGGGAAGAAGTGGAAATCAGAGTACATTGAGCTCTGTTTACTAGAACTGGCTGAAAAGACAAAAAAATAGCAATTTGAAATGCTTGTATCTTGCTCCTACCAAGAGAGCAGAGAATGAGCACAGGGGCTCATTCTCATTTGTGATCAAAGACTGTGAGCTAATCCCATTTTATTCTCTACTCCCATGTACTGCTCTGTGGTTGTGAGGTCAGGGACGGCAGGAAACCCCTCTTGCTTTGCTCTTTGAGATAAGTGAGGACTTGGCATTTTAGGATGTGGGATGTAATGAAAACTGATTGCATGGACATGCCATTTCCAAGGTGGCAGCTCAGCAGCTCAAGGGTTAATTGGGCTCCTTCATTTTCAGCCTAGACATTGACATAAAGGCTTATCCAAAGGGAAAAGCTTGTTCTTAGCAAGGTGGGAGCCACAGGTACAACAGCCCCTCCTGCTCACCTCTGCAGCCCCAGCTTTTCACACGTGGCTGGGGCAGGCAAAGCAGAAGGAGCTGTTTTAGGACACCCCCCTTGCATGGAGAACACCTCCCCAGGCTTATAACACAATTTCCATCCCTGGGACACCTGGATACCTTCGGCAAGACTTCCCCCAAGGGTAGGTCCAAAGGTGCAGTGTTCCTGGTACACAGCTCACCCATGGAACCTCACCCTGGTGGCCACGGGCTGTGGAGCCACCCTGAAGCAGGGAAGCAGCCAAGTGTGGCTGATGGGAATCACTGATGGGAATCACTGGAGGTGTGCCTTTGCTTTCGAAAGGGCTATTAACGCCCTTAGGGTTAATCACACAAATAAATCTCGCCATGGCTTGGAGCCAGAGCGAGCAGTAAAAGCACGGATCCCCAGGCCTCCCGATGGGAATTTGCCAGGGCCAGGGCCCATGTTCTCACCCACTTGTTGGGATGTAATCTGCATACTCAGCACAGAGACATCCAGGGATTCTGTTCTGTGTCATCCCCCTCACTCCCCCTGAAAGGCACTTATCCAGGTAGAAACTTCAATATCTTCCCATGCCAGCCAAGATGGCAAGAGAGCCCAGAGGAGATAGGCAAAGGGCTGATCTGAACTGCTTTTTCTCAGTGGTGGCTGCAGGAGCCATGGAGGCTGGATGGAGGGGAGGTTGAGCCCCAGTTCTGTCCCTTGACCTCCTTCAGGGACTTTGATGTATCAAAAATTATATACTTGAAGGAATGAGCTTCCCAAAGAGGGAAAAACCTTGAACTTCAAGCCCTGCTGAGCGTAGGAAGGCATTTAGAATGACAAATCAGTGTGCCTGGTGCAAGAGGGCCTGGGGGGCATGTGGGTTCTTCATCAGCTTTTATTTTGTACAGACACCACCAGGAAATGCATAGCAGGTGTGTTTGAGGGACACAGGCAGGGTTGTTGTGAATGAAACATCCCAGGGAATTGAGCTGTGTCCCCACCTCACGTCCCACATTTTAACTGGACATGGTGGGAGATGAAAGCACTTGGGGCAGGATGTAAAATTAATTTTAAGAGACTTGACTGAAGCAGCACCCTGCCTCTCTCCTCCCAGAGTGGTCTCCCAGCCTCTGCATGTACCACTAGGTACTGAGCTGGGCTGTTCAGCATCAAAAAAGCATTTTACAAGTCAAGTCTTTGTGTTCTCTTAGTGGAGAGATCAGCAAAGGCAGTCAATGTGAGCGTGTGTGTCCCAGGGGATGCAGCAGGGAGAGGGGGTCCAGGTGGACAGACCACCAAAACAGAGGGAAGCTGTTTCCCCAGCACTTTGGAGATTTGGTTGTCCTCTTATTCCTCTCCTTGACTCCAAACCTCATAGTCAGGAGGCTCAAGGAGGGCAAAGGGACTGTGTGCACCGAGTCCCTCTGCTGCCTCCCTGCCTTTAACCTTGTGGAAGGTGACTGGTGGCCCTTGGCAGGGAGCTCACTCGCACCCACCTGAATTTCCACATGCTTGCAGGGGCTCAATCGACTCCTTGTGATTCATTTTGATGTGGCACAAAGCAGCAGCTTGCTGCAGCCTGATGTGAAACACCCACATACGCTCACATTATATAATATCAATCTAAGAAGATTAAATTATCCGGTCTGAGGAAACACATGCACGTAGGGATGTACACACTTTTACACACAGTCTGGAGGGTAGCTGAGTGGAGCTGAGGGCAAAGCTTCCCTTCAGACCCACTGAACTTGTGCTTTTTTAGCACTTAAAAACTGGGGCAAATAGCACGTATTTGCCCGTGCATAGACATGTGTGAAGCACGGCAGCAGCTGAGTGTTCTGCGTTTGAAGGAAACACGAGAAGCGTTTGTAAGTGTGTGCTGGTTATCCACCGTGTTGGCAAAGTCTGAGCAGCAGCACGGAGCAACAGGTGGAATCCAAAGAGTCCTGGCACTGAACTTCACCTGCCAGCGTATGGCAACATCCCTGGGAAAGCAAACAGAGGGGGGAACTGTCCCCAAAAGCCCTGAGCATCTCACAGCAGCCTTGGAGAGCCCGGCCCATCCAGTGGCCATGAGCCCTGCCCTGCAGGCATGTGCCTAGGCACGAACACCAGCAGATCCACAAAATCGGGAGCCATGCTGAGTTTGGGGTGCTCAGGCCTTTCACACTTTGCCTTCCAGAAGTTTCACGTTGGGAGGGGAATGCAGGAAATGCGCTTCACCTACAGCTGCCCACGGTGCTCACCTGCCCGGGCAGCGAATGCATTTGCCTCTCTCTCTGCTCCTGTGCCTTCCAGCCATCGATTGACGTTGTTTTGCTAAATACAACTCGGCCCTTCGAAGCTGCTCGCTCAGCTTTTGCGGTGCGGGGCACGGAAGGCGCTGGCAGGAGCGGGGCTGGGCGGCCGCTGCCGCCACTCGGCATGTGCTGTCCCCGCCCGTGTCCCCGGCCACCACCGCCCCACGCAGGGGCCGGGTCGGAGATCCGCTCCGTGAGACCCCGCGCCGGGCGCGGCGATGCTCGGGCCACGGCCGGCGCGTCCCTCCGCGGCCCGCAGCGGGGCCGAAACAGCGGCCACACACCTGTGCACGCCGGGGACGCCCGGGACGGGGTGGCCGTGGCCACAGCCACCCGCTCGCGGGGGGACGGACGGACGGACGGACGGACATCTCCCCCCTCCACACCTCCCCCCGCAGGCGGCGCGCGCCGAGACCATTCATGAAAAAGTTGACGTCAGGCGGGTGGGCGGAGCTGGGGCGCGGCCACGCCCCCCGGGGCCATTTAAGGCGGCGCGGCGGCGGGCGCGGGGCTCAGAGCGGAGGCGGCGGCCGAGGCGTGAGAGAGCCCCGTCAGTCCCCGGCAGCGCCGCGCATCGTCCCGCAGCGCCTGGGTGCCCCTTCCGCCACCCCCCGCCCGGGGCAGCCTCTGCTGAGACTTCATGTCTGTACTGTGCCCCCTGCCCTGGTGAGTGGGCGCTTCCCGCGGGGGGCGGGCGGGAGCATGGCGGCTCTGCCGCCGCGGGGTGCTGCCGGGGGGACGCTTGAGCCCCTTCAGCCGGGTCGGTGTCCCGGGAGAAGGCGGGGGCCGCCGGGGAGCGGTCCCGGGACGGCGGCCGGTGGCGGCGGTTGGCCCGGCGGGCGGTGCGGGACGGGTGAGCCGCTGCGGGACGGGTGAGCCGCTGCGGGACGGGTGAGCCGCTGCGGGACGGGTGAGCCGCTGCGGGACGGGTGAGCCGCTGCGGGACGGGTGAGCCGCTGCGGGACGGGTGTGCCGCTGCGGGACGGGTGAGCCGCTGCGGGCGAGCTGCGGGGGCTCGCTGGCTTCACTTTGTGGCGCTGGAAATGCCATTAAGGCTCTGAGAGCCGGGCTGGAATTGGCGCCGCGCGCTCCGCTGGCGTGGGAGTCCCCGAGGTTGTAAAATAAGTCAGTGGGATCTAAAGCGCGCCGGCTTGAGAAATAAATTATTAAAAAGAAAAAAAAAAAAACTGAAAGAAAAACCAAAACCCCCGCGCTTGCACTTTATTCACTGCGGTTTTTGACTTCCCCCCTCGCCGCGGGGCAGAGCTGAAGGAAGCGGGGTTAAAAGCGGAGTTAAAAGCGAAGCGGTGCTGCCGGAGCGTCCCCGGGTGTGCTTGAGCTGGGCTCCTGGGGGGAGAGCCGGGGAGGTGCTCCGAGGGCATTGGATGTAGCTCCAGCTTACGAGGTACTGAGCTTTTTCCGCTGCCTTCCAAGGGGGGGCAGGAAGGAAGGGACCAGAAATAGACTGCCTACAGCCTGTGCTGCTCGCTTCGCCGCTTGAATCGTGCTCGGTCCTGCCGGAGCCCCTCAGATCACTGGAATGCTGTCTTTTGTCTCTAGCTCTGATTATCTGAGATCCGCTGAAATGACTGAAGTGATGATGAACACCCCAGCCATGGATGAGATCGGACTAAGCCCCCGCAAGGATGGGCTGTCGTATCAGGTAAGTGTTTTGCTGGCAGTTGAGGCACTAATCCCGTGTGGAATCGCCTGGGCTGGACTGTAAGCTTGGTCTAACGTACGTTTCCATAGCTTGACCTAATAGCAGGTCTTGCAGTAGTGAGAACTAGTCAACAGACTGGAATGTTTGCTTGGCAGGAGATGGTTGTCTAAAATATCACTCGCTATCAGTGCGGGTTGGCAGAGGATTTGCTTGTTTTGAAGTGACCGAGCCCCCGCTCATTCAGCATTCCCGGGGCTCAGTGGGAGATGGGCTAAGGAAGGATTCATGCCACTCACTGGGCTGAGAGGGCTCTTGAGATCTTTGTAACACAGCATTCAGCTGATCTGCTGAGGGCAGGAGGAGGCTGTTTGTATGGCATCCACATTTTTTTGATCTAATTCTTGGTCTTCCTGACAGATATGCCCATTTGAGAGGGTTAACAGTCCTCTGTAAAATACAGTGAGGCCAGACACAGCCTAAGTGAGTCATGAAATGTTACTGGAGATATCAGTACCTGGAGGCACAAGTTGCATTCATTGTGAAACTTCTGAACAATGTAGTTAGCTATTAATCTCAAGATCAATGAAGAAGTGGTCTGCAGCTAGGTTTAGTCTTAATATCCCTTTCATTTCCTAGCCTGTAGTTAATCAAAGCACAAGTTAGGCACGTTAGCTTCCCAGCTCACTTCCAGGAGGCTCGTTGATGAGATCTGACACAGATGCTGAATGCTGGCAGATGACTTGCATCTGCTCTGTGTGTCGGGTGACTCTTACCGGCACATCCAGATGCAGGCTTTGTCCTTTGCAGATGTTACACAATCTGCACCGAGGCATTTGCTCCGAGTGTGCATTCAGATGAGGTGCCGAATGTTTGCATATTTGTGTCTGAAAAGGGAACTACAAGGCAGCAGCAGCAGTGCACTGGAGCATGAAATCGACTGAACTTTGGGCTGCCACTGAGGCCTCCAGCAGAAGGCATAGCTATGCGGAGGAAAAGGGGATGCATTCCTTCTTTTAGTCAGGATTCTGGCTCTGGATAATGCAAGTTGTTTGGTTTATAGCTGTGCTTCAGTACTTGAGCTAGTGGGGAGCATACAGCCTCTCTTTCCTCTCACAGACAGAGTGCAGAGGCAATGACAGTTGTTAAATCTGCAGCAATCAAAGTAACCTGCATGGATTGTCTTTATGGGTCACCTCATGAAGAGGCTTAACCCACTCAGGTCAAATGCCTCTATTTACCCATCCAAATTCCCAGGGAGAGGCAGAATCTAGGTGCCCTGATTGTTCTAATGATTGCCTCAGTGAGGTTCTTCCCCAAGTGCTAATGACCTTGATAAAGTCTGCTTTGGCCAACTGGGGAACAGGACTGTTTGGCTTTGAGTGGATCACCTGAACATGTGAGTCATAAAGGCTGACGACTCATATCTGTGCAGGGCATCCTAGATCTATTCTCTTTAGTGGTCTAGTTGTAGATAATTTTTTTTTTTTTTCAAATGCCTGCAAGGGACTTCACCTTGGTGTGATGAAGAGAGATGGCAACAAGAGCAGAGGAGTTGAAATGGAAGCCCTTATGGCACCATTAGTATGTGGGCTGTTTATGAGGTCTACCTCTAAATCAGGTTAGTGTAAAGAGGATTGGGGAGCAGGATCCAGCCATCCTTCTCTGGCTGCTAGGCTGAGAATGTCACAGTGTAAGTCAAGGTAAGTTCAAAGCATCCTTAGAGGGTTGAAAAGTCAGATGAGACCAGCAAGGGCAAATCTGATGCAAATAGCACCATGAACTTTTTGTTCTACCTCAGACTTTGGCACTTTGTGCCTCATCTTGCTGATGGAGAGAGTTTGGTACATGGAAAATTGTATGCTTGTCTGAGAGCTGTAGTGCAATAACTTAAAACCAGACAGGGCTAATGGAGCATGACTGCTCCTACACTGAGGCTTGTTGTTCTAAGCTGCAGCATCTTCCTCCACTCATCTGCAGAGTCAGGCACTCACAGTGTAACAGCCCTTGGCTGGCTATGAGAGGCAAAAAGTAAAAAGTGGAGCCAGAATCAAGCTTTTAGCTTCAAAATTTTGTCCTGTTCCTTCAGTAGAACTTTAATTTATTTTACTACAGAAATTACCTCAAACTGGGGTTCAAAATTTCCCCCTTAAAGCTATGTAGAGCAGGGACTGCCTGGGAGTTGGTCGGTAGGATGCTGCCTGTGAGACTGAGGGCTGTTTCTGCCACCAGAGCCAGGCAGATGAAAGTCTTTTTTTTCTTTTACTTGGAAGTAAACTGAAGAAGCAAGATCATACCCTGAGTATAAACTTCAGCAATCTGATTCCTCTGTCTTGTGGAGTTCACTGAACTTCTTGGCTCCTCTCTGTCTCAGTGGTTATGAAGGGAGCTTGGGTTGTTGATTTTTTTTCTTCTGCATCTTCCACCCGCTGGGGTGTCTGTCTGTCCTAGACATCAGCTGAAGGTCTGCACTCTCCTCCCTGGTAAAGCACTGTGCCCTTTGCTGGGCTGATCGTCACTGCTCAGTAGTGTGAAAACTCAGACTGCAGAAGGAATACCAGTATTAACTGAGTTGCTTCCATAGGCTTAAGGCAAAGATGTTTTCTCATCATAGGATTGCCTTTTTTCCAGTTAATATGCAAAATGCTTGTAAGCTAGCATCCTCGTTTTAAAATCATCCTCTGTAAGACAGCTTTTATTACTGTATTTGTGACAGCAAGCTGCTTTCTGATCCCCCTGAAGATGGTTCAGCCAACAGATTCCAAGGGCCTGAGCAGAAGTGAATGGTGAATTTGGGGCATGAGTCTCAGAACAGGGCAGCATAGACAAAACAGAAGATGTGACTGAAGAGATGATGTCATGCTGGGTCTTGTGCCTGCAGTGAGAAGCTATTTCTGGATCTTTAATAGATGTCCCATAATTCCCATGGGACTTACTAAACAAAAAACTCATTGAAATGCAGCTGATGGCTCAAGTTGCCCCTGCTACAAACAGATGTGGCTGTGGAGGGCTTCATGCACTTCCTGCCTGGCCGTGTCCAGCAAGCCAGGCTGTTTCTGCTGCCAGCCAGAGCTAATGCACTGTTTGCTGTTTCCCAGCCCCAGAAATACCCGTTCTTTGAAGAGCCTCATCAGCACTCTGCCAGCTTGTCCTCTGTGCTGTCTCCCAGCAGCACGAACAATGCCGCTGAAACCGAGGCTGAATTAATCATTTCGTGGAGCTGTTGTCAAAACAGTGCCTTGACTGGAATCCTACCTTGCTTCTTGGAAGTGGAGCGGGGTCTGAGCACAACTGAAAACGCCTTAATGCCCAAAGTGTGTGTTCTGAGCAGAGGCAGTGTCCTGAGTTGAGTGTGCTGCTCTGCTGCAGGCTGGCTGGCAGGTGCCTCGCTGGTCCTTCAGGCTCCCATGTAGGAGACTGGCCTGCAGAGGCTGAGCTTGCCTCGTGCCCTCAGCTGAGGTTTGGTTGTCATGGGGAGCTTGAGCTCTTTAAGTCATGATCGCATCATGCTGGGATCTGTGTAGGTTAATCACAGCCACAGCTCGCTGGCAATCACGTCAGAGTGCCTGAATCTGGGTAAATAGGCTTAAGGCTCTATCCGGTGGCTGTGCCAAAAGCTTGAGTTGGAGAAGTCATTTCTGGTGAGTGCAACACCTCTTCACCAGCCCTGGGGAAGCACTGGCTTTCCCAGGGAGTTGAGGGGCTTGAACTGTGTCTGCTGGATCCCTCCATTTAAGCTGGACCACCAAGATGTTACTGGCCCAAGGGCTGTTGGCTCAATGGAAATTCAACTTCTTCTGTAACTGTTTTCTTGTCTGGTGCTTCATGTCTGTGCAGCTTCGATTTGTGCAGGGGAAGTCCTTCAGAGGTGCTGCTTGCTGCTGTGGAAGGTTTTGAGACCAGGCTGCGAAAAGGTGGTGATAGCAAGCATGGCTGCTAGGACAAGATTGATAGGCAGTGGGTATTCCAGGGTCTGGGACCTCAGTGAAGACAGAAGCAGGATATTGGGGTAAACAGATAAAAAAGCAATCATGTTGGCAGCTATGATGTGCACAAGTGTTCCACTGAAATCTAAAGTGAGGACAGCAGCAACACCTTGGAGCATGTTTTTTCCTCCCTACTTTGATGCTTTGTTACTCTGAGGGAAAATGGTTAGATGTAGGAAGTTTCCCTGACATCATGCCCTGAGACAGGGCAGTATTTCTGTGGCTGGGGACTTGTTGTGGCTCATCAACCTGAGTCACAGCTGCTGTGTACATACTTGGAGCTCATTCTTGAGTCATGACTGCTATGAGTAAATGTATGCATTGTGGCTGGAGAAGTCCTCCAGAGAGGACACTGGGAGATGACTGAAGCACTTCCTGACATGAGCTTGCCGTGCTTCTCAGTGGCACTAAAGTTTTGTTTTCAGAACTTCAATGCTGATTTGGGATTTGAAATATTGATATTGCTAAAGATGCACAAAATTCAGCCCTTCAGTCCAAGGAGGATGAGTGCTGTGTCCATCAGGGGTGCATCCTGTACCTGAAGTGGGATTTCTCCCAGTATGGACTTTGCAGTCTTGTAGCAGACTTTTGCAGTCTTGACCACAGTCAAGCAAAGCTTTTCCCCCAAACGAGTAACGTAATTTAGAAAGATGTCATTGCTTTAGTCTCCCTGTAATACAATTTAAATAGTTTTCAGCCCCATGGGAGGGGAGACAGGCATTTTAACTATGGGTGTTGGTATGGAGCACACATGTGGAAGTTGTTTTGAATTTACAAGTGTCACTTGGATTATGGTAGTGCTGAGCTAATCTTCTTAATTGCCTGACATCTCTCCTGCTTTTGGTGTTTCTCCATCCTTGTGAATGCTGAGAGAGGCTATGAGCCTCCCCAGGGCAATGAAAACTTTCCGTTCTTGTTGCCAAGACTTCATCTGAGGATAGTAGAGCTAGATCATCTGAAACAGAGGCAAACATGATCATCCTAAAATCATTTCAAGCTTTTGTTTCAAGTTCTGCTTTTCCCTGCCCTTTCCAGCTGCAAGGCAAGAGTTTGGTTGATTTGTGTGTGATCTGGATACGTTCATGAGGAGAGCGGTTCCCAGACGTGAATCCAGAGGGGCCTGTAAAAACCAGTCTTGCTGTTAGCTAGAAGCTGTGTTGAGCAGTGTAAGAAGCAACATCCATGTCCTCTGTGGATCTAGAGGTGTTGGATGTGTCTCTCCATGGCCAGGATTTGGGGCTCAGCTACAGGGGAGGCTGTGTGTGGAAGCAGTTGCAGACCCTTGTGCTGTATCATGCAAGGGAAGGGGTGGAAGATGCCTCTGAATTGCTGTAAGTTTGCTTTTAGGCAGCCATCACAACCACTTGCTTGTCACTTGTCCCCCATCAAGTGACCAGGTCTGCCAGGGGAAGGCGTCTGCCTCAGCTGAGTGCAAGGAGGCTCCCTGTCATGCCTGAAAGGGAGAAGCTGACCCATGGCTCTTGCCCTCTTGGTGGGGTGGGAGGTGCAGAGCCTTCCTCCCACAGCCCTGGGCAGGACAATATGAGCAGAGAAAGGCTTTGGAGGCAGGTGTTGCTGTCCTGGCTGCTGTGCCAGAGAGTGCAGAGCTCCCAGGTCAGAGCTGAGCTGCTGCAGTTCCCAGTGTGGAGCTTTGTGTAAGCCAGGGAGGTTTCTTTCTCCCTCCACTCTAAATCTGGAGTGGGACCAGATAAGGCCTATGGAACCAACAAATGTGGCATGGCCCTACTGGGGCAGGACAGAGAGAGCTGGTGCTTGCTTATCTTTTTCTATAAACAGGAGGGGGGAGACTGGTTGGGTTAACCTTCTCACCTGGCTTCCCCAGATGTACAGTTAGTCTCAACCCCTTTTTCCTTGGGCCCCTGTGCTTGGCCTGCTGTCACCCTGCCCATCACACTGGAGGAAATCTGCCTTTCTGTATTTTTTCCATTGACTGTCCACGCCCCTTCAAAGTGCAGTTGCAACATCTCCCTTCATGCTGCCTCAACGATTAAAAAGCATGACTTAGTGGAAAAAATCCTGACCTTCTTGGGTTCAGCCTGTCCTGCAGCTGTTTGAGATAAGATTGTGCTAGGTTTTTTTTTTATTATTAAAAAAGCTGCACGCCACATTTTGCAGATATTTGTTTGTAAGGAAATGACTGCTACTTAGTTTCTGGAAAAAAAATCTGGCAGGCTATTTTCAAAGAAATTGCTCCAATTTGACCTAATGTGCTTAAAATAATAGCAGCCAAAGGTTAGTTTGATTATTATACTGCTATTTTTCTTCCATAGGAGGCTATTTTCATGACATTATCAGCTTATGTAACCTCTTGAACCACACTTTTTTTTCCATTGCAACCTTCTAAACCATGTAATGTCAAGAGTATTTTTTTTCCCTATCCTGGGTTTAGATAACTTGATGCTTAAGAGCCACTGACTGTACTTTCAGTAATGCACTGTGTGCCTGAAACTGATTTTGTTTGGCCAAGCAGAAGCCACAAAGCTCCCAAGAAAACAGTTGCTGTCTCACTGGTGCTGAGAGTGACTGATTGCAAGTAGCTCACACTGCAGTGCCCAGGTTGATGTGGCTGTGTTCAAAGGACCTCAGCTGCTCTTGTGCACCTGAAAAATGTGGATGGTGGGAGCTGGAGTCTTACACCACTGTCCCCAGGACCAGATGATCACGTGCAAACAGCCCCTGATTTGTGCATTTCTTTGTTCCCTTGCCTGAATTTGTGTTAGGTAGCAGCCCAAAAGCTTTTCCAGTCTGATTGCCACAAAGCTTTGGGTGTGAAGGAAAAATGAGGCTGAACAGTAGAGGACTGAGTATTGCCAAGGAGGTGATGCTGTAGCTAATAGTGGCTAGGCTGAAGAAGGAGCTGATAGGATGTTGTTTCACTTTTTGTGGCCAGGGCTTCCCAAGGTGGTGGGTACCCACATGATTGGCACAAGGAGAATGAAGCTTCATGGTTAATGCTCAGGGCTCCTGGATGGGGAGCCTGCTTTTGTTACTGGAACCACAAAGATCAAAGCAGATGAGATCTTGCTCTCAGACTGAGGCCAAGGCTGGCAGTGCTGCTCCCTGCAAGGATGCTCTTGTATGTAACTCACTTGAATGCAGATGATTTTCAAAGAAAAGTACAGCCACATGACTTCTCACCTGGCCTACAACCTCAAGGGGAAAATGCACTTTGTCATTTTCCTCTTTGGGGTGTTTAAATGCAACTCTAATGTGAAATGGACACTGATAAAATTGTTTGAAATAGCAGGTGGTGGTTGTTTAATCTTCTGGCTACTAACCAGGAGGTCTGATGTAGCAAGTGGATTTTATCACCCAGCAGTGATAAATTTTTATCACCCATCCAGTTTCCTTCTGGATGAGCTGGGGTTTGAAGGTGTTCCCCCAGCAAGTTACCCACAAGTAACACAGTCTTTTCTGTTCATATTGCAATCTGGTCATGCAAAGCTGCTGCTAACACTCCACCAGCAGTTTTTTTTTCCCTTTACTCACACTTTGCCTGAGTTCCCAGTAGGATCAAAGTGTGCATCACTGGCACTACCAGTGAGCATGGGTCCTGGTGCTGCTGCACTGCACAAGCTTGTGCATCCATGTGGCAAGCAGTGGGTGGGAGGGAATGGGTAAAGTGCACCTTGAGTCCACTGCATGAGAAATACAGTGCATGACGGCTGGCTATGCCACAAGTACCCCTTTCCTGAAGAAATACAGTCTAGTCCCCAGCCCTTCCATAAAATGAGTGTCCTGCTGAGTTTCACTGCTGATGTGTGGTAGCTGTAGTGTGCAGAATGCTGCCAGAATTATCTCTAAAATGCAGCTGAGCTATTTCAGGCTGGCACCGTGGCCCTGGAGTGATACCAGACACAGGCCCTTGCTGCAGGGGTCTGGGCTGTGCTAGCCCTGGGTTGCCATGAGCCTCCTGCCTCCCAGCAGCAGAGCCTGGAGAACTGTTCTGGTGTGCAGCCTGACCAGCAGCAGGAAATGAGATCTCAGATTCTCTGATGGAGAGAGCTCTGTGTGCAAACTGAAGAGCATTAATGCAAAAGCAGGGGTGGGGGGTGACAAGGCATTTGGATAAATATCCAAAAGGGCAGGTACCTATTTGCTGAGCACTATCCAAGCAAGCGCGTGCTTCGGGAGCCTCTTGGGCAGTGCTCATTTCCATTTCTTGGAGACTTGAAAAGGTTATTGACAAGTTCAAGAGTATTCCCATCACTCAGTGGTTGACTCTGTGTCCAGACTAGTCTGCCCTGGAGACCTAAATGACTCGAGCTGGGTTTTTGGCTGAGAAGTGTGTGAGTGCAGCCCCTCTCACAGACTGTTGCTTGGCTCTTTCAGATCTTCCCCGACCCCTCAGACTTTGATCGTTACTGTAAGCTGAAGGACCGCCTGCCCTCCATCGTGGTGGAGCCCACGGAGGGCGACGTGGAGAGCGGGGAGCTGAGATGGCCGCCCGAAGAGTTCCTCGTGCAGGAGGAGGACGAGGAGGAGGAGGAAGAAAACTGTGAAGACGCAAAGAAGGACAACAAGGAGCAATAAATGGGCATCTGAGGAAAGGCAAGGGACTGCACCCTTCTGAAGGAAGAGCCACACTTTCTTTGAAAGTCTTTTTAATAAGACAAGTTCAATTTTGCACCTGCGAGATCTTAGTTTTTTTGTATTCTCTGTATCGAGAACTGAAGCCCTCGGTGTCACCAGACCTCCTGAGGAAGGAAGGAAGTAACGCAGAGAAATGTTTGCTGTTCTCGAGATCATTATCTGTATTTTTCCGAGGCGGAGGCAGCAGTGAAATTCCAAGCACATGGCAGAGGGTGACCACACGAGGACTGCTGGAGGGGGGAGCTCGGGAAGGGGGAGGACAGTTGGAGGTGGCAGCGTTTGGCTGGGAGCTGCCTCCGGCTAAAAGCATGACAACAGAGCCAAAATATCTCAGATTTGCCTTTCTTACAGCTTCCATTTTGTGTGTTGGGGGGTGGAAGGGTGTCCATAGCGAAGCATGGCTAAATGATCTAGTGACAAGGGGCCTGTAGCTCTCCCTGGTTCGGCACCTCCTAGGGTAAGGTGAGCGTCCATAGGAGTAGTCTGGTTTCTTGCTCTCGCTGTTGAGCCTGTTTTCCAGCCACTTTCCCCAAAGTTACTTTCTCCCCCTGTTTGCCTTTAGACTCTTCAATGCTGAGCAGCTGTATTTGCAGGATAGCATTAGGCTGCTGCTTGTCATCTCTCCTGCAACGCCCTAGCTTATCTTGCAGGCGGTGAGCATGAGGTGGTGTGTGTTGGATGTAAAAAGGTGCTTCTGTCTGCAGCAAGAGCTCATGTAGGTTTGAACACCTCAGATTTTTCTCTCCTATTTGCTGAGGATGTTGTGGGTGGTCTCATCTTGTACAGTGCCCCAAGCCTAAGGGTGGAGATTTATGCCTCCTTGCCTTGGTGTCCTTGAAGTTGTAGGGTTTTGTGTCTCTTAACTTGCTGGTCAATGGGCTTGAGAGGGGTGGGGGGGATTCTCCTCCAGCTTTGCACTGCAGGGCCTCCTCAGTGCAGGACAGGCTGGTGGGGAGCCTTGTGGGCGGGCTGCCAGACCTGGGGGTCATCCAAAGACGAAACACCAGATCTAGTGTGGATCACCAGTGGGGTTTGCAGGATGGGGTCTGCTGGGAGAGGGATTAGCGTGGGTGTCCTGAGACAAGATGCATTCCTGCTTCTTAGTGAGGGTGAAATGTTCATGGTTGTTTTAATGAAGTGCAGACTGACTTGTGAAGTCTGGGGTTTGTCCTTTCTTCACCATATTCTCAAGGAGAAGGTCAGTCTGCTGCCAGACAAGGTTACCTGCTGCTTTCCTGGAAAGGGATGGTCTTGCAGTTTTGGGGACCAGCTTGGGAGCCAGTCAGTCTTGGGATAGGATGAGAGCAGTTACCACCTAAACCAAATCTGGGGTCATGGAAGAGAAAAAGAAATGTCAAGGCCTTAACCAAACTTCCATAATAATCCCAATGCCACCCCCCTTTGCTTATAACTGGTTCCATTTTTAAAATCTATTTGGACATGTGTGTATTTGTATTTTTAATACCTCATGAGTAGTTAAACGCTGGTGGGGTTTGGGAACTGCTTTTAACGTATTGGCAGGATTGTTTTAGTCTTGTCTTGCTTGTGTTTCAACATAATGGCAATAATTTATCAGCTGTGTAACTATTTTTGGACAGATCTGCGTTTGGAGATGAGTTAGCACAAAGCAGGAGAAATTCAGTGTTCCTACACTGCAGCTGGCCTCTGGTCCAGCCCCGCAGACCCAGTCAGACACTCTCCCTGCCCACCTTGTTGGATGGTTGATCACTGAACAGCCATGATGTGGTGATACCATTTTCTCTAGTGATGGATTCAGCTGTTGTGTCTGTAACACTTGTTCTAGTCTTGCTGTCTTACTGGAGTGAGCTTGTACACCTGCATACCAGCCAGTTGTCTTATTTCTAAGTGTTACTCTCTATTGGTCTCTACCATCTGTACCACCAAGTCAAAGCTCTATATCAAAGATATTACCATGTGGGCAGCAGTGAGATGGCAATTCTTGGACTTCAGACCTGCTGTCTGCCCTAAAGACTTGCATATTTCTGTCTGCATCCTTTTTTTGGAAGTATTGTGTATATTTCTATTTGTTGTTGAACGTATCTAAAGAACAAAGCACTCCAGTAAAACTCCTGTTGTATGATATACATTCTATATTTCTGTAATTCTTTTTTGAGCCTCAGGGAGAAGCTAGCATTTTTTTCAAACTACATTTTTGTCACTGTGACAGTTGTAAATAAAGTTTGAAAATGCTTTCCAAACATACTGGCTTTGTTTTTACTGTGAAAGTGGGTTGGGATGGTCAACCTTCCAGTTCATGGCTATCAGCTGAGCCTGGAGATGCTGGTTTTGTACTGGTGGCTGGCCTCAGACCATGCCCTATGGTATTGGAAACTTAAGTCAACTTTTAGGGGCAGCAGCTTTGCCTTCCATCTTCCTGTGGTTGCTCATTGCTTTGTGAAAGGCTGCAGCAAACTGCTGCTCTGGTTTATTTATTCCTGAAAAAAAAATCTGTATTTATATCTGTCATCTACATCTACCCCCTTACCTAACCTTGCAGAACATGAAGTAATGGAGAGTGGAAACTATTCACAGCTGCTGTTAGTCATGTTCCCTGTGCATGCTCTTCCCTGCCCTGAGCAGCGCTCATGAAGACAAGCCTTGCCTTGCTGTGTGCTGCTAGGGTCTCAGCTGAGCTTCCCAGGCTTGTCTGTGTTGGCCATCTTGGGTCTGGAGGCCAGCTCTTCCTGACTGGTTGTCTTTTTCACTCACCAGTGGCCACATGCTGCTGGGGGAAATGGCATTTCTGAGTGTGAGACTGAGCTGCTCTGGTACCAAGGCACTGTTCTGGGTGTACAAGTCTGACCATGCCAGGATTTGGTAATTCAAGCTGTGTACTTAATGGGATTAAATTTTCCACTAAAACCTGGTGATAAGAAGCAAATACCCTGGAATACCCATATCTTTAAGGTACATGGATAGAAGTTCCTGTCATTTGGCAGCTAACACGCTAATCTAACCTAGGCAAACAAGCCCAGCTGAGGCTGGAGTGCTATGTTTACATGAGACTAGTTTAAATACACTAACTAATGACCTTTCCATTTAATGCTTGAACTGAGGGCATGCTCAACGTGAGCCCCACAGTTCAAAGATGAACTGTATCATGCTGAACCTTCATGGATATTTTATGCCATGGGAACAAATGCAATATTAAAGCTGACTTCTCCTTTTCTTCAGTCAGCCTCTAGCAGAGGTGCTTTGATTTCTTCCTTTCCTCAGGCACAGAGTTGCTTGCCTTAGCAGAAGTTGCTTGCCTTGTAGAAGCTGCTGCAGGATTTCCAAGACAACCAGATGTGCTGATCTGAAATCAGCAAAGATGTTTATTCTTGACCCAGAATGTTTTTGTTTAAAATACAGCACTGGTTAGGGAAACTGCAAACATATTGAACTTGTCTGCTGCTTCCATGTGCTGCACACCAACAGGTTTTTCAGGCTCACATCAGAATGAAGACTGAATCCTGATGTATCATCCTGTTTTGGGGTAAGACCAGAAGGGTTGGCCCCTGAGTGGGGCTTGCTCAGCCAAGGGGTCTGCCTCACATCTGCCTGGAGCAGTGCTGGTGGGAAGGAGGCTCTTTCCTGCTCCTTGACTCCAACAATTGTGGCCAAACTGGAACTTGGATCATCAAATGAAAATGGGCTTTGCTGCTGAATGGGGGAGCCTTAGTCATCCTCACAAAAAAGAAGGGTGGCATAAGGACCTTCCTTTGCACACAGAACAGTGTTTCTCCTGGGTCACATTTAAACCTGAGGCCTTTGTTCTCCTCAAGCTTTGCCCTGTAGTAGAAACTGATGACACAGCAAGCTGTGCTCTGCTGTAGTGCTTAGTTCAGCCTGTGTTCACTCTCCCAGATATTTCATTTGTAGTGCTCAGTGTGCACCCACTTCTGTTCGCCTTCATCAAGCCCACAGTCACTTGAGCCTCTGCACATGAACTGCTGGCATCTGACTTTGCCTGCATTTGGGTGCAGACAGGAAAAATTCTCACTCTGTGGGAGTACAAAGACAATGCACCAGCACTGCATGTGGGGAGCAGCCACTCCTAAGATGCAGGTCCCCTTGGTGCAGGCTGAAGTTGTGCTCTGGTGTAACCACACTGTATATCATTGCAAGCAACAGGAGAAGCTGAATTTTCTTTCAGGTGAGCTGTCTCCTTCCAATTTTAATCCCAGTAGGAAGTTCCCAGCCCATGAGGATGTGGAGCTTTCATCCTTGTGATGCTGATCTGCTTTAAAATGCCTTGAAGCACAATCAAAACTAAAACAAAATCCTTCAAGTCTACTCACCTGGAACAAACCAGGGAATGTGAGGAGCAACAACCTGTAATGCACGTGCTCTGAGCTCCCCAAAAGCAATCCTGAGCATCACACATCTCTTTATTAACAAGAGGAATTCCTATCCCTAAATCCTTGCTTGAGGAGAAAAGCTCTGGGTGTTTCATGGTCCAAGTGATGCCTTTCTGCTTATGTTTGGCCAGCACAAATCTGTGTCTGGAACTGAGAGGAGCACAGCAGAGTTTAGCTATGCCCTGCCTGGTGTCCCCACGGTCAGCAGTGTCTGTGTCAATGTCTCTGCAGAGGGAGGGCAGCGTGTGGGACATCCCTGGAGGCATGGTGGGCCATCCCACAGCAGTGCCAGTAGCACAGTGTCATTGGCTTTGAGCCACTTGGGTTACAAATGTGTCACTTTCTGCAGCCCCGGTGATCATCCACCTGCAGAAAGGGCTGTGCAAGCCTGGCTGGAGCAGAGCTCTGCTGAACTAAGCTCAAACCCACCCTTACACAAATGAAGATTTATGACTGCTGGTTTTAGGAGTGGGAGGGAGGAGGGTTCATGCCCATCACCTAGGGAGGAACTGAGTGCAGAGAAACCTGCTTCACCCAGGAAATGCCTGGGACTGGTGGGAGCATTGTGTGTGTTTATGTGATGGAGAGAAGAGGAGCTGCTGCAAAGCAAGGGAGGGCACTGTGGGTGGGGTTGTTAGGTGTGACAGTGGAGAGCTGCTCTGCCAAAGCTCCTTGTGGCTCCATGGTTTCCTGCCTGAAGGACTGGAAATGCAGCCAGGACACACCCTGGAGCACCCACTGACCTCTGCAGCTCCCACCTTTTGCTCAGTGGAAGTTCACCTGCAGGAAAAGATGTGTGGGGCTCGACTGTCATGCTGTGCTGATGGCCCCAGCATGAGCCAAAAGCCTGGGGTAGCAGGCTGGGGCAGTTTGGGTGCCAGGACTGGAGACAAACCAGCTGGGGAAGAGAGTCCTTTGTTCTCTGGTCTCACCTTCCCTATAATGGCTAAAACGGGAAGGATTGGGGTCAAAGCAAGAGAAGTTATTTTTTTTGTTGTTGTTTCGAATCAGACTTTTTCCTGTCAATGAAGAGTGTTTTCTCCCACACCAAGTTACTAACTCTGTGAAAGTTGTCTTATGCTTTATCCACGTCAAAACAAAAACCCCCAGCCCCATGCTTGGGGTCAGTGACCTGTACCTTTCCCACCGAAGAGAGCAAAGACAGGACAAAAGGGATGGAAGATAGGAGTGGCTTCGGACAAGGGAACAGAGCCTGGAGGGGTGAACCTCCACCCACCACAACAGGCAGCTGAGGCATAACAAAGTCAAACCCACTGTTCTGAGAGCCCTGAGGGGTGGGAAGACTGCACAAGCCACAAAGGAAGCATGCACTGAGCACCCGGCGCTGCCAGAGCTGTAACCACACAGGGTTACCGTAGCAGCGACCATCAGCTTCATCTGATAAAAATAAGCAAGGAAGTCAAGTGTATGAGAGGGAGAGGATGTCAGAAGCCAAGCATGAAAATGTCACAGCAGCTCTGCTTTCATTTTCAGTGCTTCCTTCTTTATTCTGCCCTCAGCCAGCTCAGGAGCCCAGGTATTTCCCCCCTCTGTGTCCAGAGCGTGTCCTGCCTCTGTCCCAAACATCCCCTGGCCCAGGGGTGCTCGTGGCCACATGTTGTGTGCACAGTGCCCTGCCGTGGATGCCGGGAGCCTCATGCACACAGCCTGCATCTCTGCTGCAAGCTGCAGGGATGGAGCAGCAGCCAGAGCCTCGTCCAGCTGCAGCCGGGCAGCTCCCCACCTCCTCCAGGGTCACACTGGCTGGTGCCTTTGGCTCTGGACTGCAAGGGTGAGGATCAGCACAAGGAGAAACACGGCAATATAACCCCAGTGTGGTCACTGCCAGGTAGCAGCTCCTGCTGTTCTCCACGCTGAGAACAGCTCAGCTGGGGTGAGGAGCTGGCTCAGGTTTGTGGCTTTCTCCAGCTGTGCCAGGGCAGGGAGAAGGGCTGGCTGTATTGCAGGGGTTTGAGCTCTTCCCCGCAGGTTCTCTGCATTCATATGAGCCAGGCAGGTTACAATCAGCTCAACAAATATTTGTCAAGCACGAGCCTTCCTGAGTGGTGTTTGACAACTCTTTTCCACTGCAGTGGTTGCCAGCACTGCCAAGCCTGCCGTGGATGCTGCCTGCGGGGTGAGGACTGACCCCTGCTGCCACCGGAGCTGCAGCCACACTTCCCCTGATTAAAACCTGTTTTGTGGCCGGGTGGCACCAACGCTGGGTCCCCCGTCTGGAGCTGAACTGGCTGAAGGTGGCTGGTGGGGCAAGCAGCAGAGGTGGAGCTGCTTTCCACGTTCCCTTTGGTGGGAGAACCCTTTCCAGTGCACCAAGGAGGCTCCGTGTGTGTGTGCAGGTGGATTTGCTTCTCAGTGCCCTGCCCTCCCCTGCTCCAGTGCCCACAGCTTGCTTTACCCTCTGCTCAGCCTCCTGAGAAATTGGCACATGGATTCGCTGGGTTTACTCAGCAACGTTCCAGCTGCTGGGATTTGGGATTCCTTCACAAGAGGGGAAGGCAGAGGCAGCTTTAGAGCAGGGTCTCCTGCATGGGCTTGCTGTGACAGTAGCACCAGGGGAACTTTGCAGGGGCTCTCCAGTCCCTGCCAGGTTCAGCAGATCCTGCTGGGGCCATTATCCCCCACACTCAGGGACAAAGGGATTTTGTCGTGGGCAGTCTCATGACCCTCTCTATCCCTGGGGCTCTCAGCTGACCCGAAATGGGATTTGCTCAAATCTGCAGCACTCGGATGTGGATTCCTGGCTGGGTCTGCTGTGGGTGCCTCTGTGTGGAAGGGGGAAGAGCCTGTGGTCATTCATATGGGGCAATGGAAAGTGGTGCTGCCTGCTGCTGTGCACCCCACTGCTGCTCCCAGATAGACTCCCGAGCTGTCCTGGCCCATTCCAGGGCCTTTCTCAGCTGCCTGTTTGCTGCAGCATGTTTCACACACTGCACCCTCTCCATGTGCTCCTTTCCATACAGAATCCTTTCTACTTTTTCTCAGTAGCAGCCCAAGAGATTTCTCCAGGACTTCCTATCTCTGCTTTACTTGATCTGAGCAACTAAACCTCTGTAACTATTCCTGACCTCTGTAAAATGGGATTGGCCATGGAATGCAAGAAGTGTAATATTTAACTTGAGTATTTTGTTCTTTATAGGGACTTTTCATCAGTAACTTTCCATACCTGTCTCTTCCAACAAGCCTTAGGTATTTGTCTACAAGGAAGGTTCCTGGTGTGATGTAGCAGCAGTCACTTTGGAGGAAACTTGATCAGAAGAAATCTCCAGAAGAAGAAAAGAAGAAATTGTTTATTTGGCTGGATTTTACCCAGGAAGCCAGCAAAAGCTCCAGACCCTGGAAGAAAGGACCCCAAAAGCTTCAGACCTGTGATGCCACCTCCCTTCCTGGCACTGGGCTAAGCTGCCTCCATCGTAATTAAAATCTGGGTGTTTAGTCTGAGGTAGTTGTTAGGTCTCCTGCTGTACTCCGTGGAAGGAAGTAAACATCTCCAGAAGGTGAATCACTGTAACAGCCTATCTGGAAAGAATGTCCTCAGGCCAGCAAGAGGATGGAGATAACCATGTAGTTGATTAGAGGGGTGGAGCAGCTCTCCTGAGAGGAAAGGCTGAGAGAATTGGGACTGTTCAGCCTGGAAAAGAACAGGCTTTGGGGTAACCTAATTGCAGCCTTCCAGTACCTGAAGGGAGCCTACTACAAGAAAGATGGAGAGGAGCTATTTAGGAGGGCCTGTAGTCACAGGACAGGGGGAATGGCTTCAAACTCAAAGAGAGAGTAGGTTTAGATTAGATTTTAGGAGGAATTCTTTATTGTGAGGGTGGTGAGGCACTGGCACAGGTTGCCCAGAGAAGCTGTGGATTACCCATTCCTGGAAGTGTTCAAGGCCAGGTTGGATGGGGACCTGAGCAGCCTGCTTTGGTGGAAGACATCCTTGTCCATGGCAGGGAGCTGGAACTAGATGATCTTTAAGGTCCCCTCCAAACCCAAACCATTCAATGTTTTTGCATGCCCAGCTTTCAAGCAGCTGAATCCAGATGAGCTGAACCTCACCCATAGTTTGTTTTGTACTTTCACCTTGTTGGGTTTGCCCCTTCACATGTCAGTGCCCCCACTTCTGTAGTGCAAAAAGATTAATGCATCCATGGGCAGCCTTTCTGTGTGAGCCCAGTGGACTGAATTTGCTGGAAAATTCACATTTCTTAAAAAACAACCCCGAACCAGCAGCACATCAGTCACATGAAGTGACACGACTGGTGAAAAAAACCCCAATGGCGAATGGGAAGAGTGAGGAACACACAGGCAAGACTGCAATGAAGACCATGAAAGTAGAAGGAGAGGTGTCAGGCACAAACCACATGCAGCTAGTTCACAAACTCTTGATAAGGTTCCTCCCACCTAAGCTGAGGAAAACAGACCAAGGAGGTTAAATAGACTCCCTGTCTTCTCTCTGCAGCCCAGCTGTAGGGTCTAATCCTGTTTTCTCCCTTGCTCCCACAGCAAAAGCCTCTGGAGCTTCCACAGCACCCCATCTTTCTGTGTGTGTCAGAGATTCACTGCAACAAATGGCAGACAAGCACAATCTACTCACCAGGAATCACCTCAGTGCCTCAGGAAAAGTTGTTATTTCCACTCCCATTTTTCATATTAAAATGGTGTGGACTTAGATATTTCTTTTGGGCATTTTTCTGTTCCCACATGTCAGTCCAGGTACGTGGTGGCTCACCTGGGCAGATTGGCTGGACAAGAGTCTCCCCACAGATTTCAGGGGGATGCTGGTCTTTCAACCTCCTCTGCTGGGGTCTGTCCCACCAGGAAAGAAAATACAGGGACCAGCAGCATGCTGGAGGGAACAGCTGCTCCCCTGCCCCTCACAAAGCACAGCAGGCTCCATAGCACCCTTGGAAACATTTCATAGGAGGGCAGAGAACCCACCAGCAGTGGAGAGCAGCAGCCTGCCATTTGTGCAGCTGCAGCAGTGAGTGACAATGCATGTAAAGCTGCATGTGTGGCTTTACAATGCATGTAAAGCCAGCTGTGAGCAGCACGGATGAAAGGCACCTTAAAAAACATGGTAGGAGAAGCACAATGATGAGAGTACAGTATTTTCACTTTCCATCTCTCGATGCCTGCCTAGTGGTAACTAGAAGTGAGGAAATGATGCCTCTGAAGTTTTATTCCATGTCTTATCTGCTTTTGCCGTGTTACATAAAGGCCCAGTCTAGAGCTACTTCAATGATCAGATGCATAACACGAAGATGTGTGGAAGGGTTTCAGGTTTAGCACCTATTTTCTTCACTTGGCTGCCCTGGTCCTCTGGACAAAAAGCAAGTCTGGGGAAATGACTGCCAAAGCTGTGCCTGTGACCAAAACACAGCGGAGGACTGGCAGGAGGACGAGAAACCGACAGGAGCTGATAACAAGTTGCCTTTGCTAATTGCTGTTTTTAAAGTCCAAAGTCATTGGAAAAAATGAGTAAAGTTAGATTTCGCACACTAATGACAAGAAGAAAGTGCACTGGAATGTCTGAGTCACCGCTGAGCACTCCTAATTACACAGAGATACAGTTTTCATGCGCTGGGTTACACATCGCGAATGCGCGCAGAGCCTTGGAGCAGCCTGGTGTCTGTCATTATGAGCGGTGTTTACCAGAAGATTTGAGGCTGGGTGAGATGACCCAGTGGGCTGCAGTAAGAGGGGTGGGATTTTTTGTAGGTGATTTTATTCGTTTTACACAACATTGGAGCCAAGTCTGAAACCAGCAAAGTGAAATAGCAGATAACGATTTTCTTGCAAACGTGGGAGCTGGGTTTTTACCCAAGCCCACACTCACATGCAGTGTGCCCTTCACCCCGTGTCTGAAACCTGCCAGGGTGCTGGGTCTCTTGGGAGTGACTCTAACACATACAACAGGTTTGCTCTGTGTGCGTGTGCCAGCCCCTTGCTGGCAGCCTAAGGGGTGTTTGGAAACCTGCTCTGGTCCAAACTTTGCAGTCCAAATTGAGATGATGGCACAGGGCAGGGCAGGGCTGGTCCGTGCTGGTGGTGAGCAGTGAGGGGGTTTGGCCATTGTCCTGGTGTGTCTGGCTGCAGCAAGGCCAGAGGAACATCTGCCTCTGCTAGAGGATGCTGCTCCTGTGGCTCCTGGAGCAGATCTGCCAGCTCTGGGAGGAGCCTCAGGCACCCAAAGGCACCTCAGAGTGCAGAGGGTACCTATGCACAGGCTCACACGTTCCTCCTCGGTCCTCAGGTGGCCTTCCCAGGCAATCCCAGGGCAGCCAGCATGTGGGCCCTGTCAGGAGACAAGCTTCCTGTGGCCCACATGGACCATGAGCTGCAGAGCCAACTCCACTCTGCCCTGTGAGGTGCAAAGATGTCCTGTCACTGAGACACCTCCTGGGATGCTGGTCCCAAGGCTGTGGGCAGAGGTCAATTCCAGAGGCAGTGCCAGCCCCCAAAATTGAGCACACTGATAGTACTTTTCCCTGGATTACCTTCACACTCATGTGACCAAGCTTCCCAAGGAAGCAGGCAAGCCATTAAAGAGCTGAGGCCTCATTAAGAAACTAACCACACCACAGAGCTTGTGACAGCTCGCTGGTGTCTCCAGCACGATTGCCTGATAAGAGCAAGGCTTTGGAAAAATCCAGCGTGGAAAGGGTTAGGACCTCGGTTGCGTAATTCCTTCAATAAGTTGTTTTGTCATAAACCATATGATACAAACAGGCAGGAACAGGGGCAGGAGGAGGATGAGGAGGATGTGGAGGATGGAAGGCTCCTCATAGCCCCTGCAGGCTGTGGAGGCTGGCGGTTGTTAACTGCTGGTGACTAATGTTGATATCTATTTTTTTACCCTTTTGAAGTGGTAATGTTTCATCTGTGGTTTGGCCTCTTTATTCTTTTGTTCAAAACAAGGCTTGTTTGCCTTTTCCTTCTCATCCCCCATGGTTCCCCTCCCCTGGGATGGGAGGTATGGGTGGGGAAGCTCACCTGAGGGTGAGGATGTGCAGCCCCATACAGCAGACTGGAGATGAGGAGGAAAAAAAGGCAATTCATGAGTGTTGGACCCCAGGTTTGTGTCCTCCCCAGGACAACTGGTATCCTCTGCAGCAAGGACCCCAACCCTTCCAGCTTCACTGCCACCAACATTTCCCCAGCCAAGGAGCAGATCAGAGAGAGGAGACCACTGCACTGAAATGAGGATGTTTTTTAAAATTATCCATTAAAATAACTCCTGTTGGCTTTATGCTAGCCCAGATTCCCAGGAAACCACATGGTGGGGACCCTGTGCCTCCCCAGTCCTGGGGCAGCTGATGACCAGAGCCAGCTGATTGCTGCAGGTACAGGCACTTGTGTGGTGGCCAGGCTCTCTGAACGTGTTAGGCAAGCTGGTGTCCCAGGCTGCTTGGTTTATCCCCCTGGGCCTGGCTTTCCACTGCACCAGGGCTTTTTTTTAGCACATTTATTATATTTTCCATCCTAGCCTGGGGATGGTGCCTGCTTATTAGTGTCACTTTTACCCCAAGAGGGAGAGATGCCCTGTGCTCGATGCACCAGCAGGAGGGCTGGAGGTGCCTTGTCTGCTTTCCAGCAAAATCCTGGGAGAGCCAAAGGGGCTGGGCAGTTTGGCTGGGCAGCAGTGGCATGTGCTGGGGTGTGCCCCTGTGTGCTGGAGCACCTCAGCCTCTGCTGTTTGCACAGGAGATGCTCAGCTGCCAGGTGTTCCCCGTGGTGACAGCGCTGGGAGGGTGTGTGAGCACCTCTGGGGGTCTCTGGGTCTTCCTCCTGCTCCCCAGGGTGTGCCAGACTAAGGCAGGCCTGGTTTCTTTTGGGGAAAAAGTCCAACAGGCTCAAATGGCGTAAGAAGTGACCTGAAACAGAGCTGAGACACAGTAAAGCATGAAAAATGTAATAGGAGCTTTCTGGTAGTGGCAGCCTGGGATGTTTTCTGGTGGCAGGTCAGTGTCACGAGATGGGCAAAGGGAAGGGGGGCCCTCTCCCAGCTCCTGTCTGCTTTTTCCCTTTTGGAAAGGTGTTGTTTTTATATCTGACATCCAAACACTTTTCTCTCAGCTGCTAAATGAAGCTCTGAGTGTTCCACTCCTCTTTTTGAAGGGGTCATGGAGGGGGCTGAAGTGTGAGCCCAGATGCAAAGGTGCAGATTCAGCCTCAGCATCACAGACTACACCAAAGGAGCCACAGCTCTTCCCACTCCTGGAGGGATGATGAATCCCCTGAGGTGGCTGCTGGCTGCAGTTTTGGGGAAACAGTTTGCAAGTCAGGGACTAGAGCATTAAGGACCAGCTACTAGAGGCAGCTGAGGGTGCAGAAAGAGAGGAATATTTAACTTAAACAAGAATTTTAAGCCTGGGGCCAGAGTGGCTATGCTTGTGAGAATGGAATGGAGGAGGATCTAATTTTTAAATAAGTGCCACTCACCTCTGCCTTGTGCCAGCCTCCCCCACCCCCTCCCCAGTAACAGGCTCTTTACCACGATGTAAAAAGGAAAAAAAAAAAAAGAATAAAAAGAGAACAGGGAAATTCTCGAGATTCTTTCCGATGGAAAAAATGTCTCCACTTATCACTCAGTGTCAACAGCAGCAGACACCTGTGCTTAAACACCCAACACCAGGGGCAAGCCAAAAGGTAACCTAGAGCCTCTGCTTCTGCATCCCCCACGGCACGCAAGCAGGACAATGGGTTTGGACACTCCTCCATCAGCCTGATGGGGCTGTGGCTGCAAAGCTGTGAGAGGGCAAACTCTGAGGTGGCAAAGCTGGCAGCATCCCGAGGCCAGGAAATGCCTGCAGCCCTGGAGCCAGGCGTTATCACGGTCCCTAATTAGACTGTCACCTACTTATCCCTCCCTCCAGCTCTTGCTCCATTGCCCTGGCACGCTGCTCTGAGTGACAGGGTTATTGGCTCTCCTGGTGCCACAGCAGGGCACACCTGAGCCATGTGCTGCCATTTTCACCTGCTGGGCATGCCAGGCTCTTCAGGTACTGCTGCTTTTGGGGATTTCTTGTTCAACCCAGCAAAGCTCCTGCTCTTCCCACTGCCTCGTCCATCAGTCTCTCTGATAACCAGCACCCGGACTTTCCCCCGTTCCCTTCCTGCCTTTCTTCAGGTTCTTGTCCAGAGAAAATATCCCGCTTTTGGGGAAGAGGACTTCCAAACATGACAGCAGCCTCGTGTGTTTTGGGTCCTATGCAATGCCAGGCTGTTGGTAGGAAGCCACTACGACCTGACAGTCTGGTCAGGGGAACACCTGCTTCTCATCCCTCAGTCCTCACCCATTTCCTGTGTGATGTTGAGCAAGCTGCTGATTTTCTACATGAATTTCTTAATTAATGCTAACACTTCAACTTGATTCCTACCTGTGAAGAATAGAAATAATTATAATAATATTAATAACTATAATAATACTACTAATAATGAAGGCCATTCATACAATGTGCAGAAACACCCTGCATGTGAAGACAGAGATGGTCAATTATTAGTGAATGTATAATCATAGAATGGTTTTATTAGTGAATGTATAATCATGGGATGGTGTGGGTCAGAAAAGACCCTTACAGGTCATCTGTCCAACCCCCCTGCAATGAACCTACACCACCAGACATCACTGCATGTCTCCATCATGTTTCTTTCCTTATTCCTGTGGCTGCTGCATTCCTCCTGGCTTGGTCACTGATGATGCCATTGCGATGTTTTCTAAATAGAGACAATTATCTCACACAGTCAATAGGATTTAATTTATCCTGCTTGGAAGATACATCTTGATTAAGGTCCATGCATCCACCAGAATGGAAATTTGGCTCACACCTGCCTCCAAGACCTGGTACATCCTGGCTGATGCTTTTTAGCTGAAGTGCTTGGATTTGGTGTGTGCTTGCTCTTAGCACCTCTTACAGCAATGCAGATGTGTCAGGGGAATGCCTAAACCTGACCTTTCCCAGAGCAGGTTTAACTGTTTAATCCCATTTTTTTTTTTTTGCCAGTAGAGATCAAAACAGTGTGAGTTTACTAGCATAGTTCTATCCATTGGAAAAGTGACTTTTTCTCCTGTTATCCAGCGTTTTCCCCCAAATCCAGCTACTAAGAAGCATCCGCTAAGCGCTGCATAATTCAGCATCATTTGGTGCCTGTAATTCCACAATTACTCTTCAAGGCTCATTTGCTTCAAGGTCTTCAGGCTGTAAAGTTATGGGAGTGTGGTTAGTTGATTTTCAGGAATGTCTGCTCTCTGGCAGGGACTGGAGAAGGAAAGAACCAAAAAGAAATGCATGCAAATTCAATGACATAGCAGGAGCTTTAGAGGCATTTCAACACAGCAATACCCACAGGCAAAGGAATTGTAATTGTGCAGGGGAAATACGGCCTTGCCAGCTCCTACGATTTTATCAGGAGTCTGGTAATTTCCAGAGTGTCCTTAAAAGCCCAGCTGCTGGAGTAATCTCATTGTTAGGGAGTCTTAGCTTCCTTTCAAACGAAAAAGAGCATTTCTAGTCTTTTTTCTTTTTTTTTTTTTTCCCCAGAGAAAATCTTCAGAAAGTAAAGTAAGTTGAAGGTTCAGACATGGAAGGAAAAGAGAACTCAGGTCATATCAAAATTAAGGAGAACATTAATGCAAAGAGCCATGATCAAAGCCACGCTTATTCAGTGGGTTTTTTTGGTTTTGGAATAACTCGGTGCCAAAACAAAACCTGTCACCATTTTTATCTGAACATCTGATTTGCAGTCACTTGTGTTTGGCTGTCCCAGCCTTCCGTCCTTGCTTGGAAAAGCCTTTGGCGGCTCCAGGGTGGGGCAGGAGCAGATGTCAAGGCTCTTCCCTTGCTCTTTTTCTTTCTCCTCTCCTCATTTTCAGCTGTGACCTGCAGTTCTCCAGCTCTTGGGGCCATAGAAGTGTTTGCAGGGCAGCTGGGCCCTTAATGGGGTGAGTCCTGAGGAGTGCAGGCTCCAGGACCAGTTAAAGTCTCCATGTGGACATGGTGGAGAGGGAAGGGAAGGAGAAAAAGGCAGCTGAGCAGAGGGCAAGGGAGGAGAGGAGTTTGCCTTGACCAGAGGACATCCCCTTCCTTTCCAGGGAAGGTTGTTATACAGACCTGAGGTGGGGTGGATTCCCAAACAGAAAGCAAAAAGACTTCTTGCTTTTTAAAACAATGCACCTTTCCCTCAGAAAATGGCTTTTTGTTGGGGGCCGTGAGCTTTTGCAGCACCTTTCAGTAGCACCATAAGTCTGTCCCCTGCTTCCTCAGAGTGGTCACTCGAGCAAGGCTGGAGATGAGTACAGTCAGAGATGGCAAAACTTAATGTTTTTAGAAGCTTCCCTTTGTACTGGATCAACATCCAGAGGTTTCAGCCCTTATTTTGAGTGTGTTTGGACTTAACCAGGCCTCCTGGCTCCTGGAGGCAAAAAATGAGCTCTGTCACATCGTGTGTTCTGCTTTCAGCAGGCCCCTGGCAATGCAAGCACGGTGCCAATTGGCAATTCCAGCCCTCTGGAACAGCCCTCTGGCTACCCAAGACACTTCTCCACCTGGTGACTCCAGTTCTCTCCCAGCTCCCAGGGAGCTGCAGGTGAGGTGTGCTCTCCATAGCTTCGCTCTTAGTCCAACATCCAAATCCTGAACTTCCAGAACGGGTTTGGGGATTTTTGTGTGAGTCCTGCAGGACATTTCTGGAGGTGCAGGCCACTGTGATGTGATGAACTGTTCCATGTGAGAAGCAGGTGGAGCAGTCTGAGCCCTTTCCTGCAGGGCCTTTGTGCCAGCAGTGAGGGCTGTGTGGGAAGGACTCCTGCACGCTCAGGGCAGCACTGAGCTCTGATATTTCCCTTCTTTGCTCTTCATATTCCCATGAAGTCCCTCTCTCTGTCTCACTGCCTGTGCGATTCTGCCAAAGGTTTGGGTTCATAATGCTGCCAAAATGTCTTGCTGAAACCTAAGAGTGAAAATATTTCTGTTTCTGAAAGGCCCCACATTGCTGCTGACAAGGAGTGAACTCTTTCTTTTCATAGACAAAACCCTAAATGTCTGTTCTGGCTCTAGCAGACATTAACTTCAGCCTAAGGAAAACAGCAACAAATCAGGAAAGCCAAGTTTCCTGCAGAAAGCCCAGTGTTTGGCTGGCCGGTAACTGAGTGCTAATTCCAGGAATAAAACAGCTGCTATCCTTGCACACAGGCAGTTGTCTTGGAATTTAAAGAGGAAATAAAATGGGGAAGGGAAACAACAACAAAAAATTCTTCAAACATCAGACATAAAACCATGCCAAAAGCATAGAGCAGCAGAAGTTCTCATTCAATGAATTGCTTGATAGGTCAGCAAATGCTGCTGGTGGAATTCTGGGTCCACTGAAGCTGACTGTCAAAATTGGAGACTGGCTCCTTCTCACTGCTCAGGCTGTGCACGTGTACCTCATTTTGCCTAAAATCTGTTTCGCCCAAAATCAGATTGCAAAATTTGCCTTTTGCACTCTGTTTTTATGCTGTCCATGGGAAATGCTGAGTCCCAATCCATGGAAAAACAGAGACTGAGATGCAGCCTGCATCAAGTCAATGTGGTCCTAGAAGTACAGGCCCAGGGTGGCTTCAAAATCTAAGAAAAAAGTAGTGACCAAACAATTGCCACTGCTGATTGAGTTGAAACAGTGTTTCACCAAGGTGGGAACTTGCACAATCCCCATCACTTTATCATCCTGGTGCTCCGTCCTCTTTATTGCATTCATTTTTGTGCAGCAGCAGGAGGTGCAAGTCTCCCCCAGCACAGCAAATAATCAGAGAGATTTGCTGAAGTCTCTTAAGCTGGCTGTCTCACCTATAAAAGGCTTTTGTCTTCAGCTGTGGCTTGCTATTGATGCAGAATCTTTTTCTGGTGCACCTTACTTTAGTCTCTGCCCCTTCCTCCTGTCAAGAGCAAAATGGCTTTCCACTTTGTGTTTAGTAGAGGTGCTGTGCAACACTGAAGAGCAACATCCTGAGGTAAGCCCCAAAATAGCTTTTTATTCATGCTGTGCTGCTTCTTACTGAGGGCTCCTCTGTGCACAGGAGCTATTTCTATTTTCCATTTGCCACATCTGCTTCACCCTCCTGTCTTGTACACCCCTTTACTCTCCAAAATCTTTCTTCTCTCTCCTGATTCTGCTTTGCTGTCCGTCGCCCCTGCTGTGTGTGGTCTGGGTAGGGAGGGCTGATGGGGTTTGCTGCCTCTTCCTGGGCCCTACTGGTGTCCCCTCCCTTTGTAGGAGGCTCCTCTTGTTGCCCATGCAGAAGGCACTGGGCCTCTTTGTGGCATGACATTGATCAGTGTGCATCAGAAAACAGAGTGGCTCTGGAGGAGGGATGGCTTTGGACCAGCTGAGAAGCTGACATCACTCAAAAGCCTTTAAAGCTCCTGTCACTGGGTCTACAAAGACTTTGGAGTGTGTTTATAAATTCAGTCTTATAGATTGCTACAGGGAAAAAATATTCCCCTGTCCTTTTTGCCTTTTCCGCTCTCAGAAGACACCTGGGGAGGGGAAAGCTGTGCTCCCAGCATCTGACTGCCCTCTCTGTGCTGCTCTGAGGCAGGAGGTGGGAAATCACTGACATCACTGTGCTATTTGCTTTGCCTCCCTGCAAAGTGTCACTGCTGCCAGGGAGCCACGGCTGGGGCAGCCTGCTGAGGTGCTTTGCTCTCCCTTCCTCTCTCCCCTGCAGCCTCTTGCCTTCATGGGAACAATGGGATGCTGTGACTGGAGCCTTATAAATACTAACTCGCCTTTAAGCACCGAAGAGGAAGCACAGAGAGCCCCAGAACAGAAATTCAGTCCTTGCTCTGCTCCTGGGCAGAGGCTGCTCCCAGGGGATGCTGCCTGCCACCCCCCTCCTCGTGTGTCCCAGCTGCTCTGCCCCACACTGTGTCCCCCAGGACCCGTGGTTTGACTGACTCGTGTCACCAGGAGGGTGTCCCCTACCTGGAACTGCAGGCAGGTGGATTTTGGGATGTGCCTTGCCCTGGCATGGCTGGGCCTGGCAAGTGACGTTTCCTACAAGGATGGAGATGTTTCAGTAGAGTGGAAGGTGGACAAGGAGGAGACCCTGGTTTTGAGGTCAGATCACAGGGGAGGCTGTGCTGTGCCTACTCCTGTTACCCCAGCTCTGAGGTAGGTTGCTTGTTGCCAGAATTGCAAATATCCCCTTGACCTGTTAATACCTTACCCTCTCCAAACTCATTTTCCCTTTTGCACCAACCAGTGGGGTGTTAGCACGTGAGCTTGCAGTTTCTACTGGGGTGTTGTTCCCTCTCTAACACATTTACTGAGGCATCTGTTGAAATCAATAGACCATCAGGAAGTGCCCTGTAAGGGTGTTAATCCACGTGGGGATGCACAGCAGGTGGAGAGTTTGGATGTGTCAGCCAGACTGCAGGACCTCTACTAAAGCAAAACTTTCACGCCTGCTTGCTTTAAACTGCCCTGAGCATCCCGAGTAATCCCCTTGCTCCCTCTGCTCGTCCTTCATCCTTGGTGTGTGTTCAGCTCCTGAGAGTGGGCATGCAGCATTTCAATGAGGCTCCAGTCACTGGGACCTGCTGCTCCCTCTCCTGCAGCCCAGGAGTCAAGTGGCAGTGCTGGGTTTTGCATGGCAGAAGATTAATTTTCACTGGGCACGTGTTACTCCATGGTGCAGAACAACACACTGTGGGTCAGTGCTGCTGGGCAGGCACAGAAGTGGGGAGGGGCAGCAGGGTGGTGTTGAGGACAGCCACAGCCTTCCCAGGAAAATCCTGCTGCCCCCCAGGCTTTGACTGGCTTCCTGTACAAATGAGGATCGTGGATGTGTGCCTGTTAGACTGAGCTCTTTGCAGTAAGTGCCATCTCCCAGTCTTTGTGCTGTGATAAATATCTTCATGCTGGAAGTGAGGTACCTGCAGCATTGGCCTCTGCTATAAAGGCAGGAACCATGCTGTGGCCAGAGACAAATCTTTGGTGTTGACTTTATTAGAAAGTGTTTGGGCTGGGAAGGGTCTCAGTAGAGATGCTTAGAAAAGACAATTGCAAAAGAGGTGTTCCAGTGTGTGTGGATGTGTTTCCCCTCTGGGTGAAGAGGGATGCATGATGCCCTCCTGAAGGATATATATGTTGAATTCCTAGCTCAGGAACCCATCAAACCTCAAAGTTTTCCTGAAGACTAATGCACATCCAGGCTCTGGGTGTGTGAATGGACTGTGGAGCTGTAGTCATGTCCTTAGCTGACAGCACAGCACTTCATGCCTCTGCCCAAACAGAGTCTCCCCATCAGTGTCTGAATGGCTTTAGGCTTTGCCAGGTGGGGGGAAGAGTTCAGAGAGCTGGGGCCAGGCAAAGCTGCTCCTCCCTTTGTGCTGTTGACATGCTTAGCACATTTTTAGCTGGTGTTTCCTGGAGTTTGTCCTGAGCAGCTATATGTAAGTAAAAATGGGGAATTTCACAAGGAGGAAGAAACTAGCTTTGGTAAGCCCCAGCCTGGCATCTTGGATGCTTCCAGGCAGCCCTTTGAAGACCTGGTTCTAGGGGCTTTCACTGACAATGGGGACATCCTGATCCGAGTTGTTTACAGCTGCCAAAACTTTGCTTTATTTCCCTGACCATTTTCTGTGCTATTCTTTAATCTCAGCCTTGCCACCCTCCAAAAAGTGCAGTAGTGATGATAATGTGCTGCTTTCATCTGTAAATCATGCTGGTATTGGTGGGAGCACCTAAAAGATGCTGCTATGCTGTTGGTAGGGAAGGGATGTCAGGCCACTCCTCAAATTCTCTGTTCTGTTTTTGGGCCCCTCGCCCCAAGAAATACATTGAGGTGCTGGAGTGTGTCTAGGTAACAAGCAATATGACAGGAGGAAACGATCTCAGGTTGCATCAGAGGAGGTTTAGATTGGATATTAGGGCAAACTTCTTCACCAAAAGGGTTGTCAAGCCCTGCACAGGCTGCCCAGAAAAGTGGTCAGTCACCATCCCTGGAGGCATTTAAAAGATGTGTAGATGTGGCACTTAGGGACATGGCTTGGTGGTGGACTTGGCAGTTCATGGTTGGGCTGGATCATTTGAAAGGCCTTTCTAACCTAAATGATATTATGATTTTCTGCCTTGGCACTTAGGACTTGCCAGTCTTCTCTTTCAAGTGTGGGTAGTCAGGAGGGTCACCAAGATTGCAGTTTCAAAATAGGAGGAAGATTTTCTGACATTTCTAATAACCATCTCTGATCATTATTTTAACTGGGGGAGAAGGGGTTGAACTTGTAACTTGTGTGAGACTGAAGATGTCTCTGGGTTTTACAAGCAGTTTGTAAGATAGTGACCCTCTGGGAGTGAGACTGAGATAAAAGAACACATCCCTGCTTCTTCCTGTGGCTGTGTCTGAAGTTTCCAAGTTACAACACTCCTTATTCATGCCCCAGTGCTACTGATAATTCATGTTTCCAGCTTCTATCATGCACAAGGTTAAACATGACATCTTGTGAAATGCTGTGTCTTCTTCCCTGCGCCTCCAGGTGATAAGCTAGGGGCAGATATGCTGAGAAGGGGATAAATAAAAAAAAATATTTGAAGATGAGGAAATCTGTTTTCACACTCTGTTTGCAAGCTGAGAGTGAAGGAGAAAGAGAGCAGGGACTGAGCTTCTGTGTGGCAGCTGGGAACTGCATGGCTCAGGAGGCTGGGTAATGGGCTATGGAAGTCCTTCACCTCTGGGCTCACAGTGCTCATCCAGGCCAGCAGTGGGGGAATATTGTTGCTCTGGCAGAGCTTCTCAGTGGTTTCTGTCAAATTAAAAGGACTTGATTCCTCTCTGAGAAGCCCTGTTTGTGCTGCAGCAAGCGCTTAGGGGACCAAGAGCTGGTTTTGGCAAGACTGTTGTTGCCCTGCTGGAAATGACCAGGCTGCAATTAGACCAGCTGGTACTAGTGTGCACTTGTGACTGGGGCACACAAATCGTCTCATCTGCTTGGTGCCAGGTGAGAAAATGTGTGTGCTCAACTCTAAAGAACTGAAGAGATGGGCTGGATATCAAAAAAGCAGTGACTGGCAAGACAAGAAGTGAGTGAGAGTGCATTCCTGTGGTCAGATCAATCCTTGGAGGTGGCAGCTGGGAGCCTGGAGAACCATCCAAGATTGCAGCCAACTCCCTGACCATCCCTTCCTGGGAAAAGGGTGGCTTCACATGTAGATACAAACCATTACACACTTGTTATCAATGCCATATCAAAATGTGGCTGTGTCAGACCCTGGAGAAATGGGCATTCAAGGTTAGAGAGTTTCTGCCTGAATGCCCAGTTGTATGAGATTCAGGGAGGGAGAGGTTTAAAAAGCATTTGCTGTTCAGGAGAGGACTAGGGAGGTGGCATATGCTTTTGGTGACTTTGCAGGCATCAACAGTGACAAAGTGCAAACTTCCCAAGTCAGGCTGCACTCGGCTGGAGGTGGTGGAAATGCTGGCTGGTGCAAGCTGTGACCGCCTCAGCACTCAGGGCAAGGAGTGAAATAATTGGATTGACCTCAGCATAGGTGTCAGACAGGCCGTGCTTGAACACTGGCTTGCTTCAAGAGACAGCAGAAAAAAGTGTTCAAAACAACCACTGATGGAAAATCTCCAGGAGGGAGCTTTGGAGCCCTCTGAAGATGAGAGAGCTGTTAACTGTGTGCTTCACTGATGAGACTGGACTAAACAGAGCTTCTGCAGGAAGACTGATGAAAACTTTTGGGAAAAAAGGTTCAGGAAGAAGAGGGAATATCCCTGCATTTCCTGTGCAGAGCTTGAGAAACTGCAGTGCTTTATCCATCCTATGGGCTTTAGGCACCTTGACAAGGAACTTTAAGCATTGTCTGAAAATCTGTGGAGGCAGCAGTTGCATCTCTTGCTGGTGTTAGGAGGGCTGTGAGCTGATGTCATGGGCAGAATTCCTTCTGTCAGCGATCAGAGGGAGAGTTGGGGCCCTTAGGTTTGCCTTAACATCTGATGCCAGCTCTCCAGAGCTGCTTGGGGCTTTCTAAGCATTGCATTATTGCAGTGACCTTTCTCGCATTGCTTTGGGCTCGGTGTCTGCACAGTCTACCCCTGTCTATTGAAAATAGGATGGATTACTTTTTACTTTCTACCTCAAGAGGCAAATTGAAATCCACAGAGCAGGATTTAAGCCATTAAGGCATTCCTATTAATTAGTCTCCCGGAAGTAGAAAAGGCAGAGAGGTAAGATGCAAAGCCCCTTATCTCTGGGGTGGGCTGTGCCAGAGTTGGGGGCTTTTCTGTTTGTTCTTTTTCTGGGGTGAGTATGCTCACTTATGTCCCGTGGGGGAGAGCAGGGTTTAGCAAACAAAGCCCTGTGAAAAGGGAGAGCCAGAAATAGAAAGGCTGTGAGTATAGAAGCCCTAGGCAGTGCCTTCCTCTGCCTGGAAGAAGCTTTCCTTATTACAAAAGCCACCCCCTGACTGGATCTCTGATGGCCCCAAGCAGTCAGGAGAAAACAAGGCCCTCAAGAGGCTCTTTTTTTTTTTTTTTTTTTTTTGAGCCACAGTAAAGACTTTTCCATAAAAGAAGCAGCAGGAGGGAAGGTGGAAAGGGAGGAGGAAGAAGGAAACAAAGGGAAGTTGTAGCCAGACCTTTCACTGTCTGAAAACAGTCTTGGAGTTAACCCTTTAACCATGCTTTGAGCATCCTCAAGTCCTGAAAATCTGCTCATTAATCCACAAGTTTGTGCAAAGATGAAAACTATTCACTGGCCACATTTGGACTGTGTTTTTCTGGAGAAATGCTGTGCTTGTGGTTGATTCGGTGGTAAAGAGAAATGTTGGGACCAAGGAGCAAGTTCCAATGGCTGAAAGGCAGAATTCCTTCACTGGGAAGGAAACCTGGGGGAGATCTGGCAGTGTAGAGGTAATATCTCACATTAAGGCATGGACCTGAAGTGCTCTCTGGAGAGTGTGACAGGAATTAAAGGGTTAAAAAGGATCACAAGGCAGAGGGACTTCTGGCCTTTACAAAGTGATGCTCCTGTACTTAAGTGGTTTCCACAGAATACATTCTGTAACATTCCTCTGTTAATCCACATGCATCTCGGGGATTTTTAAGGAAATGTTTTGTATTTGGAGAGAGTAATGGAAAGTCACATAAAACATGAGAAAGCTCAAACTGATTTTCAGGAAGTTTGCTATTAACAAGTTCTGATTTTGCAGGTTGCAGTAGTCAGACACAGCATGGAGGTGCTTTGTAACACCCCAGTACCTTCTCTGTTAATACTCTTCAGATAAATTACATTTTGAAAGGATTATTCTGTGTCTTTAAAGGGTTACAGCCATGCTTTTTGTGTCTGTGGCTTCAGAGGGACTGCCCCACACCAGCTGCAATGACCTCTATTCCCAGGAGAAGGGTGTTCAGGGATCCCCCTTGGAACTGCAAGCTCCAAACACAACTCTTCTGCTTCCACTGTCCCTTTCTCAGCTCCTGTGGCCCTGCTGTGTCTGACACAGAAGCTGTGCTGGTGTCTTTTGTGTACACCTCCAGTGGGTAATATTGCATGTGAGAAGGAGCAGGTGTGGGGCAAACAAACCAAGCAGAAAGAAATCCTGCAGAAAGCTCCAAGGGGATGTTCCTTGTGGGCAAGTGGCTCACTCACTAGGTCTGATCCATTGATGTTACATTTCTTGTTGATGATGTCCAACAAAAAGTCACTGGATAATCCAAGACCTGAAATAAGGGACACGTGAATGGCTTAGGAACACATGCCTGTCTTTTGGGGGGCCACATGCGTTGCTAACCTGAATTAGTGATTATGATTACCCAAAATCATATCAGAAATGTGTATGGCAGCTAAATACAGCCAGAGCTTCTCAGGGTGATGAGGCTGCTGAGGAAGGGTTAAGTAGAAACAATGGGATAAACTGGGCGAGGGGAAATGTAGGCTGAATACCAGGAAAACATTTCTTCACACTAAGGTCACTTGGGCTGGGAGAGAGGGAAGTGGCAGCTCAGCCAGCTGCCTTCTCCAGGCTGGGGGTGCTGGGGGAAGAGGGATGGGGCTCTGCAGAGGCGCTGCCTGGCAGTGTTTTCTGTCTCTGAGTGCTCATGAGCTGGAAAGGGGAAATGTCCTAATGCTTCTGTGCCCCCTGAGGGTTTTTACTCGGGCCCAGCAGCAGGGATGGGCTCTGAAATAAGTGAGAAGGAAAACCAGGGATTAAGTAAGGAAAAAGGAGTGGCCTGAAAAGAATTCATTGGAAACCTTTACCTGAATAGGCAACAATCACTGCCCAGAAATATCTGCAAAGAAAAGTGTGGAAGGGACGCCTTTGGCCGTGAACCAGGCTGGTTAGGGATCCCTGACTGCAGCCTGGGGTGAGGCTCAGGCTTGGCATTTTTGCAGTGGCAATTTGGACTGCAACAACTCCCTGCACCCCCTGTCCTGGTCAGGTCAGCACAGCACATCTGGAGAAAATCCTGCCTCTGCAGCCGGGTTTTCTGCCGAGCTGGAAGTACAACATGTTGCTCTAAATGTTAATTGGACAAGCTGTAGTGTGGATGTGTGGAGGTAAACCTGTGTGCAGGTGTGAAGGAGTCTGTCTATCTAATGTAGATTTAGATCTAAAACACAAAGGATAAATATGAAATCATGGAAGATTTTTTTTTTTTTTCCATTTAGCTTTTGGGAATATTCAGCCCTTTGTGCTGAAGACAGTTTACAGTATATGAGTAACAGGAAATGAGGCTCTGAAATATTCTCTTGCTTTTCTGTATTGTACCTTGTTACAACCCCACCCCACCACCAAAACCAACAAAACCAAAATCTAAAAAACACCCCACCTTTTGAAGACTGATTTTCCTTTTGTTCCTAAAGATTATGAAGGATATTTTTGGATCAAGCTTTTTATTGCTCTTTGAGAGGTGTCTGAGTGGAGGTGGGCTTTGTGTGTCAAAGCTTGACTCCACCTTCTGAAAGGTTGCTGTCCCAGCACAGAGCAGAGATGGGACACTAAAATTAATTCTGCAATAATTCACTGCCAGTCAGCCAGCTCAGCTGTGTCCCTGGTGTAAGTGGCACCCCAGATACTAGAAATCCTCTTGCATTCCCCTTAATTTTTAGTTGCTAATTCAGATGTCATCTGAAGCTGCAACGGAAAAAAACAAACAAACAAAAAAAAAAAAAACAAAAAAACAAAACACAAAGACTACCATTACCTAAAGAAATTACTTGGGAGAACTGCTCAAGGTGTATTTGTACACCTTGAGGCCACTGAACTATTACCATGACCAGGAGAACTGCAACCAGGAAACTTCAGAAAACCATCCAATTATTTCAGTCCTTCTCTGAAATCTTCAGAAGAGGAGGCCAGATGGGAAAGGAGTTTATCATGGAATCTGAAGATGTTGGCATCTGGTTTCCTTCTGGACTGGGGACAAAACGTCTGAGTTGGTATTTGAAGGCTGCTTTGCTGCATGAAGTGTGGTGAAGGCATGGTCTCATCCCGCTCTGTGGTCTAACTGGCCTCCTTGAATTCAGCTGAAGTAAAGGTGCCTAGAAAGGTGTAGGGGGGAACTGAAACCTCCTCCCTCTCTGCAGAGTCAGGCAGGAGAAGAACTGGTTGGGGTTGTTCCCTCCCAGGATTACTGGAGGCATTGTTTCCACACTCTGGGACACCATTGTTCAGTCACTCCTGGGCTTGGCCTTCCCAGCTCATTGGAACTGTGGTGTCAGCACCTGGATGGTCCCAGCTGGTGATGGGGCAGCTCCTGGGTGACACTGAGTGCTGGCCATGGGTGACAAGCACGCCTTTTGTTACAGACCTTTCCCTGGCACCAAGAAGTAGGAGGTGGGTGCCATTGGCAGGCTGAAATGTCACACTTCCATATGGATAATGCTGGCACTGCTGCAAGCCCCCTGCAGGGTGTGAGCCAGGAACAACAAAACCCATATTGGAAGGGATTGCACTGCCTGGGAAAGCATTAGGGCAAATGTAGGTTCCACATTTTCTACTAGTGACAGCAAGGCAATGATGTGAGCTGTAAGGCATTGGGTGGGCTCTGCCTCCCCAGTGCCCCCTCAAGAACCCACTGTGACTTCAGGCAGGGACTGACACTAGTGATGCAGTTAATGAACAGGAGAAAATCGAGGTGGTGAGAGATACCTGTCTCTTGGCTGGTGGCAGAGTGTGGATAGATGATGGTGGGGTGAAACCATCACGATAGTTTGGGGTGGCTCTGGCTGAAGCCACAGAGTGGGTCCTGGGGTGGCCACAGGGAGCAGGCAGTGTTTGGCTGGGTGCTGCACTACACCATCATTGCTGTGTTTTCTTGCTAGAAACCTGAAAGTCCACTCTGCCTCCCCTGTTCTTCTTCTCCACATTGCAGTAATTCTGCTTGGGTGAGAGAGAACTTAGTTTGCTTCTAGCAGCAGAGGAAATCCAGCAAACACCATTGAAAATGGGATGAAACATGCTTGTTCTGTCAGGCTGAGTGGGTGGCTGTGAGACACTTGGCTGCCTGGAGCTGCTTCAGATGAGTAAACAGGGGTAGGGAGTCCCTGCCCAAAAAGAACTCAGAGCAGAGATCCAAACTGGGCTTGTAAGGTGAGCGAGTACAGAAAAGCTGGTTTGATATCACACAAAGTTTAAAGCTTTGGCTTCACCCTTGTGGGAAATCTTTGGAGGGAGAGGGAACCCTAGGAAAGAGAGATGAACAAAATATCCAACAGGATAGGAAATTCTCATGCCCCACAAGACCTGCTAACTGCTGGAAACAATCTCTAATGCCCTGTCAACTGGAGAAAGCAGCTCACTGCAGCAGGGCTCCTAGAGACCTTGAGATTTGCAAAGGAATGGCACCATTTTATTTTGTTTGTCTTTCCATTTTAAATCAAAGCTAAGTTATTCTATCCATCAAACCACCCGACTGAAGTTCCAGTCTAGCTTGCACCCACAAAACCACCCTGACCTCAGTGTGTGAGCTGAATGCAGCCTTTGGCCCTGACCCCCGCAGAAGCTGACACACCTCAGTTCTGGCTTTGGCCAGATCATTGGATGCACACTCACAGTGCAGCCCTGGAAACTGGGGGAGGAGTTTTGTGTTTGGTTTCTGATATTTCCTTTCTCACCAAGCTGGTGTGTGGAGAGCTTGGTGTCTGCAGCAGATTGTTTTTCTGCTTCCTGGTGTAGTAGGTGATGTTGAGCAAGGAAAGCTGAGTTCAGGCAAAGGATTGTATTCAGGCATATGGGGAAGAGGTTTTGGGAATCAGTTTCTAACTGATAAAATTGAGAGTTGTTTGGCCTGATTTTTTCAGGGGTATGTAGCACATGTGGCCCCTGTGTGACTGCACTTGTAACATGGGCATTTACCACTTAAGGTCAGGGCATGGATGTGTTTGGGCTAGGAGCTTGGACACAGGGAAACCCACCCTGAAAACCTTCCCATGATAGCTCAAAGCATAAAGATAGAGAAGGGAGGAAAACCAACCATTTTCAATCCTGTTGTCTGTTTTGGTTTTTTGGCCTTTGAAGGAGTCTGTGAAGCTCTGAGAGTAAGGGAGTCAGGGCCTTTGGGTGAGAAGTACTCAACATATTCCCTGTGCTGCCATAACATCTTCAAGAGTCTTTGGGTGACTGGATCAAGGAAACACAGAGTTCTTGCACTGCAAGGATGAGCTGAGAGGTTTTGATCAAGTATTGGGTTTGATTGGGATGTTGGGTTGGACTGAAGTGTCTTCTCTGCCACATATAACCACTTAATTTCTGGCCCTTCTTAGTGCAGGGACAGAACTCTGAGTTCAACAGGATGGAAATTCAACTGAATAGTTTAAAAGTTACTGCTTATTTCATAATTCCTTGCAGGAAGTGGCATCACTTGTTGGATCTGAGGTCTACACAAGCTTGTGTCTGTGATGGTGGCAGTGAGAGGCTGGGGACATGGACAGTCACTTTTTTTAACCCCCAACATGTTTGCTATTGTTTTGGCAACTCCAGCATTTGAGAAATTCTGTTCTTTCTATCCTGTACTGGTTCTCTCTTTGCTGCTGGTGAGAATTTGATACGCATCAAGGCCAGCACAGCATTTCAAGCCTCCTTGCCTCTGCCTGCCTTCCTCCCAGCTTGTGAGCAGAGTTATCACCCTCTCTCAGACTTCAAATAGGGAGGGTGCTTTCAGAACAAGCCCTGAGTACCTGGGAATATTTAAAGCAGCACACATGAGGGCTGTTTTTTTTTAGCTCTGCATTGACATTCCTGTGTTATCAACCCCCAGAGCTTGTTGCTTTCGTAGGAAGGAGAGCTATGAATGGTCCAGGAATGTGATGTTCCACTCAACACTATCTCTTATCAGCACACATAAGGCTGCTGTGTCTTCTGGAGAGCTTTTCCATTGCCGTTAGCAGCTCGTTTCTTCTCTCCTAAAGTTACTTTTCACTTTATATATATATCCTGCCTGTTCTCCTCCAAAACACCCATCCATCTGAAATGGCAGCCTCATTTCCTCTGAAATCCCTTCAGCCCTGCCTGCTCCTGCGAGCCCAGGGCAGGCTATTCCAGCTTGCTCTGGGGACACTTAAGCCATGTCCCTCCCCACCTATTCATTTTGGAAAGAGCTTTCTCTGAGGCAGTGTCCTGCTTCAGAGGATGCCGATGGGCAGGGGGTGTGGTGCAGGGAGCTGTTCCCTGCAGCCAAAAACCAGCCCTAGGTGCACCCCCTTAGCACGGTGGTGGGTGAAGTTGTATCTGCAATAATCAGGTAAATATCTAGGTAGAAGGCTGTAGGGGGTGATGTCTTTACAAGCCTCGCCGAGGGCGCTCCAAAGGCCAGACTTTGCCTTGAGCATCAGTTGCAGCTCAGTTACCACAGTGGGCACCACGTGGATGTGTGGTGGTGCTTGGAGAACCTGACCCCAGAGGGAGTCTTTTAGAGGGACTGATAAAGACAACCGGGCCATAAAAAAAAGAGATAAAAATAAAATAAAAAAGCCCTTTGGTATTTGTTTAGGAGATAAGATAAGCTGACAAAAATGCAGAAGACAATTGTTTACACACGCACACAGACACATACACCAGGAAGAAAATTCTTTTCCAAAAATAGCTGCTGACTTTTTATTTATAGACTTTTTTTCCTTCCCTTTCTTCTGACATGAAGCAGAACATTTACATAAGGGGCAGAGAGATCTGATGATGAATAACTGTTTCTTGAGCAGACCAAAGTCCTCATTAGACCTGCCAGCAGGGACAGATGTCTGGGCCTAGGGATAGCACCAGAATTAGCAAGTATCATTTAACTGTCTGAAGTCTTCAACTAACAATAGACAATCTCCTAGAAGTTCAGTGGGATTTTTTTCAAAGCATCAAAATTATGGCAGGTCTGATTTATTCAGTTAAAAAAGTTTTTTGGGGCAGAATAAAAGGTTTAGTTTGCTTCTGACCTACACCTGATTCATTGTGGCTTCTGCTCCCAGGCCCTTGACCACCTCCTGCCCAGCAGGAAAAGGATGGCAGAACTCCTTGATGAGCCTGGAGTGCTGGCCTCAGGGTTTAGGAGATGATGAAAGCAGAGGAGGAGGAGGAGGCAGGTTACAAAGGAGAAGCTTTGCAGCTTGCAGTGCGCGTAGAACAAGATGCCACCACCGGGCAAAGGATGACGGGAGCAGGGGCACGGAGAAACGCGTTCTTTAGCTTTGTGTGAGGGTATTTTTAGTCTTGCAGAGTACAAACCCAAACTTTGGACAAAAATAGATATCCACTTACATAACATCCTTGCTTACAACCCCACCGTGGGGCCCTGGGAGGCTCCTGGAGCAGGGGGCTGTCAGTCAGAGCGCGGCCGTGACTCAGCGCGGACGCGCATCCCGGCACTGCAGAGCCCAGATGGGCAGCGCTGCCCTGCACGGGACGTGTCACAGCACATGCAAAGCAACTTCCCAGCTCCATGGTCCCAAGGATGGGGCAGGGCATTGACCAAGGCAGAGAAATGCAGATGGGGCAGTTCTTCCCCTTCTTTCCTATTTGCCCATGGCAAATGGGCAGGATGAAGAAAGGGCGCGGGAAGGGTTACCATGCTATGGATTCCTGGTTTTGCTTTATTAGGGTTTCTTGAGCAGTAGGCAGCCCAGACACTGAGCCCTTGCTCTCCATTGCCTTGCAGTGTGAGTAGTTGGTCTGACATGGCCCAGTTTCAGTGTCACTGTATCCCTGCCACTGCTGTGGCTGACTTCTCAGAAGTGAGATTCCAGCTCAGAAGCTCTGGAGCTGAAGAGGTTTGGAGTCACAGTTCACCCTTTGACCCTCTCCTTAGGACAGAGGCATACTCGTGCTCAGGGGAAAGTTGCCCGGTCACATCCCGGGCTCCAGTTATTCCGGTGATAAACAGGGGAGTGTGGTGTCAAGGGTGCTCATTCTTTCCATTTGCACTTTGAACATGCATGGTTAGAGATTACTAATGTGTCATCCTTTCTTCATCCTGTTTTCCCTTGGCAGCCATGCTGTAAGTGGATGAGCCCGGGCAAGTAGGTGATACTGGTTTGTTTGCCAAAAGAAACATTACGTGGTGATAGCACTTGTTGGCTCTGAAGGACCAGTTCTGCTGAATGTGCTTGTTTTCCTGGGGCACCAAGGTGGAATGGGTTTCGGTTAAAAATAACTGACCTCCCCGTGCTGAGCCTAAGCATTTTTTCCTAGGAAGCCATTTTTAACTGCAGATGGTCACCAGATGCAGTGGTTATCCAGGAGATCAAAGCTGGAAGCCCACCATGGGGAGGAGTTGAATTCTTTCCTTTTGCTATCAGACCTCCTCAAGTGGAACATCTTCCTGGTTATCCGCTGGTGTGAAGGGAAATGTTTGGGGGGAACATGTGGGAACGCTGGGTCAGTGAGAGGCGTGCAGGGGTGGGTGTACGTGTGCATGCTTGGGAACAAACACTGACTGCTGATGGATTCTGAGAAAGCCAGGGCTGTCCACCGTGTCCCAAAATAGCTCATGTAAACAGGTGGCCTTACGCCGCATCCATACTCTGTGATGGAGATGTACTGCCCTGAAACGTAATTTGTTATGCAATTTATCAAAATAGTCATCCTCCAGGGGCTTTAGGGCCTTACTGGGAAGGGACAAGGAAAAACAAGAGATGAGCTTGCTTTATTGAGATAAATAGTAAGTTGTTTCCTAATGCCTTGGAGTGATTTCATTGGGAGTCTTGTGCGACGTCAGAATACAGTGGTGCATTTATAGAAATGTTATTTTTATCTTTAGCTATGTGGAGGGGTGGTGCTAAAATATCCATATTATTACTGGCCATGAAGAAAATTTCTTCCAGCTCCTTGTCTTTTCAACCCTTGTCTTTTCAGCATCAGCTTTGGGTGCTGTTGTAGGCCAGGTCCCTCTGTCGTTCTCACAGAGGCACATACACACATCACATGGAGGATGCAGAGAGGGTCTCTGGGTGTGTGTGTGTGTTGGGGGAAAGCACGATCTGGCAGCTTGGGCAGCAGACAGATCTGCTTTCTGCACTACTTTTCTTGATGGCATCACACCAGGTGTACTGCTTGCCCACAGGCTCAGTGCTGACACTGAAATGTGGGGGGCCCTTCCCCATGTCTCAGCTGTGATGGCAGGATCCACTGCAGCTTTGGAGGTGCTGGCAGGGGCTCCTTATTTCTCCTAGAGCAGGGCTGAGCTGTGATCTATGCAGTGACCATCACTTGCTTCCCATTTGCCTTGGCCTGAGCCTGACATATTTCACCTTGGCAGATTCTACCTCCAACTAATTTTTTAATTCTTTTATTTGGAGATATTTAGACTATTCCGAAAATAGAGGGGGTGAAAATGCAGTGGTTTTCCCCAGTTAAAAATCTGGCTAGCTTTTTCTAGAGTAACTCTAATACTCATACTGCTGGGAATTATGAAATATGCTGGGACTTGGTCTGTTTGCCAGCCCAGTACCTCTGGGTTATGCTGTGTCAAACCTTGGAGGGCAGGAAAGTAGTTTGCATATGCTCATATGGATTTTACAGAGAAATTCCCAGAAGATTTTATATGCTTTAAGCAAGTCCAAGCCAGGGACTGAGTAAGACTTTGGCAGCTGGCAAGTCTGTGTCCAAATACCTGAGTTGGAGGCAAGAAGAATGTCTTCCTGTGCTGTTAGTGCTCATCCTGCTAATATACAGACAAAGATCAAACAAAACCCCTGAGAATATGAATAGAAGTGTCTTCAGAGCGGAGCCTGAGTATGGCACAATAAAAAGGCACACATGGAGGAGCATAAAACACAATCCAGAATTCCCATTCAGTGAGTGATCATGATCCAGCACAGGACCTGAATGTGGGAGGAGGAAATGGTCTACAGTCATGCATTTGGTGGGTGTGCAGTGCTACCTGCACAGTGAGTTAAAGAGTTAAAATCCCCAGAGACCTCCGTGCACGTTTTGCTGTACCCTCAGTAGTCCGTGTTGGATATGCATGGAGATCTTGATTTCTTCAAGTCCCACCATAGTGGCTTAAATCCATCCTGCAAGTTCCCTTGATACCTCATTGTTGGAGGAAACAAACCCTAAAGGCCTTTGAAAGCTCCTGCTGAGCACTGGTTGCTTTTCTCTAATTCTGGCTTTTGCTACACAATTCACTGTTTCATGGCCTGGCTTCAGTCCAGGGTTCAGGAGGGTTTTGCTATTGATTTTTACAGGACCAAGATGTTGCTGTAGGTGTTGCACATCACTGCTGTGGCTGTACAACCTGACATCTCTGCCTAGACAGGCTGTGGGAATTAAGGGAAGCATTTGCCCCAAAGGCTTTTCTCCACCCATCTGGCACTCACTGTGTCTGTGAGGACTTTCTGTCCCTGCACAATAGTCTTTCCTAGGATGTTCAAAGTATTAAGAGGGCAGGTTTTCATGCAAAATCAAGTCGAAGGCAGATCTGATCCCTAGCACTGCCTTACAAACAGGAGAGCTAGCACAGAAATGTAATTCCCTTATCCTTGTTGAGTAATTCCTTGAGCACTTGGGGGCTACTCAGGGGACAGGTACCACCAAAAGCGGCACATGATGCATGACCAGCATTTCCTTTACATAAAGCCCCATGAACCAAAATGGGCCTTTTTCAGCAGAGGAACACGTGTCAAATCTTGTGTGTACCCACAATACCACGCACATGTTCCTAACTTTTTATAGAAACACTCTTGTTTCCCTGGGTGTGCGTTGAGTTGGGTTTTTTCCATCTGTGGGGATTTATCCCACGAGTTGGTCCAACCAGCTCACAAAGTTGGGTGATCATGGGAGGCTGTATAGTGAAAATAACTCGTGAGAACTGAAAAAGAAAAACGCTCAGGACATCTAGGCTATTAATAAAAGCGAGTGTTGCAGATCCTGGTATAAGTTTGCTGCATCAAGGACACAGAATTTGCCACCCAAACTATTTTGGTTCTTTCAGCCAACAGAGCGCTTGAGCTCATGTTGAATTGGGGATATTTTGGTGTCTGTTCTGTGCAGGAGGAGTTGTGCAAACCTGCATTAGGGGCACGGGTACAGCACTGTTGCACTGGAGTGCTGTGGAGCATCCCGTGGTGCCTCTCCCGTGGAGGCAGAGGGCTCACAGTGATTTTGGCATGGCTACACCTGCAGGTGGCTTTGGAGAACCTCAGCCTACAGCATGGCTGTGTTTCTTCCCCCCTAACCCATGAACATGCACACTGCTTTATTCCAGAGCCAGGAGCTTCCTACTGCTTCATAAAGTACTTGCAGCATCGATTTCCAGTCTTTGCACTATGGGAGCAATAACTAACCGAGCTGTAATGTTTTCCATTGCATATTTAACTCTGTGTGCACACTGTGCCCTTGCCAGAGCTTGGATTTGCAATTCCACAGCCTGAGAGTACATCTTTAGTGAAGGATCCCAGTCACAGTGATGCCTTCTCCACCACAATTTGAAAGATCAGCGCACAAAAAAATTGCTGCACTTCCAACGGAGCACTTCCATAAATGTAGGAAGAGCTGGCTTTACTGTGCTCCACATCTTCCAGGCAGATCTCAACCCCCACCTTCCGCTTCCCTCCGTATTGTGCCGATGCCAAATCAGCAAATGTTCAGAGAAACAGGATAGGCCACAGCTGTAAAGCAGCGATGGCATCTTGTGCGTTGGGCTGTTGTTGTTTTTTTTAGCGTGAAAGGCTGGAGTAGTGCAACACTGAAATTGCATCGGCTAAGATAATAAATGGATCAGACAAATATAGCTGGGCATATGCTGAGTGTGGGTATGGGGTTTTAATTTCCCTTCTTCAAACCAGGATCTATAATAAGATGTTTCCTGGCTTGTGTGTGAGTGTTTTTAATAGCTTATTTTTTTTTTCTTCATGCTGGATATTTCTGGACATGGCTGTACTAGCCAAGCCCTGCACAGCAGCTACAGTGAAAATTGTTTTACATCTCTGAGCTGAGAGTACAGTAGGTGCCATAAACTATTCTTCAAGTCTGCTCTGTCAACGGGTGAGCACATTAGCAGCCTTTCTTTGCAAACTGAAGCAGCGTCAGATGGCAGAGGAAAGAGGCTTTGTTTGCAGGAGAAAAGCACAATTCTCAGCTGGCTCCTTGTTGGAGCAACGGGAGCGGGCTTTTATTTTATCTGCCCCTGAAGTCACAACAGGTAATGGATTTGCTCCTTGGTCTTCTCCTTTGTCAATCCCAAATCCAGTCCAGTCTGGACCCTGATTCTTCTCTGAGGGCCAGAAAACCCCACAGCCAGGTAGCAAGCAGGAGATGCTGCAGGATTAAGGGGCAGAGGAGCTGGTGAGCAGAAAGCTTCACACAGAATCATGCACACACACACACCAGCAGCAGCTACAGCCATGGATTTGCATGGAACCACACTTTTCATAAGCTTTGCTGAGCCCACACTGTGCCCATCATCTCTTAAGCCGAGGTAATTCAGTTTTATATTCCCCATCCCTGTCCCACACTATAAAGGCAGGGTGCTTAGAGAGTCACCCTGGCAGCAGCATTTCTCCATCTCTGCAAGAGCTGGTACGTCAGCTGTGGATGAAGGAGGGCTTTGGGGCTGCAGTGAGTCACACATGTGCCCATTCCTTGAGCTGGACTTTAAAGCACCTGCCAGTGGAGGCAGCTTGTTAGAAGGCCTGTGAAATGGGTGTACTTGCTAAAACCTGCTTGTCAGATGTCATCTGAATGACAAAATTCAGCTTTCACTCAAACAAAAGGATCCCACATCTAGCTTTAGCAGCTTTGACCTCGGTGGCTCAGAAAATGGAAGGAGTATCCAAGGTATGCTCTTATTTTAACCAACAGGATTTATTTTTAAAGTCAGCATCATGACTGGAAGAGGCCTGAACTGCAGCCATCTTCAGACTGGAGCCAGCTCCCAGGTCTCAGGGAAGACATTTCTAAGCCTCCTGCATAATACTTGAACTTTATTTTGACATGAGTCAGCATTATAGTGATGCTATGGGAAAGGCAGACATTGGACTAAGGAAATGTGTTCACAAGAAAAGATCAAATTAACCCGACCTACCGAGACTGAGGGAAGGACATTTCTCCAAAACACAAGCCAGCTGAGAGAGGGAGACCTTTCTGCTAAGACACTTGCATCCCACCCCTGTGGAATCAAGTACAGAGACATCCCTGATTGGAAAGGGAAACAATGGAGCAGTGGAGCATTAGCTCCTGCTCTGACTAAGACTTCAGTGGGGAAATACTTTGCTTCTGTATCTCTTCTTCTCATCTCAAGATGGGATCATCACCATAATTCTGCCTTATGTGTATTAACAGAACAAGTAATCAGACCTTATCATTTCAGGGCCGTGCCAGTCTCTCTGATAAGCAAATTTATAGCTCCAAGTGGGTGCAGAGTCAAGAGTCAGCAGTGGCTTAGGAAAAAGTGAGTCTGAAAGTGGCTTCTCCTGTGAGTGGAGAAGGACACTGCCCTGATCAGTTCTGGCTGTCTTCTTCTGCAAGCAATAATGCACATTCCTCCTGGACCTCTGGAGCAGTTAATGGTGGGCAGGGGAGGAAAATAGGACCCAAACATTTCCATAGGAATGCAATTCACTCCTATGTCTTAAATGCCAGCTTCCATCATGATTTTGCCACTTAATTCCCAGTGTGATCCCAGCTCTGATGAGTTGGGCCCTAACAGATCCTCTTTTTGGGGTGCACGTGTAGGGCAGTATGTCTGGAATCAGCTGTACAAAGGGGGTCTGTCCCTGCCTTCGCCCCGTGTCCAGCCAGGCCATGCTCAGCTGCTGGGATAAGGAGTGCTGGGAGCAACTGCAGGGGCAGCTGTGCTGCTGAGGAGCACACCCCTCACACCCCTTCTGCTCCCACTGGAAAGGGGCTATCCCACTGCTGCTCCCACCACGGCTGTGCTGCCATCCCCAGGCTCCGCTCCCATTCAGGCAGGCCTGGCTGTAAGTGCCCAGGGCTGGGGAAAGTGCTGCTGCTGTTAAAAAAGGTGGCTCAGCAGTGGATGCTGAACAGGTCCTGCCTGTAGGGAAAGGGCTTTGTGTAAAGCTGCCTGAGCTGGCTGATGTGTGTGGTGTTTTACTGAGGGCTCTGCCATGCTCGGCCTACTCTGTGGCAAACACTCGGCCTACACTGCGGCCTACACTAAAACAGAGGCAAAACTCACATTATCCTGCAATATATTGAGAATTAGCCCCCATTCCTTGGACCTCTTAGGTACCAGGTCTGCCTGGGCTTGTGTTTCACCTTTGTGCTGAAACGTCCCAGGCCAGCTGTCAGGAGCATATTCTGTCTGCACTCAGCTCATTTATCACAGCCTCAGTATTGCATCCGTCCTCATTTATTATCCTAGATCTACCAGGTGGAATGGCCAGGGTGTCTCATGGCAGGAGGGAATCCTGGGCTGCAGGTGCATCCTTACCCTGCAGATTGAGGCCCGTGGCCATGGCAGAGCTTTTGCTAGGCATACAAGCATTCTCTGCCTGCAGGAAGAGCACACACCTCGCTGCCCCAGCAGGCACCCCACAAACGGGATTTTGCTCCCAAACAAAGCCATGGTGTTTGTGCTCCTTCCCTCCAAAAGTTCTGGCTTCCCAGGCATTGCCAACACATCCAGGCATCCAAGCAAGCCAAGGCCCAGGGGGCTGTGAGGGTCTCCCAGGTGCCACAGTGACTCACAGGTGTCTCTGTGTCCCTGCAGACTGTGCCTGGCCCCTCTCTTCCTATGGAAGTGGAGCAAACCAGGAGTTAAGATTGCGTGATGCTTGCGAAACAGCGCAGAGACAACTCTGGTTTGGGAGGGTGCTGGGGAAATTCTTGCTGAAATCAACCCACAGCTGGCTGCTTCCCTCCTGTGCTGGCTTGTGCCGAGTGATTGCTTCCCATTTTCCTCAGATCCAGATTTGCAGATGGGCATGGACACCTCCCCACAGCCCGAGACGAAGCGATGCAAGGAGACCATTGTGTCTGAGACTGCACACATCCCATCTCACACAAACAGTAATGGGCTTTGTGATTACTCCTGCTGCTGCCACAGCACCATCCTGCTCGCCATGTCAGTCAGCACCTTCCCCAGGGAACATTCCAGTTTCCCAGGAGGTTGTGGAGCTTTGATCGCATGCCACGGCAGTGGGATGGAGCACACAACCATCCCTAAGCCCTTCCTACGCTGACACTGAGCAAGGTGACCCTGAAACTGGCTGGCAAGGGACAGGCAGGGTGCCCTGCATGGTGCCTCACATGCCTGAAAGGAGAGGGGAGAGGTTTTCCCTGTCCTTGGAGCAAGTGGGGTCGGTAGCAACATCCTTCCTTTGGAGCCATGATGGAAGAGGGAGTTAATTCACCCCTTACACCAAGTGCTAAAGTGTTTGTTCTGGCAGCCAGTGCCAGGCAGCAGGAATACACTTTTGACAGAGAGATATTAGGTAAAATTCAGTGGTGACCCAAGGAGGTGTAATTAGCTCTGCTGTCACAGAGGAAAGGACATGTTTGTACAGATTATTTCCAATTTCTAGCAACACCTGCTCACTTGCTTTAACCAGGTTTCTCAAAATCAGGACTAATTAGCACTTCCTTGGAAGCCCAGCTCTCTCCAGGCAATGGCTTTACCTTTCAATTGGTACTCCTTCTGCAGGAAGGCACATTACTGTATCAGGAAAAGCTAATGGCAGCAGGAAACCATTTTCATGGCTAAAGCTAATTCAAGGAGAAGGCAGAGCTCACCAGATCTGGACTTTCTTGCTGATGCCAGGCATGAGGGCTGTGCAGTGAGTTTCCTTCTCTGCATCCTTGAAAGAGAACAGGAGCAGGTAGAGCAGGAAAAGGACTGGCAGCCTGAGCCAGTGGGGCAGCTCCTGCATATCTGTGCTTGTTGTCATGTCCCTTGGAGACAGATGTGTGACCTTCCAGACAACAGAAATCCCTATTCCCCAGCCAACCTAGCTGAGCTTCACACATAATTTAACATGTCTTATAATATTTTATAGACTCCACTCTGTAACTCCACATTGAGCTATTATTTAATGAAATTATCCCCAGTAGGGACCTTAGGAGAACTAATTGTACATAAAAGCTTTGGTGGTAGAGTAGTGGGAAACATCCACAAATGCTTTAAATACCAAATTTTTCATCTCTTAATATTTATTAATTTATAGCCTCTATTCTGGTTGCAGTTCTGCAGATACACTTCAGCATGGTGTTGATTAAATCTGGTGCCTGTGCAAGCCAGTATCAGACTCAGGCCCAGAGAAGTAGTATTTTAACTGTTCTAGGACCATTTATCAGTGCATCCAAGAATTTGGATACTCTTCCAGGCAGTTTTGCTTGGGGTTTCCATATGGATCTCAGTCCACATCCACAGCAGCAGGAGCTTGAACAATGGGTTGGGCAGCACTGAGAGGAACCCCTTTAGGAGAAAAGAACATCTATTTATTGTTTTTTCCTGTTTATTCTTCTCAACACTGAATTTGCAAAATAAATACGATCCATGGGGTTTTGATCCCCACTTGAATGCTTTGCAAAAACATGACGCCTTATTTTATTATTATGTTATTTTTTATATTCTTTATTGGTTTGTTATATCCAATATCTCACCAGACCTGTCAGCTTACAGCAGACTCCTGGGAACTCTGGTGTGTTGAAACAACTTCCAAAGGATGACACAGAGTCGCCCATGGTGACTTGCAGTGGGGATGGGGGAATGAGATGGAGCAAGTCTCACCCTCAGGGGCCTGGAGAACAAAGGAACTTGAGAGGCACCTGAGTGCTGTTGGTGGTATGAAGTGCAAGAGGACATAAGAGCTCTGGTTCTTGTGCCCCAAAGGTCTTTTTAGCATGCCAATTGCCATGAATGAGGACAGCTTCTGGTACAGGCTGATGAGTAACATTTTTCCTACTGCTGCTGAAGCCACTGGAAAAATCTGGTTGATCCAGGATGTCACGTCAGAACCTAATTCCCATTCCTGCAAACACCCATACACTCATGTTCAGTGCTTAATAAAAGGTAAGCTCCAGTCAATGGGAAAATGTGCTTAAGAGCTTTACTCCGTTTCTTAAGCACTCTGCTGGGTCTGGCCTCATGCAATGTGTCAAGCACTCATTACCCTTATCTTTTATTATTTTAGTACAAATAGTTGTGTGGGAATAACCTCTCATCACAAAGGTGGGATTTTTAGGAGGGGAGGCCACCCTGTGCGTGTGCATGCGACGTGTTTGGGTGATGTTCTGGCTTTGTGCTCCGAGGAAATAAAGGGGAGGAAACATGATTGTCTTGGAGCAGGTACACAGCTTTGAGATGCCCGGCTTGGAAGAAATTGCAGAAAGTGTTTCCCTTTGTATTGCAGGGCCTGGCAGCCTGGTGAGATAATAGGAGATAAAGCAAATTGTACGACAATGGAAAATGCTGAGCTCCCTGAGTAATTAAAGGTTGTGTAAGACGGTCGCATGGCTTGAAAGGATTATTAATGCAGTCACGTTTGCATTATATAAAGGGTAATTAAAATGCAGCCTGCTTACCATTGATTACACCCTTTGCCTGGCACGGGTAGCAGTGGCTGCACAACCAGGCAGCAAAGGTGGCTTGGGAAGCAGTGGCTGCCAGCAAAAGGAGAGGCTGTGGGGTGCAGGATGCCCAAAACTTTGGGACCACTGCTGTGCCATAGCTTTGGACAAATCTCCAGCAGATTGTGTCCTCTGCCTTCACACAGGCAGGAGGGTCCCTTCTCATCCCACCATGCCACAGTCACTTAAGCTTCCCTAGAAGAGCTCACATGGGCAGCAGTGGGTAACCTGGGTATCTCAATAGATATCTAGGCTAGTCATGGATTATAGATTGGTGCACCTGAAGAAATTTTGCCAGGGTAGCCTGAGGAAGCTGGGAGGTGAGGGAGGCCACTGGCAGCAGCCACTGCACAGCTGGGAGCCACCCTTAGCCCTAGGAAGGCTGCCTTGCTTTTGCCAGTCCACTGCATCTGTGGGTACCACTCGGGAGCACGGGGTGGTACAGGTCAGAGAAGGGCAGCTTCCTGAGGCAGGGCAGAGCAGAGCAGGCTGAGGATGCCAGCTGGTCCCACCTGGATTCCCAAAGCCCAGTTTCATCAGCAATGAGGTGTAAAAGATGGGTGTGGGCCTGGCCATGGTTTTCTGGCAGTTCCACCTCCAAGACAAAGGGCAACTTCATTCATACAATGCTGCACATGAAAGTGAACACCAAGAAGGGCCTGAAGTGGTGTGTTACTTGTGTGGAGGTTCAATGAGCATTTTCCACTAGTCCCTAAAGCAGGGAGAGACAGAGTGCCCAGCCTGAGGAGAAAGGAGAATAAACTCCCTGACATCAGCCCTTGAATAAACCCCTGAACCCCTGGCTGCACTTTCTAGGGCAGAGGGTACCTCTGGTGCTGAAGAGGGCTTCAAGCAGAGCTAGGGAGACCTGGGCTCTGTAGGATGCCCTGCTTCCTGGATCTCTGTCTGCTCCTGGCAGGGCAGGCAAAGGAGATGCCTTGAGCCCTCATCCGAGGCTGTTGGGATGCTGTGAGCACACCATGTCTCAATGTTCCTGATTATTTTCCTGTGTTCATTATTGTTTCCCTGGGACTCCTGTCCTGAGTGCAAGGGTGCTTCTTGAGCAGTGACAAAAAAAAGGCAGTGCCTCCAAGGGAGCTGGAGATAAGAGTACATGAGAGAATGAGCTGGACCTACTGTTTTCTCCATGGAAACATGATTGGCACTGAGCTGCTAGGCCCAGTAAATCCAATTATGGCTGTAGGCAGAAATGTGTTTAAAGAAAAAAAGTCAAGCTGGTGTAAATAAAAATATAACTGTGTGCTGTAGAATTGTTTTGGCTCGCTCTTTGTTTTTTACAAAAAAACCAGCTTGCCAACTACAAACTTGTGGGATGTGGTGTGTGTTGAGTGATGTTTCCTGTGAAGCCACAGTAAACTACACCTGCCCTGAATTATGGAACAGCCACCCAATGCCAAATATTTGAAGACTGAAATACTTCTGGGTAGTCACTTTCCACGTAAGGGACCTGAATAACCAAAACCTGAGCTCCTGGAGATGATAGCTGGGAGTCTTTAGCTTTCCTTCCAGCCAGTCCTGCCCCAGCAGCCCTCCAGTAGCTTGTGAGAAATCACTTTTAAATACACACTAGCATTCCTTACAATTCAGGGGACCTTTTTTGAAGACACCTGAGCTACACAGAGGAATGCTGTGAGGTGAGGAAGACACAAGCTGAGTTTGAAAACCCTGGTTATAGGTAGATGTCTATCCCAAACAATCATCATGAGTGTACCCCCTCTATTTTTATAATTCCCCATCCCCACAGGTGATGTTCTCTCTGTTTTGCTGGAAGTCAAAATAATTCCCTGCAGCTAAAAAGCTGCAACTTGAATATGCACACAACACATTTTCATATAACATTTTCCCAGACAAATTAAGAATAAAAGTTCCCCCAACTTCAGCCCTACCTTTGACACCACTCAGCCTCCTCCATGCAACTTTGGGTAGCACTGTTGGCATCTCCTGCTCCCCAGACCATCCTACCAGGGAGAGCAAAAGCCCTTCACCTCCTCTTTTCTCATGGGGAGGAATCTGCCTGCAAAGCCAGGGACTTCAAAACCATTTTTTTCTCTCCATGGAAGGAATTAATTGCTTTAACTGCACATTGTGGTGGGTACAACTCAGTATCTTTTTAATTGGCATGTCACCTGTGTTTATTGCATTCTCTCATGAAATCTCATGAGTGGTTTGAAATCTATTTTGCTTGTTTAGTCACTGAGTAGCAAACCTGTGGAGAAGTCAGGAGACATGGATGGCTTTTCCAATGTTGCTACCAGCTTTGATTGACTCACTTTTAGATGCTTATCCAAAATGTGATTTGTTCCCCATCTGCAAAACAGAGGTTGTTGCTTAATTCTCCTTCATAAACTTTTCTGAGAACTTGGGGTAGAAACCAGCCAGTGGGCTCCAAGTTGAGTGAGTTTCCATTTTTCAAACCCATAACAGTTTTAATTCTGTGCTTTGAAAGAGAGAGAAGTACGGAAATGTTAAACTTTTTTTTGGGGGGGGTGGGTGGTTTTTAAAAGCTCTATAATTTTGGTATGGTGGGAGAATTAAAAATAAATTCTTCCCACAAGACTTTTGCACTGGACCAAATCTTGAAGGAAGCAACATCGCTGTTGATTATAGTTGTCAGGCTTTGCCATTTCTGTGTTGTGGAAACCAAGAGGCATGGGGCCTCATCCCAACCATACTCTGCTTTCTCATCCCTATTATTCCCAACTGAAAGCAGTGAAATGCCTCTTGTCTGCAGGGATCCATTTCAGGCTGCTCAGGGAGGAGCTGCCAAGCCGTGGTGAGAGGCAGCAGAGGAGCACGGCGGCAGGGCCAGGCGCTCTCCTGAGCGCTGACACGTGGGCAGGAATCACCTGGCTCTTCCATGTGGACTCTGCCCACAAAAATCCAGTCCTACTGACTGCTGGAAAAGTCATCCCTCCCATCCTCACAGTGCCAGGCAGGTCAGGGGGTCATTCCATGGATTTGGGGAGAGGTGCACAACCCCCTGCATGGTCGGTGCCCTTTGCAGAGCCGGAGCAGGTGGGACTCCTCTCACCTCACCAGCAGCTGGAGCAACCCACTGCCCTGGCTCATTCCTGAGACTGTCCCCCTCCCACCCTGGCAGTGGGTCCAGGCTGGAAGGAGACACCCTGGCACGTGGCCAGGGGAAGTTCTCTGGTTACACAGGTGGCCCCACGCAGGTAGTTTTGCTTAATGGTATTAAACAGAGGGAGATAAAGTTACCTCAGGGATCAAGTGGTGAGCTTTGTACAGTGTGACCTGCAGCAGCAGTGGGAGCCTCTCCTGCCACAGAGAGGCCTGGGATGTCATGGGGAGCCAGCAGGTAGGGGGCAGATTTACTGGGGAAAGAAGCTGGTGAAGTCCACCCACCTGGAAGGGGTGGACTGCTCACAATAAAACCCAGCTATTCCCAAGAGTGTAGCCCCTCTGGTTGAGCACAAGGGCTTAGTTTAATTTTATAAAATTGTAACTGTTAATTTGGGATTACCTCCAAAGAAACCAAAGCCATTTATCCTCCTCTACCTCCTCTTGCCCAGACCCATCATCAGCCCATGTCTGCCTCCAAACATGCTGGAGCCATTCATCCCTCTCCATCTCCTTTTGCCACTGCTTTTCTCCACTGCTGCTGCTGGAAATGAGCTCCACAGTTAAAACCAACCATTTCAGAGGTGGCCATGTGTCTGCAGCTGTGTGAGTCCGGGGTAGGAACCCAATATCAAATAACAAATCAGAGAGGTGGTGTCAGGATCTGCTTGCTGGCACGTGGGCGGAGGGCAGGCGGACAACGTGCCCAGAAGTCGCTGGCTCAGCTCTGGTGACACTGGCAGCTTGTCCTGTGCCCTCCCTGAAAAGCTGGCTCCTGCTGGGCTGGGAGCCACAGTTGCCTGCTGTCACCTCGCCAGGCTCTGGGTGGTGCATCCAGATATAGAAAGAAGATGCTACAGGGGGGAAGTTACAGTGGAAATGTATAAGTACATATATATATATATATATATATACAGGGCTGCTCATCTCCCCTGCCCACCCGGAAAATGCCCATTTCAGTCACATGAAGCCATTAAAAGAGGTGCTCCCTTGGCTTCTGTGAAGGCAGGACAAATTTCAGGCCGGTTTCTGTTGGAAGGGAGAAGTGATGAACTTTTGATGAACCGGGGCTGGAAGCAGACAGTCGCTCCTATTGAATCAGCACCGTGCAAGGCTGGCCTCATTAATGAATGTCAGAGAGCCTGCCTGAATCAGAGGTTTCAGGCCTCTGCTTTTTCTCTTTTAATTGCATTTTCCAGAGTTCACGGGCCAGAGTAAGTGGGGAAATTTCTGATGGGTCAGAAATGGCTGTGGTTTGGAAAGAATTTCAGGCATCCTTCATGTGACCTCCTCCTCCTCCTCCTCCCTGTGCGCAATTGTTGCTTTTAAAAGAAGCAGTGATAATGGGGGACCAGGGGATCTGCCTTGCAGAAATGTTGCCCTCAGTCCTGCTTCATGCAAATCCCTTCTTTAACCTGTGGACAGGGAGAGGCCAGGAAGATGTCCAAGGACAGGGGGCTGGCAGTCAGGCACCCCGTGCCCTGCTCCTGTGTGAGCAAAGCCTCCAGCAGCCACCAGGCAGCTCATGGAAGCAGCCACAGCTCCCATGCTGCCGGTGGAGTTTGGGGTTAATCTGGAGCCAAGTCAAGGTTCACAGAGCCTCAGGAGTGGATGGGACTCTCTCCCTTCACAGAGATGGGGAAAGCCCCCTGAGCTCCCTCACTGACTCAGCTGGCCTAGCTGATCTTAAATAAACCAATTAAGGCTGCACGGTGGGAATGCCTCAGCTGAAGGCTTGATTGAATAAAGGCTGCAAGATTCAGCTAATAGTGCCCCACATCCCAGCAGAGTGTTCCTCATTTAGAGTCAGTTGTGCCCCCTCAGCTCTTCCTTTGCCACGGGCAGGACGTGATTCAACTGGCACCAACCTAGCAGGGAGTGAGAGCAGGCTGAGCCTGGAGCAGGGCAGTGAGGGCAGCAGAACAGCTCCCCCAGCCTCAGTTTCCCCACCTGCAAAGCCAGTGGTGCTCCTGAAAGGTGCAGGGCTATCCTGCAATGGATGTGGGGTAGTTGTAGCACTGGGTTAAATCACAGGTGTGTCTCTGGGGGGACACATGATGTTGTCACCATGGGTGAGGAGGGAAAAGAGCTGGGCTTTTCAACATCTTCTAGCAGCCTGGTGGTGATCTCTCCATGGAGTGTTTAAGGCTTCCTGAAGAAAAGGTGAAGGAAGGCATCCTCAGCTCTGGCTGACTGCCCTATGCTTCCTACCATGACTGTGGAAGAAGCTGGACCCAGCATGAACAGGTAACTAATATCTCTGCAAAACTCCAAAAGAAATTGCTTTCCTTGGGCCCAAGATTCTGTCATCAGGGCTGGTTGCTGCCCACCTCTGCCTGTGGTTCCCAGGCTGCAAAACCCTGCTCTGGTTAAATCTAAGAGGCAAGATGATGTGTAAGGGCCCAGATCCTTATTTAGATGTTGTGCTGCAAAACAGGAGGGTGTTTGCAAGAGAGGGAGGGATAGGGATGATTTAAAAAAAAAATGTTATCATTTTAATAGTAAGGAAAAAAAGGTCCCTTCAAAGAGTACCTCCTTATGAATTTATAGTCCTCCAACCCAGTATTTTATGATCTCAACAAGAAGCTCATAAAACCAAGTATTTGGAAAGGGTGAGGAAAAGGAAAAAAAAAGGGGTATAAAAGAGGCACCGGCAAGTCTCAGCTGACAACATGGAGGGAGGTTTCCTAAGACAAGAGTTCCCATAGAAGGAGCTGGGCTAGCTCACAGGAGAGGATGTTTTATGGGATACCTTCTGCGTGGGCTCTCCTCAGTGCTGGTGGGTCGGGAGGCTTGGCTGAGCTGGTCAGGTGCTCTCAGCACAGGGGCATCCTGCAGAGGGGAGCAGGGAGCACACAGTGGGCTTTGCTTCATCCTCTGGCAAGATCCTTACTCATCCCAGGGATCTGAAAGGGGATTGCCCAGCTAGGAGATGGAGTGGCGTGGGTCTGGAGGATGCTGTTGTGTGTTGTGCAAGCTGCTCAGAGCCTCTCATTCCTGTAGGGATTCAGGAAATGTGTTCTGTTTGACCTGGGGCTGGCGAGGGCTCACAAAGGTGGAGTGGTGCCCAGCAGAAGGCTCTCTGCTACCTGCACATGGCAGAGATATCTCCTTAGAGACACTGACTGCTGAAAATAACAAGGCAGTACATAGTAAAAAAAATGCTGAAAAGTCTCGTATTCAGCAGTCTGAATTTCTGTGTGAGGGAGGGAAGTTATTTTTTAGGGTTTGGTGATTTCTTTCTTTTTCTTTTTGCCCTTCATGTTCCCCAAAGGCTCTGCTGTGTTTTACATGTTCTGGTTCAGCAGTCTCTGAGCACCTTCCCCTTCAGTGCTGCTGGAGAGGAGCAGGCTTGGCTCTGCAGGAGACCCTTTGCTGGGTCTGGTGTCCTGAGCACAGGCTGCCTATGATGCAGGGAGCTTGAACACCAAAGCTGCAGGTGTCTGCTACCTAGATAAATTCAGTGCTCCTTCCCCACATGTTAAAGGCAGTGAGGAACACCAGTTCCATGCTCTGCCCTTTAGCCACAGTGACTGGTTTTCTTGTGTTTAGTCTACCACACTTCTGTGCTGGATTAGAGTCCTGTTGGTGTCTCCATGAAAGGAGATGAGCTGTAATTAAACCACCTCCCAGGATCACCTGTGCCCTTTGGGGTTCTTCCTTCCTTTCTCTGCCTATTCCCACCTTTCCAATGCCCTTTCCAAATCCCAGACCTCAGCACCCAGTGCCATCAGCATGGGCTGGGTAAAAGCAAGCTCTGCTTTCCCTCTGTACCCCCTCCACTAACACGCTAGGAGCTCATTCACCCCTTTTGCTATAAGGCTGTGCTGGGAGCTTGGATTTGCTTCTCTGCCCTTATGGGCTAAGGGTGGGTGTGTGGTGTGTCAGGGACCTCTGGGTGAGCAGGCAGCTGTCCCCTACAGCCAGCAGCAGGGAGAGGTGGCCTGCAAGCCATGGCAGCAGTGCCCCCCGCTCTCCAGAGCTGCTTTTTAAGTACAGCATTTTTTTCTTGGCCTTTAAAGAGGCATTAAGGACTCACTCCTGACATCACAGAATAAGTCAAGTCGGAAGGGACATATAAGGATCAAGTTCAGCTCCTGGCCCTGCACAGAACAGCCCAAGACTCACTCCATGTGCCTGAGATTGTTGTCCAAATGCTTCTTGAGCTCTGTGAGGCTTGGTGCTGTGACCACTCTGGGTGTCCTATTCCAGTGCCCAAGCACCCTCTGGGTGAAAACCCTTTTCCTAATACCCAACCTAAACCTCTCCTGGAACAACTTCAGGCCATCACCTGGGGTCCTGTCCCTGGTCATCACAGAGAAGAGATCAGTGCCTGCCTCTCTTTCTGCCTCTCAAAAGGAAGCTGTAACTGCAAAGAGGTCTTCTCTTGAGGAGCACACCAAGTGACCTCAGCTACTTCTCATATGGCCTCCCCTCAAGGCCCTTCATCATCCTCGTTGCCCTCCTTTAGACACTCTCTAACATCCTTATATCTTTTTAATATCATGGCACCCAAAGCTGCCCCCAGCACTGGAGGTGAGGCTGCCCCAGTGCAGAGCAGAGCAGGACAATCCCCTCCCTTGCCTGGCTGGGGATGCTGTCCCTGATGCCCCCCAGGACAGGTTGTCCCTCCTGGCTGCCAGGGCACTGCTGGCTCATGTTCAACTTGCCATGGACCAGGATCCCCAGGTCCCTTTCCATGGCACTGCTCTCCAGCCTCTCATTCCCCAATCTGCACATCCAGGGCTGCCCCACCCCTGGTGCAGAATCCATCACTTCTCCCACGCTGAACTTCACGTGGTTGGTGATTGCCCAGCCCTCTGATTTGTTGAAGTCTCTCCTGCCTTCAAAGGAGCCAACAGCTCCTCTCAGTTTGTGTCATCTGTGAGCTTGGCCAGTATCCCTTCTAGTCCTTCATCCGAGTCATTCATGAAGGTGTTGCAGACCACAGGGCCAAGGGCTTCCCTCTTGGAGCCATCCTGGATGACTGTGTTGTCCTTCAGGTGTTTTTCAACACCTCCCAGAATAATCTTCTCCATAACTTGACCAGGCACTGCAGTGTACAGATAGCAGCATCTCTTGTTCTATTTCTTTCTTTGTTTTCTATTAAACTCATAATTGGTTTACAGATGTGTAAGAGTGGCTCTTTCACAATTTGCACTTTGGAAATGGGGAAGGTGTAATACTTCCCCTACACATGCAGAAATGTGCTCAGTTTTTCCAGAACAAGATATTTACTTCCTGGCCAAGGTCCAGAATGGAAAATTTAAGAGTAGTAAATATTTCTGAGCATGGGGGGTGGTGGGGGATGTTGGTTTCGATTTTTCATATTCTTTTATTTGTTTGTTTGGGAGTTGGGGTTTCTTTTAAGTTGTGGAGGGTGACTGCCCTTTTCCCCAGCTGCTTGCACAGCAGCAGTGGGATGCCCCTCTTTTGGGAGGTACAAACTGGTGTGATTCTCCTTGGCTTCCCACACACCTGGCTTGGGGGCTATGAGAGAAACCTGTGGGAGATGATAACCTGTGTAATTCTGTCAGTGCACACACTGTATATATGTGTATAGGACTGTGAAGACAAGGGCTCTTCCCTGCAGTGCACCCAGATACGTATAGGCATAAAGAAACACATTTTTATAGGCTTTATTTTCTCTCTTATCCATGCATGTCCTCAGAAATACTAATTACTGAGTGTAAATTGTTGGGAAACAGCTGCACAAGTCCATCCATTTGCTGGTAGACTCATTTCCTCTGCATCCTTCCACCCCTGCATTTTAGAGAGGAAAGGGATTTATTATAAGGCAGCACTGTGGAAAAAACTTCCTTAGAGAAACCCGCTGGATAATCTGGGAAAAGCTTGAGTAATGGAGCTTTTTGTGAGCTAACAGAATAAAACTACTCCACAAAAATATTATCGTTGGGAACATGAGCTGAAAAGGGAATGATTCATGTGAAATCCAGGATGTTCCTATGAATCAGTGCTGTGAAAAGGAGGAGAGGGCTGGGGCAAAATGAGCACCCGAGACCTGCCCTGAAGCATGGAAAAGATAAAACACCTTTAATAAAAGGCCTCGCCAGGAAGCAGCAGGGAGTGTGAGACTTGGGAAAACCACAGGACGGAGAGTCCCTAGAGCTAAGGAGAAAACCCTGTGAGGAGCCTGCATGATTGCTGATAGAGTTATGATTAAGGACCAGCAGGCACAACTTCCTGTGACACTCCATGCAAGTAAAAACAAATCTCTTCACCCCTCTGCACCTACGCTACCTCACCCAGGAACGTGAGAAAACAGACTGCTGCCAAAAAGAAGCTTTGTGGGCTATCTCTGCCCTTTTACTGGGAGACACTGCTTCAGAAAAGGCTTAGTGGAACAGATTAGGTTGAGAAGAATCTGTGACCTAGCAATCTCTTTCCTATCTTTCTGAAGGAGAAATCAGTCCTATCTACTGTTTAATGTTTCACAGGCAGCAGAACTTTTGCTCCTGACTCACCAAGGGCTTTTGAAACCCACCCCTAATTTCTTCCCTGATGCTGCCACTGGTTGAGGTGATGGAGGAGAAGCAGGAGGTTTGGCTTTTGTAGCATCTCTACTTTCTTTGTGCCTTGCCAGAGACTTCATGGCAGCACTGAGGTTACCTGGTGGTGCATGCAAGCCCTGGGCCCCAGGGGAGCCACGGGCTGCTCCTGCCTCTGACAGTCCCCTGAGGTGCTGTGTTGATGAATTCGGACTGGGACTTTCTGTCACACGCTATATTTAGGCTGTGGATTTGCATTGTTAACTTGGGTGTCTTAATGAGCAGGCGCTTGCTTGCGGCAGTAAGAACTTGCCTCTCATGGGCTGTGGCACTCTGATGTGGGAGCACCTCTGTTGTGTGGTCAAGAATGCTGCAGTAAGGAAGAGAAAATGAAAAAAAAACCACCTTTTTTTGTCACAAACAGGTATTAGATGCTCCTATGTCCAAAGCCTTTGGCAGGTTATTGGTATTTCTATGGCTATAACTCACTCTGTGGTTCGTGTGCTGTCTCACTTTTTGGAGGTGGCACAAATGGGATACCACCAGGCAGGACTGGGGCTGTCAGATGCTGGGGCTAGGGGGGAATCCCTGGCTGCCACAACAGCCCCTTCCCTGCACACTCATGGTTTGCACTGCTTTGCAGGCTCTTTTGCTGAAACAAAATGGCCTGGGTGACAAAATGGAAAAAATGGTCATCACTTCTTCACAGATAGATCCTAAAAATATGTGGCTATTGTTCCTTTCCTTATGACCCAGCTGGGATGAGATGTTTTATAGAGGAAACAAGAAGATAAACAAACAATTCCAGTATGCAAGGGTGAAGGCTGTTGTCCAATTTTTTTCAGCTTCCTGAATCTGACTCTTAGACCTTTCTTTGCTATTAGGCTTTCCCTCTCCAGCTCCCTTTCTGAGGAGGAAAACAGGAAAGATGGCTGAGGATGTTAGTGTTGAAAGCCAGGCTGAGATACTGCATGCAGGGAGACACCAGAGCCCTCAGGCCATGGTGCTGCTCCTCCACACTTCACTGATTCAGCTGTGGGTCATCAGGGCTGGGGAAAGCATGCATTGTCACCCTGGCACGTGTCACATGCTGGGAAGCAGCCACAGATGGGAAACCCACTGGTGGACGTCACTGCTGTGGATGTGATCCTTCTGCAGCATCCAGAAGTCCACCACTGTTGTTGGTAAGGTCTGATGGGGTATTTATGTGACAGGTTCTTGCTGGCCCCAACCAGGATATTCCTGCCTGGCTCAAACTGAGCCACTCCTTTCTTCCCACCTCCCAGCATGGCTGTCACCCCGCTCAGCGGTTTAACCCTGTCACCTCTAGTTTGGGTTGAGCACAGGGAGGAAGCACAGCACTCATTAAGCTGGAAAAAAAACCAACCCAAACCAAAGCATATTGCAGGTGGCATGAAGGTCTGGGCATCAGGATAGAAATCCTTGCTCATTTTAGCAGCAGGTTGATCTGTCACAGCTCATTTCAGGTTTGGTGGTGTGTTGTTTTTGTTCCATTCAGAGGGGGTGCTGGTCCCTCGTGTGGTTGCAAATGCCTGCATCTGTACACATTTCCTAAATCACAGTGGGTGATTTAGTGCAGAGCTTCACATGGCCTTGATTTGCCCCCTGACATTATACAAAATAAGAAAAACGTGGAGTGAGGCAGCACTGCTTCTCGGTCACCAGCTCTGCAGCTGGTGTGAATCAACCCATCTCCTTGGATTTTTGTGGAATTGCACCCCGACACACCAGAGACCATGCAACTCCCCACATGCGAGGGTTCCTCTCAAACCTGTCTCAGTGTCAGACCCTGCACGAGGACCTGGACAGCAACACTGCATTTTGCAAGCACCGTGCCCAGCTGCTGCTTTGCTTTTTGTGCAAGCTGGCCACCCTCAGCAGGGCAGGGACACGATGAGCAGGAGCAGCACAGGATCTGTTCCTGAGCTTGGGTTAAACCAGTGAATTTAGGATGCAGGTTGCCTGGTGGGCTGTCAATGTATCCCATTGTGTTTGGACAGGAGAAGCCAGGATTTGGGAGATTTGCCCTTAGCCCTCAATAAGCCTAAAGAAAACCCAAGTGTATCCTTGCATGGTTGTGAGTCTGTAATGTTGTTTTAATTGTTATGTGAAAAAAGAACCTGCTATTCTGAAATACTTTTGATGAGCTTCAGTAGGCTGGCACCACATGTCAGGTGGGGCTGGGCTGCTGGGCAGGAGTTGTCTGACCCCTCCAGAGCAGCCTGGCCTTCATCACACAGCACTCCTCTCCTGGAAATCTCCAGCTCATTTTGATTCTTCTTCAAGACCTACTTGCGACTCCATTCTAATGACATCTGGAGTGCTGTTGGAGTGTTACCTGCCCTGCAGCTTTGGACACCTGTAGGGGTTTATGCTATCACCTGATTGCTGGCTGGATCAACATGAATTGCCCCAGGGCTGCTGCTAGCTTGAGGCATGTGTAGGGAGGGAAAACTGGGGAGGCTGGGAACATTTCTCATAGTCCCTGTCTGAGGACACCAATCAGCCCTCGGGATCTTCTGCCAGGAGGGCTTGGGGAGCAGCTGATGGGATGGGAGAGTGGAGGGGAGAAGCCATCATCCTGCCTGGGTGTCTCGGGCAGTGTGGGCACCTCGGGGAAGAAGGATGAGGGTCTGTGTTCCTCCAGCTGGCGGGGAACAAAGGTCCCTTTCCATCAAGTGCCATTGTGATGGATTTCAAGTAGAACTGAGACAGGGCTCTCCACCAAAAGGCAGTGCAAGAAGCTGCCCTTGCTCAGCATTTGATCTCAGCCTCCCCCCTGTCTCTGACTATCCGTTCCTTTCACCGAGCACCTGGAAACAGCTGACTAATGGGGATGTGCAGATGGTCATCAACTTCTGCATTATACAGCACGTGGCTAAAAATAGCCAAGGTTGCAGGTCCAGGCCCCAGCTCTGCTGGGAGAGATTTGCAGGGCACAGGCAAGAAGCGATTTGTCCCCTGGTGCCATGGCAACAGCTCTCAAATGTGAGCAGCAGGACAGCAGCAGCATGGTGCTGCTCCACTGGTGCGCGGGATGACCTTGGAGAAGGGGGAAGCAGCAAGGTGGGCCATTGTTCCCTCCCACAGCCCCTTTCCCCAGCCTGCAGACATCAGCTCTGGCAGAAAAGAAGAGACTTGTGAAGGATGGACTAAAATAAGGAAAATGTGCCTCGTTGCATTTGTGTTTAGATGGCAAAGATAAGGATAATTAGGAATTACCAGTAAAGGTGATGCAGAAAAAATGCAGTAGAGAGATTTGTAGCTGTATCACTGAGAGTTCCTGTACTTCTTTTTTTTTTTGTAAGCTTTTTCTGTTCTGCTTGGTTTTAGCTTAGCACTGTGCTGCCTGTTAGCCATGGTGCTGTGGGCTCTCGCTGGAGGACAATTTAATCAGACTGGTTTCACTAGGAGATGGAACTGGAATGTTGTAAATGCTGCCCAAACCTAAGAGGGCAAAGGTCCATCTGCAGCTCCTCAGCAATAGCTGTCTTAGCACATTGCAGCTCTGTTGTTTGTCACGTTGTCACACGGTCTCTGCAGTCTGACGGGTAAAATGTCACTTTTCCCTTCACTGTGAGGGAAAAGGAGATGGGAAGTGAACTGAGATAAACAATTCAGGTACTTTTGCAAATATTTTTTTCTGCAAAGGCTTGAGGTGTAAGAGTTTAATATTGTTCTTCACTCCAAATAGCCTTAAAAAAATCAGCATTTGCTTGCAAAAAGTTCTTGGGTGCATCTTTGTTTTCTACTCTGTTTTCACATGAGGAAACAGACTGGATATTCTAGACCTTCACCATATGTGACATAACCTGTCTTCAGGGGGTGCTTATGGTTAATTTTGGGGGTTTTTTTGTGTTGTTGTGGGGTTTTTTTGGGTTTTTTTTGTTTGTTTTTTTGTTTTTTTTTGTTTGTTTGGTTGGTTTTTTGTTGTTTTTTTTGTTTGTTTGGGGGTTTTTTTGGGTTTTTTTTGTTTGTTTTGTTTTTTAAGAAGCTTAAGGTTTTCCATAATCTCAGCCCCAAATACATTAGATGGCCTAGTTAATATTGGGCCCAGCATTAGGGCAACTCAGCCCCTTTGAAACCTCCCTGTGGGTACTCAAAAATGAGACAACCCCAAGCACCAAACTTAGGTATACAAGTTTTTAATGAGACTCTCATGAGTATTTGGTGTCCTCATTTGAGAAGGGGAAGTGGTGTAGGAAAATTGAAATGGAAAGGGGTAGAGGCCCAAAAGTTTTGGTACAGGGGAGGAACTGAAGCATAGCCATGTTTCAGAATTCTCCATCTCCACCCATGCTTGTGCTCAGCACTGTGTCTTTTGCACAGAGTGCTGCTCTCCTAAGGGAGCTGGGTCCAAGGCATTATCTGGAAACTGAGTTTTGAGGCTTAGCTTGGTTCAGCTGAGTGAAAAGATAGAAATCATTCAGAAAAAATACAGTCCAGATTTGTGTTTAAATTTTATGTGCATATTTGAGTTTGGCTACACTGAATTTTCTTTTAGGAGGGCCTCTTTGTCAGTAAGGCTGAAGAAAAGTCCCTGCTTCATTCTGTCAAGCTCTTTTATGGGAAAGTTAAACAAATGTTTACCTCTCACAACACTGCTTATCAAAATGACTGCAGAAGGACAGCCCTGCCTCTGAGAGAGGGACCTCCCCTTTCTCAGCCTGCTCTTGGGCAGGTGTTGCAATTCCCTGTTTGGGATTGAGCAGGAAGCATGGAAGGGGAAGTGAAATAAAAGCAATCAAAATATATTTAGGAAGTACAGTCACCAGCATTGCTTCTGGGAGTGGGCATCCCTTAACTCCCACTCTGATGCTAGAGCAGATTTAACAAGGTGGGTTAAATAATGAGTTGCTTGAAATGAAAAGCCTCTGCCTCTGATGCAAAGAGCATTGGAAGAAGAAAAAATTCTGCAAGAATCAGACAGCTGCAGGATTCAGATGGGTCTCCTGCAGCTCTGACTCCCAAGCTGCTGTATGAGGGTGTTTCTGCATACAGAAAAGAGCTTGAGCAAAGAGCTCATGGAGATGCAGTTCCCCTTGGCTAGAGGAGATCACACTAGTCTCGTCCTGGGAAATGCTGGTCTCTCTCAGCCCCATGACCAGAGCCAGCAGCTCGGTCCAGTTTTTTGTCTTGGCCTGCATCTTTCAGCAACTAAATCATTGCTAAGAGCTGGCAGTGCCCTGGAACGGTGGCACCTCCCTGCACTTTCTCATTCATGTTTTGCTCTGTTGGATGGCCTCTAACAAAGCAGAGCTCAGTTCCCACAAAACCCAGATATTTCCCAGAGATATTGGCTTCTTCCCTTGGATAACAAGGCCCTGATGAGATGGGAACCCTGTGTGAAACTGTGCCCAGGGCAGCGGGCTGGGCAGGCAAGGAGCTGTGTTGCCCCAACAGGCACCTACAGGAAGGGCGGTGGAGCAAGCGGAGTGCCTGCAGAAGATTCCAGGCACCAACAGCCCACCCTGCCTCCAGAGATCATCCATCACAGCAGCCACGAAGGGAGAGTGTTTACCAGGCACAGACTTGGCTGCTCTTTGAGTTGCTCATCAAGGCAGTGGCTGCAAGTTGGGTTGTTGCTTTCTGGCACTCCTGCTGCGAAGGCTCCATCACCACTCACATTTCACCCACAGGTGCTTCTTAACCAAGGCAGAGAAACCAAAGACAACCTGCACACTTTCCTCCTCCCCCCAGGCTGCCCCTGCACCCTCCACAGCCAGCCAGCCTTGGGGCTGGTTTCCAGCTCAAGGCCAGCAGTGGGTCTGGAGTGCTCTTCATCCATCCCATGCAGACCACACTCCACAGGAGGTGCTGCTCAAAATCCGCCGTTCTTAGCAAAGCATCACTCTAGACTTCCCTCCACTGCTCTGAGAAAACAAGGTGATTGCTAGGGGGAAATGTTCAGCAGGTGCTGCTTTCAGGTGTGTTTTGAGCCGTGGCTGCCCCACAGAGGGAGCACCCAGAGCCTCCTGGCAAGTGGCTGCAGCACCTGGTGCTGTGCCAGGCACAGGCAAGGCGGCTCAGTGGCTATTAGAGGCTCTCATCAGTCTTCAGTCAGGGTGGATGTGAGACAAGGATGTGATTAGGAAATGGGACTATGAGTGAAAAGTCATCTATCAATTGGACTTATTAACCTAAATGTGTCAAGTAAGTTTCCACCTAAAGGAGAAAATTTATTTATTTTTAATTTGGGCCATTTTAAAAATGGAGAAAGAGACAAATTAGTAATTTTTTTATTTTTAATGTAAGCAACATTATTTACCAAAGCTTCAGAGAGTGCATGGTTATTTGTTTACCTGTCTCCAGCCTGAAAACAGCTAGCAGCAAAGGACATATTGGCATGACAAGGAGAACAGGGTGAAGAATTGAACTCTTCAGAGAAGCTCTTTCCAGGGATTTCCAGGTGCTTTTTACCAGACTAACGCTGCTGCAGCACTCTGTGTCTGCCTCTTGCATTCTCTGCCTACACAGTGTCTTGCAGGCAGCTGCATTTGCACTGTCAGTGCCCCCAAACTGGGAGGACACGGCCAGCCCAGGCAGAAAGCCACTTAGCCACAGTTAGCTTGGTTCCCCTCCAGCTGGCCTGGTGCACCGTGTCTGTCGGCAAGGACTGCAGGTAGCACCTTGGTGCCTTTTGGTGGCACACAGACAGGATGGAGTTCCTCTAGGGAAACTCAGCCAGCTCTGGGACTTGCTCCTGGGTCAGAGTCTCCATACCAAGGTGTCTCAGGACTTGTGATACTGAAAAAAAGCAGTGAGTTTTGAGATCTGGTGTGTCGTGTCAGTAATTTCCCACAGTCCAAACCTACTCAATTAAAATCTGCATCTGGATGTAATATTCTCAAATTTGTTTATTCTTGGAATCTAAGACTTGAGTTTGGCCATTATAGAGAGGTTTTTAAGATGGCCCATCTTAAGAGAAGAGGTCCTTTCCTAAACTTCAAGGATATTCATATCTGGAGTCTTGATTTCAGCCCAATCCTTGTTTAATATCTCTCTGGACAGAACAAGTGTGGAATTCTTTTGTCTCTTGGGAAAAGAAAAAGCCAAAGTTCCATTTTGGTGAGAGTTTTTTCTTCCCCTCCATCTGACTTTATTCTGTGTAACACACTTAAGTAAATCAGCTTGCTGCTCTCAGTGGCAGCCAGGACCTGCTGCCCTCCTCTCAGGAGCAGGTGCCTGCTGGTCCCTTGTGCAGCCTGTAGGGAGCTTCTGCATGGCCACTGCCACTGCCCTCCTGCTGTGGCAGCTGTGCACCCTACAAAGTGTATGTGGGAGAGAGGTCATGTTCTCCACAGAATGTGGAGGTCAGCTCTGTGCAGAGGTGACCCCTGACAAGGCATGAGGCTTCCAGGGCTGAACCCTTGCTTCAGAGTCACACATCTGTGGGAAATTAAGCATCCTTCCAGTCCTGTGCAGCCATTTACTGTGAAACCAAGAAAGAGAATGAACCACAAAGTTGCAAAGGTTGGAGCCAGTTCCTGTTGTACCCCTTGCAAATTCATTCCTTCCCCAAGCATCGAAAAATAACGCAGCTCTTCCGCTCCCTCTGACAAACTCCAATCATTTTTACAAGCAAATACTGAGAGCAAATAAAAATATTTTGGAGGTTCTGCAATGTTGATTCACTTCATGTTCCGGCCATAAAGGAAATAAAGGGCTAGAGATCAAAACTGTTTTCACAGTCTTGTCTGAAATGGGAAAAGGAATCATGGCAACCCAAATGTTTTTAGATAAACTTTGCCTCCAGTTGTGAGTTTATGCCTGGCTACCATGTTATTTTACAGGGGTTAATTTCTGTCACTACTAGATGCATGGTTACTCTGCTGGCCTCTGTGTCCAGCCTTGACAGGACCAAGAGAGACCTGCCCTAAGTTTGCTGGACCACTGAACGTTGGGCACTGGAACAGGCTCCCCCAGGCAGTGGTCAGAGCCCCAGGTTGTGACAGAGCTCAACAAGTGTTTGGTCAATGCTCTCAGGCACATGGAGTGACTTCTGAGGATGGTGCTGTGTGGGACCAGCGTCTGGACTCAAAGATCCTTGTGAGTCCCTCCCAACTCAGCAGATTCTGTGATGTGGAGCTGAGGTCTGCAAGGTGCTGTCATGGATTTGGGTGCTTTGGGTGCTTTTGGAGCCTTGAACTCCCTGATTTGGTTTACCTGTGTCTGGTTCTGGAGGCAGCACCCCACAAGGTGTCCCCAGACCACATGGGTATGCAGTGGCTGGTGTCTGTACTGCTGGAGGCTGACTCCCATGCTGTAAAGCTCTTGGCTCTCTCCTGGGCTACAAGACATGACCTTGACACATCATTATTAATCTTCTGTGGGTTTATTTTTTTCTTTCTTCCCCCCCCCTCCCCAAACAAAGTTTGAAAAAATGTCTGTGGGGGTGCTGTATCAGACAGGCTGATGCTTTCATTATGTGGTGCTCATGGTATGTGTTGTGTTGCACGCTCTGGGTTATCCTGTGTGAACACTCAGAAGAGGTCAGTGTGGAAGGTGGTCCTGGAGGAGGTACCAAAACTGGGGCCTTCCACACCTGTATTCCCCTGCCTCACGGGAAATGTAGGGAAACAATTCCATCAGCTGTGCTTGGTTTTCCTCCTGGAAGGAAGTACTTTGAGCAAACAAGGAAGAGGTTGCCCAGAGAGGTGGTGGATGCCCCATCTCTGGAAACATTCAAGGCCAGGTTGGACAAGGCTCTGAGCAGCCTGATCTAGTTGAAGATGTCCCTGCTCAGTGCAGGAAGGTTGGAGTAGATGATCTCTAAAAGGTCCCTTCCAACCCATACTATTCTATCAATGTGTGGTATGGATGACCACAGACTCAGGGCCTTGGAGAGAGGTACAGAGCTGCATCTGTCAGTGTAGACACACTTATTTACATTTTAAGCCAGAATTGTATTGGTGGCTTACAAAAAAAACGGGGTAAACTGGATTAGTCCTCTGGATTCAGTGGCTGCATTACAGAAATTCAGAAAGAGGAAAGGAGGAGGAAGTGACTTATTCCTCCTGAAAAGGTACTGTGGTAAAATGCAGTGTGAAGTTCAGCAGTGGTAAATATAGCTAAATCAATTGAGTTTAGTTCATATCCTGAGAGCCATAAATGTACACAGGTGAAATTTTATGATCTTTTAAAAAGAACTTTATGAGCTTAGAGGGAGAAGCAGTATAATTTGAAACTAGCAATGGAAAAATAATGTAATATGGATTGTGGCATACCTAGAAAAACCTGTTAACTTACCCTACAGAAGGACCATAAAGTATAAGCAAGGAGAAGAGATCTAGGAATCTATTTTATTCTTCACCAGGACCTTGATCTAACCTTCTTTCGAAACTCTAGTATCCATTGAAATTACTCTCTGGGCAGTCCAGGAGTCTAAAGGGAAAAAGTCTCAAAGGGGAAAAAGTGAAGAGGAGAGGAGGGAAATGTGCAAGTCCTTTGTAGGCTCTCATAGTTCTCCATCACCCTCTGGTGCACCCTCTGGTTTTCCACTGAAGGATTAGAGGTTGCCCTGCTGTACACTTGATAAGAAGAAATGTTCTGAGACACGGAAAGATGCTTGGTCTTGTCTGCTTGGTGTAAGAAGGGTGGCCTGTAGCCTCACCTGAGGCATCTGAAAACCAAAATATGCTGTCTCCAGATCCTCTTCTTTTATGAGTGGCCTTATGAGGACTGATAGCAGCAGCAGGCTCAGAGTTGTGCAGGTGCTCTCATTTAAGAGACCAGGACACGCGTCCCCCTCACGCCTCCTGGTTTCCTGCTGAGCTCTGTCAATACCTGGAGCTCCCAGTGCTATCTCCTCCTCTGTGCTGTGTTTCAGCAGAAGGTATCAGCTCCTCAGGATTGCAAAGCAAATCCAAAGTTTTGGGAGGGAGGCCGCTTGCAGCTTAGCTTAGTGACAGGCTGGTCAGCAGTGCCAATCAGCTTCTGTCCAGCCGTGGTGAGATAGGGCTGAGACCCAACCTGACAACTGCCAAGCCAAATGATCAATTTTAAATATCAGCATTTCCACAGGTACAAATAACATAATAATGTTATTTGATGCTATGTGAGTGGGTTATTTTGATTTGGTGAGGTCTTGCTTGCTCCTGACAGTGCTTTCTTAGGCCTCTTAGTCTTTTGAGTGTGGTGAGACAGGCTGTGCCCTAGAGAGTTGCACATCAAAGCTGAAGTCTTTGTGACTAACCAACCCAGTCTGGTTCAAAATCAGATGTCTAGGAAAGAATTTTCAGCAGACAGCTAGATGTAGAGCAGTAATTAGGTCAAGAGCCTATTATTGACCTCTTCTCACAGGCAAGAATTTATGCAAGAACAGGAGTAGCCATTCCGCGCTGCATTTGAGACATGGTCTTCTGAAACAAAGGCTTTATTCCAAATAAAACATTTTCCCCACGTCAGTAATCAGATCTGGCTTCGATAGAAAAGTCATTAACAGGATCCTCGTATGGTGCTAATATCTTAGCTTTTCCTTCTGCAGTTGTGTTTGGTTATATACAAATATATATGTGTATATGTATGTATTTAAAGCTCCTCTTGTTAATGCACCAAATATGTGTAGGCAATTAACAGAAGATTGTGCTTGATTATGGCTTACAAGAAAGTCTCCAGAGAAGTTACTGTTCATTAGTCAGAGAGCAGCCCTTTCAGCCATGAATGGTGACCTTGGCAGAAGGTCCTGGAGACCACAGAATTAATTGAGAAAGTTTTAATAAAGGCTGGTGCATGGAAAAAAAAAAATCCATATGACTAGTGCATTGTTGGCTTGTGAGGATACGTTTGGCAGATACCTATCCTGTTACAAAGTCAGATACTGAGTTCATTGCCTCACTGTGCTTTCAGGGTAGATTTGATGACAAGCTAGAGAAAGACAGCTTTAAAAAATGTCCTTTGTTACATTCTGAAAGACGTCTTGCAGTTTGACAAAAGTGTAGGCTCACTTAATAGGAGTCTGTTGTATTTAGCCAGATGCTTTTTTGGAATAGCATTTTTCCATGGCATCATAGTTACAGAAGTGGTTGTGAACGCATTCACTAGCTCATGTGGCCTAAATGAGTTTTATTAATGAGAAAAATAGCCTTGTGTGTTGATTCCACTTGCTGTTGTTCCCTCAGTCACAGTTTGTTGTTTGTGAAAGCTCTGAAACTCTCTGTGTCTTTGAATTCATCGAGCCTACATAAGGAGGCAAATATCAGTGTGGATGTAACTTCTTCAGCAGGCATGGCTAACCTTCAGGAGGGGCTTGGATCTTCTGAGCTAACACTATGGAAGTAAAAAGGGCTGGCATACACTAAAAGGGTGTCTTTATGCACCCATTGATTCATGTCCCAGCAAATGAAGTGATGTTATCTGGTGCTAATTTCCCCCAAAGTGACAGTGCACTCACTGGAAATAAAGACCAAAGGGAGGTTTTGTGCCATAACTTTCTCTGAATTGGGGTATATTGGAAGGACTGCACTATTCTCTCTCCTTGTGGAGCCACAATTAAGCAGTTATATCAATTTTTGTTCTGATATCGTGGCCTCTGAAATCACAGGACTGTGTCATCTTGAAACACGTGGACCATGATTGTGGGGAATGCTGAGCAGTCCTAGAGGATGTGAGGTTTTAATCAAAGCACTCTGAAGTATTTGGGACTCTTTATACTAGCTTGGAAGGGTTTTAGATTGAGCTCTTGAAATCCAGTAAGTTTAAGAAAATAGACATGAGTAACAAAATGTTTTTCCAAAGTTCATTTTGTCATCAACAGAAAAAAACACTGCAGATGCTCAAGATGCACAATCAAGCAATTAAAGTAGTTGTTGGTTTTTTTTCCTTTTAAACAGTGAACTTTTTCTCAAGAATACTGAAACTTTGAGGGTTTTACTAACTCCAAGGAAAGCTGTCCCTACTTCCCCATCTCTCTTCTGACTGAAAACTACTTTTTTGGTTACTATTTAAGGTGAAACGAGATACGCTGTTAGCACAGTTCACGAAGATTTACTCCAAAGGGGATAAAAACCTGAATGTACGGGTTAGACTGGAAGCCAGCATGCAATTGGCGAGCAAGCAGCCTGCTCCTATAGTGTGGGCTCAAAGTTATCCTGTGTGGTTGGACTTTTATGCCTTTTTTTTACATTCTCCTCAAACAACACCGACGGGCTCGAGAGGAGCCAAAATATCCTGCCTGAACACCTGTGAACTTTGGATCTGGAAGCGAGCAGGGGCGTTGGTGCCAGCTCTCTGCTGGCGTGATGGATGGGACCGCAGCCGCGGCCGCCGCGTTTCCAGGGCTGGGGGCCGGGCCTGGCGCTGAACTTTGCCTTTTAGGAAAGGTCAGCTCCTTCCTGCCGTCCCACCACGTGCCAAGTGGTGGGATGAGCCAGGCGACGGGGACAAAGCGTCACACAGCACAATGAAGAGCGTTAATATGAGTAATTATTGCAGTATGTCACTGCACTATTTTAAGGCTGCTCGCTGCATGCCAAAGAGTGCTCTGGGCAGGGTTTTCATTACAAAATCCTGCCAAAACACTTCCTGAGGGGATCGTGATAAATATAGATAGCAGAGAGCCAGTCTGAATCCACTGCAGCGAATAGCAAGAGTGCACATGCCTTAGGGTCCTCAAGGCTCATAAAGCAGAAGATACTTGAGTTGGCTGAGGTCCCTGAATAATTCAGCTGACTCCAGTGAGGGATTTTCAGGTAGCATTTTGATATGGCATATTAGACATGCCCAGGAATCGGCTCCCAGCTCCCCCTACCAGTGCAGTGGGGGTCACTTTTATTTCTGGCCCTTGATTAATCGTGATGGATCCCAGTCAGATGTTTTAGAAAACCACTTTTCTCTTCTGTTACACAGCTTCATTGTTGACCATCTGTAGAGCAATGCTCTTAGTGTCGTGTCATGGCAGTAACAAATAAAGAACAAAGGAAAAATGTCTGGCTGTTGTTAAAATCTCCCTTTATAGCACGACCATTCCCAATTGCACATGCATGTGAGCAGCACCACCGCTGGTTTTGCAGGCAGCTTTATGTTCTCTTTGCTGTCCCCAGGGCTGCCAGAGGTGCCTAACCCAGGTGTTATTTGTAGTCTTGTCTGAGAACTACTGAGTGACCCTGATTTCCATCTCCCAAGGCTGCCAGACCTTGAATTTCTGCTCAGGCAGTGCAGAGCAATGACTGCATTAAAGCACCTGTACGTAGGGGTCTGAGCAGGGTCACTTCGCCTGGACCAGCTGGCCCAGGAGCCCTGATGCTGCTCCAGTAGGGACCACTGCAAACCAGTGACCCCATGCACACAGCAAAGATTGTGATGGCTTTGGCTTCTCAGAGAGTAGTGGTAGCATTCAGAAGTAAAACCTCAGGGGATGGCCATGCGTTTCCTCAAGGCTGATTTTCACCACTAGCCCTGCTGGACAACAGCCAAAGCTGCCAGGCCAGGAGGTGTTTTGTGTCTCAGTGGGTAGCAGAGTTGGGGCACAGAGTGTCCCCACAGTGATGAGGGATTGAAGACATGATGGACTGTACTGCTTCTGCTTGGAAGCCTGTCCTGCAGGCTCTGTCTCTTGGGGGCTGGTGTAACCTGTTTCCCGTGTTGTTGTCAGCTGGGGGCTGTTGCCAGAGTGTGAGATTGATGTTCTGTGTGCTTGTCCTGGACTTCTGCTGCTGTGTTTGGCAGCAGTGTAGCCTCTGCTGGCCCCCATCCTGCTCCAGACCCACTGACCAAGGCTGTCATGGAGTGTAATTTCTGGAGATCTTCTGTACTTCGTATGTTGCATGTTGATTTACTTTGAAACTTTCTCATCTCTATGTCTGACAGACTCGTCCATGGAATGTTACTCCAAGAGACACCTGTAAGTCCTTTCCCCAGCCTGGCTTCATAAGTTCCTGCAGCTCTTCTCCCAGCAGAAACCAAGGATCTTGCTCAGCTGATGAAATCACAAAGAGCAGTGGGGAAAGCTAACAAAGGGGCCCCATTCCTCCCACAAGCCAAAAGCCCTGTCCATTCAGGGATAGCAAAAAGCCCCTTCTATAATAATTCCCTGCTGTATTTTCCCTTCTCACCTAATTTCCTCCCATGTCCTGGCTCCTGGAATCACCCCCAGGGCAGGCCATGTGGGCTCCTTTCTGCCGTTCACCTTCTCCTATTCCCCTGTTTTGACCAGGCGTGTGCACAGAATTCTTCTGGAGCACACACGGGAAATGGCAAGGTCACAGCAAGTTATTCCCACAGCTTCCAGTGAGTGTGGCCTGTTCCGTATGTTTTTCCTCTTTATGTTTTGAAACTAATTCTGCCATGATGGCTCTAAATGCTTGAGGAGAATTCCAGGCGGTGATAGTGCATAAGCAGCAAATGAACTTTGGTGTCTGTGTCTAACACACCCCATAGCTCTGAGGGCTGAAGGAAGGAAGAAACTTCTTTTCTTTTTTTTTCTTTTAAGGTAAAAGGCTATCATAAATTCAGAACTGTCTGTACTAGATAAGGGGTGTATGTGTGTTACGTGGTTATTGGTGTTTATTTTTTGTTATTCAAGACAAGCAACCTGGATCAAAGTCAAAGCCCATTCTCTTATCTCCTGTATAATTACATGGGTAAAACAAACCCCAGACTGTCTTTTTAAAGTATGAGAGATGCTGATTTGCTCCTCAGTTTGTTTGTTAGAGGGCAATGCAGACAAGGTATCCAGCAATAACTCTGAAGATGCAGGAAAGGGTGATCCAGTAAGGTGATGTCTCTTTGCAGCATCTGCATTGTTTTGGTTGTAAAGCATAACAAGTGACTATGCAATAGGGAAAATGTCTACTCCAGCAGTTTTGTTCCTCACAGAGAACTCCCTGTACCTGCTGGATCAGTTGACTGCTACCTGCTCTATTTAATTGTCTGTTTTTGTGAGTGCCAAGAGCTGGAAAACAGGAATAACAACATGTTTAGAGGTCTGATCCTTTCTCACGACCCACAAGGACTGTTTCCACCACTCATTCCAGAGGGAGAGTTGCAGGTAGTGGAAGTGGAAAAAGTTATGAGGAAAGATAGCTGTGAAGGTTTGATTTGGACATGTTGATCTGAGCTAAAAACAATGATTATTTCCACTTCCCACCCTCCCTGTCCCACTCATTGTTCCCACCCTCAGCAGACTGACTTGTGGCTGCCTGTGAAGACATGCTTTTGACATACTTCTCTGTAATGTGCATAAGGCCAGCCATGTGAGAAGGGAAGATTTGGGATTCCCACTTTTTCTCCATTCTAACCCTCTTCTCTGGGCTCTCTTCTCCTCTGCTCTGTGCTTCAAAGGAGCTGTTTACAAAATTGTGAATTATTCCAACCCCCAGAAGCTACCACCTCTTAGCCACAACTATAAAAGCAAGACCAACTATGGCACCAAATAAAGTGCTGTCAGAGCAGCTCTGAGGACCTGTCATTCCTATTCCATTTCCATTTTACCCCTTGATTTCACACAAGCAGATTAATGCAGGGGTGGACAAGGTCTCAGGCACAGAGAAATTATTTTGGTAAGAAACCCGGACTGTCACCACAGGATGCTGGTGACCTTCAGACTTGTGTAGCTGCTCAGCCTGTGGCCATCTGAGACTGAGAAGAAAAGCTTCTTGAATAGAAGATTCCAGTCATTGACCTCATCAGTACAAAATTCATATTTTGTGGGGGGAAAAAAGCTCAACAGTAGAGAGCTGCAATCGGAAAGCACAACCTTGAAACATGACCAAATGGGAATTGGAAAAACCTGGAAGTTACAAATGAATGTCACATTTTTCCCTTATACAAAATTTAGTGCTGTCCCTAGAGACCAGTGATTTGTCTTTACTTCACAAAGCTTACAGCAGCAGACCTCAGTGATGCATTCTTGAGAATTTTGATTTGTGGGGCCTACAGATTTCTGAGCAGCACTGCTGTCATAGTTAATCCAATCCTCCTGCCAGCACACCCAGTTTTCCATGTCTTGTGCTGGACCCCTGGAGCTCCTCCAAGACCCTTGGGGACCTACAAATGACAGGCTGAATGGCTCTGTCCTCCAGCTCTGAAGCAGTATCCCAGAGGGTTCTTTTGTAAACTTCACTGACTGAATGGAACTTTGGATTATGTTAGAGAAGGTGGTGCTCTGCCTCCATCATCACCTGCCTAGGAGAGCAATATATTGCTTAAGAGCAGCAAGTAGGGAAGCAGCAACTGCTGTCATGGCTCAGCATCATGAAAACTCCCCAGGGGCAGAGAGCTCCTCCCCAAGCAGAGTAAAAACTAGGCTTGAAATATCTTTATTATTATTACTTAAAAATTACTGTTCTGATCTGCCTTTTCCACAGCACAGATTCCCTACAGGCTGAGCAGATTCTATGCAACTGAAACACACGTTCAACAACAAGAACATCCCTGCCAGTTATTTAAGCAAAATGCCTCGTGAATCTGTCTGTGTGATTTGGTGCAGTCAAGCCTGGTGCTTGTCTGAGAGCTCAGGGTCTATTTGTGGAGTCACTGTGACACTGGCTTGGTCACAGCCACCCATTTCTCTGCACCATCCTGACACAGCATAGGAGAGTTTTCCCAAAGCCAGGTAGCTCTTGCTGCTGGGAGCAACTAGTTGAAACCCCACATGTGTCCTGTTTAACCAGGACCCTTCTTGTCTGGGAGTGCTGGTGACCATTAGGCTGTGCTCCCATGGAAATAAAGCCAGTGGCCTGCTGCAGTTCTTGGCTGACTGATGTAACTTCTCAGCAATTTGGTTTCCTCAACTGTAAAACTTAAATAAAAACTTTGAGGTGTTGTCTGACAAAGAGCTGTAAAAGTTGAGGGAACTTTGACTCCCTTTGCTCCAACACAGAAAAACCCACTTCAGTTAACTATATTACATTTTAAGGTTTAGTCAATATTTGTATACCTACAGGAACATATTAAATACTTTGTGCATGCTATGAAGTTTTATTAGCATTTTTGTTGTACTCATGATTCTTTAGAGTTTTTTTCCTCCTTCTTCTCTCTTTTCTCCTCTCCCCTTTTATACAGTAGTAAGCACAGAGAAGGTATAGGAAGGGCAGAAGAGTAGCAGCAGAAACTGTGAATAATTTTAGGTCTTTATCTACTGGGGTGATCTATGTGAAATTCACGTGTAAGCATGTGTTCCTTATACCTTGGAGAAACTGAGAGTGCAGAATCACCTAATAAGGAGATTGGTTCAGGAATTGCTGGTCTTAGAAACATCCTCTTTGCAATTAACTTTCAGACCAAAGTCTGCTACTGGTGGGTAACTTTTATCCCTTCCTCATCTCACTTCAGTAAATTGTTATCAAGAGTCGTTACCAACAACCAAACCCCAGGTGAATCTACAGCTCCTGCCCTTTTCTGCTTGGAGGTTTCACTTCTTTTGATCTCTCTGGGGAAGTAGGCTGGCTACAGTCCATGTGTTTTTCTCTACAGCAACAGAAACTGGTGAGCACTTTGTTCAGCACAGTGATGGTGAGGGCAAAGTCGAAGCAAATCTGGCTTTGCCTGTTGTGGAAACACCAGCCAAGGGTGAGGTTCTGCACAGGGGTGGGTGGAAAGGGCTGCACAAAACAGAGTCAAATCCTGGATGGCTCTGGCAGTTCAGCCAGCAGAGTGATCAGCACTGTGGGTACCACTGCTGTGGAAACTGCAAAGGCCATGCTTCCAGGCAGTGGGGGTCTGCCCAATCATTAGGTACATAACCTTGTTGGCATCCTTTAGAGACTGGGAGAAGGACATGGCCCCAGACACATACCCCAAGATACACAGCATTTGACGGGGCAGAGATGCTGCCAGGAATTTCCTCAGCAATACCAAGTTGCATGCCCAAAGCTAAGTGTCTGCACCTGTATTGAAGGACTCTGTTGTCAACCAGCATCCTGTTCATCAGAAACACTGAGTGCCTATTCTTTTCTCTCCATAAGATCTAAATTTTCCTAAAATGACGCAAAGGAAGTCAGAAAAGGGGAATGATATAACACACACATCCACAGAATCACAGAAACCTGCAAAAAACAGGAATATCTTCAACTAGACCAGATTCCTCAGAGCTCCGTGCAACCTATGCTTGAATGTTCTCAGGGATGGGGCCTTTACCATCCCTCTGGAAAACCTGCTACCATGGTTCACCCCTCTCATTGTAAAATTCTTCTTCCTTATATCTAAAATGAATGACCCTCTTTTAGTTTAAAACCATTACTCCATGTTCTTTTGAAACAGGCCTTGCTAAAAGCCTGTCCCCTAAGCCCTCATTAGGTACTGGAAGTTGCTGTTAGGTCTCCCCAGAGCCTTCTCTTCTCCAGGCTGAACAACCCCAACTCTCCCAGCCTGTCTTCATAGGAGAGGTGCTCCAACCCTCTGATCATCTTCGTGGCCTCCTCTGGACTGACTCCAGCATGTCCATGTCCTTGCTATGCTGGGGCCCAGGAGCTGGATGCAGCACTCCAGGTGGGGTTTCACCAGAGTGGAGAAGATAGGGAGAATCACCTCCCTTTGAGCTGCTGGCCATGCTGCTTTGGATGCAGCCCAGGATGCAGTTGGTTTTCAGGGCTGGGACTGCACATTGCTGGTTGAAGTCCAATTTTTCATCCATCAGAACCCACAAGTCCTTCTTGACAGGGCTGCCTTCTATCTCTTCATCCCCCAGGCTGTACTGATACCAGGCATAGCCCTGAGCCAGGTGCAGGGGCTTGCACTTGCTTCAGTGGCCAGCGTGCAGGGATGCCATTCCCCCTGCTCAGCCCTGAGTGCCCCCACAGCTCGTGCAGGGTGAGGCCAGAGCTCACTGCCTGTGGGTGCAAATGGTTGGGATCTTGGTCCAGCATGCTCTCACTGCACCCTGGCAGCCTGCTCCAGCTGCAGACAGGTATTGATTGGGGTGGCCAAAGGCTTTTCCTTTCCTCAAGGGGTTTTGGTTGAAAAGTCTGTGATGTTTTTGTCCACTCATGATGGGTTTTCCTGCTACCCCCAATCTGTTCCACTGCCATCTCTCATAGTTACAGTAATTGGTTTGAGCTTGGCCTTGGATGCACTTCAGATTTCTTTTCTATAGCTGTGCTTTTCCCTTCCATTAGTAGCTATCACAGCCCTTCACCCTCTGCCATGAGCTCTGCCTTCTGCAGTCTGGCCCTTGCCTAATCAAGGGAGACAGCCTTCCTGTTGTTACTGTTGAAGCTGCAATAAATAGCATATCCATTTCTCCATTTATCTGCTTTTTGAAATCCAGCCTGTAATGCCAGCAATAATTACTCTGTTTCTATATTTAGAGATCATCAGCACCTCATGAATATCAAATTGTACTGTTATTATCTCTGTACAATATGGGCCAGTCTCCTATCAGTGTAAACATTTATAACAGTGATTATCAGTAGGACTGCTAGAGATCCCAAAATAGACAAGGCTGCACAGGAGTCTGCCATTATTTGTTTACTGGGGGAGGCAGGGAGAGAGGCAGAAGAGCCAGCGGAAGGTCTGACAGCACAGAGCCCATCTAGCACCACTGTGGGAAGGCTGCTACGTGGGGAACTGCACCTGGTGGGACCATTAGGAGCAAGTGTGGAGAGCCCAAGCACCATCTTAAATCCTGGTAATTAGGTTGCCATCTGCACAAACATCCTGCCCCACAAGAAAATTCCTCAGAACACTTCCTTAGGGTATGTTTTTAGTATCTTCATTTGTCCAGAAAGTGTTTTTTAGAGCTGTAGTCTGACTGGATTGGTAAATCATAGAAACAATTTCCAAATTACAGATTCAACTAATTTTGCTGTCAGTCTCAGCCTGCCAAGGGGAAATGGCTGGTGTCTCATCTTCTGTGGCACTGTACGGCTGCATCTGAAGGTGTCTGGCCTCCCCAGGCAGTGCCTGCTGTTGGCTTGAAATAAAACTGTGCTCTGAGCTCAGGCAAATGGCAGGATGCACAGACAGGAGGGTGGTGAGAGGCTGCTGGTGAATGTTAAGGGCATGGGTGAATGCCAATGTGTTTTTGCACTTGCTAACTTGCTCCATTTTTTGTTTTGATGGACGTGCCGCGTTGCATTGAGAAGGGCTGATCTAAACCTCTGTCAAACAGCTGAAGCTCAGTGGATCTGGCTGCCTCCTAAGAGACCTTTCCCCTGCTCTCCAGGAGGCTTCCAAGGAACAGTCACTCACCATCACCTTTCAGAGCTGTCAAGATGCTTCAGCAGCTCTTGGCATGGTTTTCCAGCCCTTGCATGCTCTGCTGTGGCCCTGGCCCTGTGTACTGTTTTCCATGCAAATCCATACCCCCCTCCTCAAAGGCTTTGCTACCATCAATGACTGCAGTGATTAATGGAATTGCCTTTTCCTTTCCCTTTCTCTTCCCAAGAGTTATTGCTCCTGAGTGTTTACTTTGCAGCTCCATGGGCCACCTGGGCATGGCTAGGCAGAGCCACCTCCTGGCAGGACAGTAAGGAAAGCTCCCGAGCTGCTAGCCCAACACTTGCCACTGCACAAACATTTGGCCACTATCAATGGCATGTTCCCAGCCTGCAGCCTGAGAGAGCAGGGTTACAGCTCAGTACACAGCTCTTCCCACCCATAAATGGTATGTCTGTGCTTCATAGCACCTGTTTTGTATTTAAAGTGGGGGTGCTAAAATGCAGGTGATAGAAAATTACTGGCATTTGGAAGGAGATGGGCAGGAAAGTGACTGTGTGACTCAAGTCAGGGCAGGTGCACTCCTTGCAGACAGGGCTGGTGGCACTGAGGGACACCAGGAAAGTGGTAAAACCTTGTGAGCACTGTGGATGCTGTACAACTGCAGGTCCTGCTATCCCACACTATTTTGCCCCATGACAGCAGTATATCCACACCTAAGCACATCCTTTAGATTTTAGCTGAAAAAATTTTAGTGACACTAAAACCAAGCCCTAGGATCATATTTTCTACTCTGAACAGAAGAAGTTAGTAAATAAAGCTGGCTTCTTATTAATTCCTCATCCCTGAAAGCGCTGTAATACACCACTTGACAGTTTCTGTGCTAGCTAATTTCTAGAATCAGCTCTCTTTTCAGAGAAACCTCTGCCAGAAGAGGACATGACTAAGCAAGAGAGGAAACTCAACTGTAGCAAAATGTGAGTGAAACAGAAAATAATCACTGAGTAAACTAGTACTTGTCAGTTCAGCAGGGGAAACAAATCTAGATCATTCTCCGCAGCTTTAGAGAAGAGACCTTGCTGGCTCTTGTACAACTGGCTTGGAGAGGCAAACAGAATGCAAAACAGGAATTAAGGGCTCCAGGGCTGTGCACGGCACCTCGCACTTTCATCTCTTGCACAAGGGGACGTGTCCTTCTGACAAGAGAGCTCTTGTACACATGTTTGTGCTGCGAGAATGCTGTCTATGCTTGGTTTGGAAAAGCTATGCTTGCTTAACAAAACCTGAATTTATCCCTGTAATCCTTCCCTGCATCTCCATGGCCAGATTGGAGCAGCCTGTGGAAAAAATTCCTGTCTATTTTCAGAAATAGATAAAAGCATTCAGATTACAGAGTGCAAATCTCATCTCAAAACGGCTGGAAAAATCCATTCAGCGCCACTGTCACTGACCCTTGCGACCTCCCCAAGTAATGAATTTCAGTTGTCTGTGCCTCTCCCCCATGCTGCCTCCTTCTCCTCCTGCCACCACTGCCAGAACTGCTGGGAGCATCTGCAAAATGTCAGCCTTGAGTCCCACTGTTTATCCCATGGGGAGCAGGGAGGGAAGCGTTATATAAAAGAGTCGAGTGTGGAAATTATTATTGATGCCACTGCTTGAAACCACTAGTGGCATCTTTTCAGTCCACTGTCCATGCTCACAAATTTTGGCAGAGCACTTGTGTGCCAAGGAAGAACTGCTCTTTACCACAAAGGTAAAAGTGTCAGGAATCTGCCTCATTGCCCACACTGGTCTCAGGGCTCTGCTCTCTGCTGTGCCTGGAGCTGGGTACGGTGTCATCCTCTCCACTGCCAGGAGATCCCAGAGCAAATGAGCCTTTAGCATCACTTACTAGTTCATGAGATGGAAGATTCCATGGAGAAGATTACTGCTCATTTAGAGGGATTGTGTGCTTTAGGCAGTCCCTGAGGTTTGATGAATTCCTGTTCATGGTGGATTAGATGCCCTGTTAGCAGGCAAAATATTAAAGACAACAGCAGTGAGCTTATATCTCGCCCATATTTTGCTTATGGATTACAGTCTTCATAATTAATACCATGGAAGAAGGCACCCAGATGGACTGTGGCTTTTGAAAGATTAACCTTGATGGAATTTCTTTTTTTAATGTAAAACTTTATTAGTCTTTCTGTGATGTTCAGAGCAGACCTGGGATGCTGACAGCTTTGTGTCTGGCTCATCAAGTGTCTAACAGGAATCCTGTGGTCCTCCCTTGGGATTCACACAGCCGACATTCACCACGCTTGTGTTCCCTCTGACAAAATCAGGCTGAATCCTGGGAGGTTTTGAACAAACCATTTTCAGAGCTGAGGATGCTTCAGATGTCTCTCCTTCTGTTTCAGGATGATGAGCAGGATATGAAAATCTAAAAGAGATGTTGGAGAGATCACCAGCTCTGATGATGAGTACGTGGTTTAGGGTGATAACGTGGATGTTGCTCCTAGCACTGCTAACCTTCCAGGACCTGGGGGAATCAGCTCATTTCACCAAGAAACTTTTAAATATATCCACTTTGCAATAGTGATGAGGCTTAGTTGTTACCTAGCTAGTGTGGACAGAGAGAAGCACAGAACTGAGTGAAATGTGTGAAGAAAGGAAAAGGTATTTAAATTACTCCAAAATACTTTTGAGATCTTGGATTACAAGGCAGCAGCTACGATACAAGCACAAATTCTGTTTTTAATGTATGTGCATGTTCAGAGCTGGATTTATCTCGTGCAGGCACATGAATGAATATTTGCATGCATGTCTGTGGAAGCCCAAACACGGCTCAGCTGAACATGCAAGTGAAGAAAACTGGGCAGCGTGTGTGTATCTATAGATACATACATTGCACATGGAGTACATGTGCCAAAACACACTGGAAAGCACAGCACACCTATGAGTCTGCCTGAAAGTCTAATGCTAAGATCAGAATTTGTTTTATCCCACTGCCTTTTTTAAAGCCTAGAGAAATACTCACACTAGCCAAAACAATCTGATTCCTGAGCTCGCTTTGGTATTTTCCACAATTTTCAACCAGCTGTCAGCTGAAATTTTCAGCAATTGTAAATGGCTGTTGAAATTTTTAGAAATGCTCTAACCGTGCCATTTTAAAGAAATGCTAAATGGTTCTTCTTTTAAGATATTATGAACATTTTTTATCATTTCTAACAAAAGCAATAGTCTTTTTGAAAATCATATATAATGGGTGTAACTTCATTATTTCAAATAATGGTGCAAAACAAGAATACCACTGGAAAGGTCATTATTGCCTATGAAGGTTAATTAATTTAATACCCCTTAAAGTAGTCATGAAGGGTTACATATTGATTCAAGGTTACTGGATCTATATATAGGGAATACATAAACCTGAACTATATTGATACATATAAAAATGAAGGTGTTCGTTAGAATATAGAATCAAATTGCAGGTTATAAAAAATTTGTTTGAATTATCTTCAGAATATCTGGAGGTGTTTCTGTTGTGATCATGAGCCTGAGAACTATAACAATAGACTTCTCCAAGTGAAAATCTAACCTGTTAAGAGAAAATAAATGTGGAAATCCAGTAAAAGATTCAACTCTGACCCATTTGGAAGACAAAATAAGCCTGTGATATCCTGTTCGCTCACCAGGGAGTTATACTTATCATTGAATTGTTACAGCTAGACAGAACACAGGTATTTATATATTCTGTATGATCCAAGTGCTTAAAATTGCTTTCAACTGTTGACTTCACTGGAGATGAATGAAAGACATTAATAGGACCGCTGCAACCCAGCCTCTTCCAGCACTGTGTAATGGCCCCAGGAATATCTCTTGTGTACATCATTCCCATCCGTTCCAGGAGTTCCCATGGCATTGTGTAAGCCCCAGCAGAGAGGTCACCACAGCTCCTGCTGCCAAACTCCCCCACCAGCTGCTGCCAGCTGATGGCTGCTCTGCAGGAAAACAGCTCTACAACACAGGCAGCTCGTGGGGCCACTTGGATGGGTGCCTTCTGGAACAAAAAAGAGGAGGGGAGGGAAAGGAATGGAAAAAAGAAGAGAGAAAAGAACTAAAATGAAACACATGAATATGGGTGGGAAAATGAGTTCTGTTCCTCACTGAAGCTGTCCAGGCAGATTCTCTTACCTGTGTCCATGTCACACAATGTGTTTGGCCAGCCAAGAGAATAGGCATGTTATCCAAGCACCAAATACTGCACTTCACTGCTCCATTAGGACACTCACCACTCAACGTGGCTTCCCCTGGGCACCATCCCTGTTTGATGGAGGCAGAGATGAGCAAATCTTCTTGGATAAATGCCCACGGACAATTCATGTAGCCCCTTTGCTTCTGCCTGGACTATCTCTATCTTTTCCATGTAAGTCTCCTCCTTTACTCCTGACTCCTGCTGTTTCTTGCTCTGCATTCAAAGCTATGTATTTCTGCAATGAGGGATTTCTTGAAAGGAGAAAGCACCTTCCTTTTCTTCCAGGAAAGGTAGGCTTAATGGGTCTCAGAGGGATTATTTTAGGTCTTCTGATTATGTTTCTAGGTTTAGAATGGATGTAATGTATAAATTAACCAGACAAACGGTTGAAATACGCAAAACCTGGAAAATGTCCAAATCCCCCACATTTAGGACTTTCCACATACACCTTCCCAATAATTTCTAACTCCACAGCTCTAGCTCTGAGAGTAATGCTTAGTTTTGAACTTAGATTTAGCTAAACATGATGAAGAATCCATTCTAGACCTCACTGAACCGGTAGCAAGCCCGTGGGTATTCCAGTAAATTCCAAATAGACTTGGTAAAACAGAGTGGAAGGGCAGAGTAATAGACTCTGTAATTAGAAAGCTGTCAGTCTTCTAACATAGACTAAACATGTTAAATCCTCCAGGACTTTCAGACTGAAGATCAGCATTTACACTTCAACATCACATCATTCATAAGCAGTTGTAAATGATGGCACCCACATAGAAATCCCACTCACAGTAAATACTGCCCTGGGCACAACATAGTTAGCATGAAGCAGCAGCCTCCAAACACTCTGAAATTATAAGTTCTGGGCAAAGCAGGTTACAGCAACCCAAACTGGCATGATGCAACCTCCCAGTAAAGCACAACTGAGAAGATACAACAGCTCTGGAGACCACAGAGATTCCTTTCCAGCCGTCTGAGGCCCAGAAGACTTAAGGACCCTTGTGCTTACGAGATGCTGAAAAGAAAACCTGACATTTATGATAGTGCCTGGGAGGAAGCAGCATCACAGTTGCATGGGAAAGTGGTCTGTCCTTTGCACACCTGGATTGCTTTCATGACATGACAAAAAAAGGGCTGGAATAGCATTGCTTCCTCCACCTCTGCCTGTAGGTTCCACGAGGACGTAGAAGTGTGGGTACACTGCACTCCATCACCAGTTTGTTGAAAACTGGAGGACAGGAGCTGATGGCACTCTGCTGCCTGAACTCCTGCCTTGCAACTCTGCGCCACTCTGTGGCCTGATTCACCCTGAGCTGTATCAGTGTGTGCTCTCACCAGGTCCTTTGTGGCTGTGCAGGCAGCTGATAGATCCTCTGTCCATGGCACTGGCAGCTGGGCTCCTTTGTCACTCCTTGGGTAGGGCTGCTCCCTGCTCCTGACCCTGGCTGAGGTGCTGGAGCCTTGGGGCACCATTTCACTAGACAGGGGGAAGGGAGGTGGACCTCTGCCAAGAGATTTGAAAAAGTGGGTTCTTTTACTCATTATCTGGATATATATTGCCATTGCTGGCTTTGCCTGGCTTTATGACTGTGCTCCCTCTTGCCTAATAAAGATCTGGGAATGCAAGTGAGTGGTGGAAATCCATCTCTTTAAGAGCTCCTGGGGAGGGTATGTTTAGTTTTCTCAGGTTTCTAAGTGGAGATTGGAATTTAGTCCTTTATCAAGAGGGGCCATGGGTATATTAAATCCAAACATTTTTCTCTGCTGTTAACCACCTGGCAGAAAGGTTACACTAATTACATCAGATGTATTTTCTCAAATTTTCCTGCTTCTATTATAAGCGTGAGGCTTATGACAGGGGAACCAGTCTGACCACTGGGAAATGCAACCTGTCTTATTCACAACTCAGTCTCCAGATTAACCAGGAGACAGTGACCCTCAGGGGAGGTAAGGTATGGGGACAGAAACAGGCAGGTCATGGGAGAAGAGCATGGCAGAAATGATCCAATTCTGTCACCACAGAGCTCCAGGTCCATACTCATGGGCAGGGAGTGGACAGGCACTGTGCCAGTGGAAAGTGCACAAGACTATGGTGCTTGGAACTTGGAGCAACGAAAGCAATTTCTGTGCTGTGCAAATGGCTCTTTACCTTCCTCCTAACAACCAACAGACATTTTTGGGGTTGCCATTGTGAGAGTGGTGGGAATGGTGATGCAGATGTTGGCTTGGTCTAGAGAGAGGAATAGAAAGGAGCAAGAGGTGGGAGAGAGGCCATGTTTATGATGCTAAAGATGAACCTTCATGCTCTGCAACAAATCTGTGCCCCTCTGGCAAATGCCACAACATGGCCAGCCATCATCTCAAGCCCTGCAGTACCACTCACATAAACTGGAGTGTTTGGCCTTTTATCGCTTTTCCCTGTGCAGTATTTTTCCTAAGGATGTTTCAAAACTTGGATATGTGGGCCAGGCTGGGTGGAAACTTAAGGTTCTAGGATTTTCCTGGAAAGCAACGGTGTTAATTTTTATCTCCATCCAAAACCAAATTGCTCAGAAGTGACAGTGGTGAAAACAGTATTTAGTAGAAAAACATTGTCCTACTCAAAAGAGACCATTAATAAAAAAAAAAAAGTCACAGTTAAAAAAGTAGAGGAGTAAAATATGATTTGACTGTGTTCTTTTAAGTGAGACTCAGGCATTAAAGTGCACTGGGGGCTGAACTTCTTACATTTAGTGACAGATCTTCTGTCATGCTCCCACCAGATGCTTCTGTAGATTGAAAATGAGCAACAGGGAAGAAATATGGTAGGTTTTTTTTCAAGATGCAACAAGATGTTGTACTTCCTGGCCACATGTAAAATGAATTTACAACGGAAACATGCCAGAAATGCCTGAGGGTAACACTAGCCATAGCAGAATGCTGAGTCTTTCTTTTTTTTTCTTTTCCTCCAGCATTGAATAATGGTCGTGAATGTCATTTTTCTTAAAACAACCCCAGCATGGGTGACTGGTGAGTGAGATCAAGGTTCCATGTTTCATAGGGCACATCAGGAAAAAGTTATTGTGCAATCTGATCTCAACTGCACATACATTCTCTGTCATACACACTGAGATAACTCTCAAGGTTATTTATTGCAACAGGCCCCTAAAGCGATGACATTGTGAAATTAATATTATTATTATGAATAATTGCGTAATTTTCTCTGACTCTAGTTATTCTTGTTTTCTGCTAATACATGCATGTCAATGCTGTTCATTGCTGGAGTGACTGGAAACATTTCACATGGTTTGCAGAGACCCGTTTTAACATTTTCCAAGCAAAGGGGAAAAATGCTCTCTGACTCTTTTTGGCTTCAAAACCGTGCAACAGGTTTGCAAAATATTTAAGCACAGGGCTAGCAGGTCTCTGTCAAGGTCACTGTAACCTTAAAAACACTCCCCCTGATTCATTAGGTTTTCGATTACACTGAAGTGAGCAGAGCTGCCTCTTAATTCAAAGAAGAGAAAAGAGGGACAGCCAATCTCGTAATGCAGGTAGAACAGTAAATCACCCTGCACCAAGCCCTGTGTGCCTCAGAGGGCTGATGGCAGTGCTGAGCTCTGGGTGATGAAGAGCCAGGGCCCTGCAGCCAGAGGGGCAGATTCAGGTGCTGGTTACAGCACTGCAAATCTCCCTTTCAAGCACAAGCAGTGCTTTATGCTTCTCACAGGGAAAAGGAGAAAATACCACTGGGCAGTAAGTTGAGAGACCTGGAAGATTTTTATGTCTCAGTTAGGGCTCTTTGCGTTAGTGTCAGCTCTTCCACACTGATGCACATATGCTTTCCTAACCACAATGCTATCCAAAGCCTCCATCTTGGTTAACATTTCATCATTCACACTCCGGGAATTATCATTTCCTCTAGACATGCTGACAAAGCTCATTGTTTATTGCTCACAGCATGTCAGAACTGCTGGTTTTGCTTTGGACTGCAAGATGTTTGGAAAGCCACATGCTTTTTCTGAAGCCGGCTCAGTCCCCTCTGTGCCAGCTTCAGCTGCTGCGTTCTCTTTTGCCCAGAATGTCAGATCCTGTCCACATGAGCCAGAGCAGAGGAGGGCGTCAGCTTCAGACTGACCAAGCAGCACTGGATTTCATGTAACCACGGCCAAAGTCTTCCTGGCAGCCACAGGTTCAGACTTTACAGCAGAGAGGGCTGGCACTTTACTACCTTGCTCCCCTCCAGACCCGCAGATAAACCTGCTGCATGAGTGAGCCAGTGAGTGTGACTGGGACACGTGCCTGTTGTGCCATTTCCCAACCCAGGAGAGATTACAGCTCTTCCTGGCAGCAGAACTGCCCATGGAGAGACTCTAACAGGGAAGGAGGCCATGCACCACCCCTTCTGGAAAAGTAAATGATCTTCAGCCATGGTTCTGTCCTCCAGATCTCCCCAGCCAGAAATGGGGGCAACACCTGTCTGCTCACTGACCTGTTACAACACTGCAGTCATGAGCAGTTGCTAAATGGTGCAGAAAAACAGGTCATTATTTATTAGTTACTGCATTTCATATGACAGGACATATATTTTTCCCTAAGTCCCTGAAAGCTGAACGAACACAGAAAACACAGGACTGTTCCTACAGATCTGTACAGCGTTACCTCTGGCTGCATGGCTGAGCCCTCCTCTCAGTCCAGGAGGGGTGACAGCTGAGTATTTTGGTGAAAGCCTACCTTCTGTCTTCCAGGTAAAGTCCTGAGCCACATTATGTGACCTCCCCTGCTAAAATCTCTGCTGGAAGATCTGTCATGCCCACAGCAGTACCACAGGCAGGAGAGGGGACACACAGCACAGGAGCTGCCTGTCCTGGGAGAAAGAGTGCGGCTGCACCCATGAGTAGAGGCAGAGCAGCAGGAATGGACTGAGAGCTGTAAGACCAGCAAAGCAGCAGTCAGGGGATGTCCTCAGCACGCAGTAATTGATAGCCAGGGATGAGCAGGGTGACCTCCACACTCCTTACTGCATGGGACAGACATGCTCAAAGGCACAGAACACATTCTCTGCAGGATGGAGGTCCTTCTGCAGTGATCAATCCAGTGATTGATCCCGAGGTTGTTACTCTCCCCACAGTAACCCCAAAGGGATTAGTCCAGCCCATGGAGGTAGTAGTAAGGAGGGCTGGAGAGTCTGTTGTCAGTGGGAAATCAGTGTGGTTTGAGTAAGTTTTTTGGGAAAGCAGACAACTCCTAAGGGTCACTGGCACTGATGACAAAGAGAAGCTTTACTACAAAGAGCCCAGGCAGATCCATGTTCCTGGGAGCACTGCCATTCCTCACTCCTCACCTGCACCTCACTCTGTCTTGGCCTGACAAGCCCCTGTAGCTGTGACCTGTCTCTTGGAGCTTGTTATCCCACATCTTATTTGCATCGCGCAGGATCTGTCCAGGTGGCTAAACAAAAGACATCTTTTCATTATTGTTGTTGTTTTTACTGTGCCATTGCTATGTTCTTTATAAAAGCTTTGCTTTTCCTGTGAGGAATAATCTCTGGAAACTTGGATAGAATCCTTTGGCTCACACTAGAAAAGGTAATAAAATCCTGGGAACCCAAAATGTTTCTCTGTTTTTTTCACCAAACATATTTTTCCAGCTTGAAAAATGCATTTCTTGTTTCTGATTTGTTTCCTGATTTAGGGGAAATTTCTTCCTAACCTGCCAGTTTTCCTCCTGTGCAGCACAGTTGGGCATTTGGAAGACTGTGCCCAAGTGCTCAGAGGGCTCCAGAGACCTTTCTCTTGCTCCCCACCACAACTCTCACTCTCCCTACAGTTACAAGGAAGCCACTAATTTCCTCATTACTCTGGTTTCTCCATCTGCCACCTTATGATATAATATTTACTTATCTTTTCAAAGCATTTTAAATCTCTGTAGGAATGCATTATAAAAGTGCATTAATGTTATTACTTTACTCCGTTGTGTAACTTTGAGAAATGGCTTACATAAGGCTGGCTCCTCTATCCCCTCTCTGACCCCCAGCCATTGTCGTGCTGCTCTTGCTGCCTCCTCCCATGACAGCAATAATTAAGCTCTGGTTTCCCAGTACCCTCCTTGGTTCCTACCCAGACTTTGGGGAGTTGCCATCCAGTTCTCTCTACTTCAGCCCAGAGATTGGCAGCTTTGGGTCCAAAGGTTCTGCTGCTTCTCTCTCCACACCTCTGTCGCCCGAATTAGGGTCACAAGATATATTTTCAGAGGCTGCAGAATTAGTTGTATGAACTCAAAGCACCTTTTTCTGGCATCTAGAAGTACCCTATCAACAACAATCTTTGACACTTCCTTATAACTGACATGAGTTTTATTGGGAGGGCATTTGTAACTTTTTAGCCCCGTACTCTCTCAGGTTCAGCCTTCACAAACCAAGACAGAAGGAGCAGTCCAGCAATAAGCTAAAGCAGAATGTATTCAGATAATGTAGTGAGAGGAATGGAGTTCTTGATGAGAATGACATAGCTGACTCCTGATGTGCTACTGTGACCTGCTTTTTTTTTCCACAGCATTTTTCTTTTTAGTAGGTAAGTGAAATTTTTTTGTTCCTTGTATTTTCTGTCATGCTGAAACACTTATTTTCAGTGAGATAAAAGGCTGACAAAAAAGCAGGTACTTGAATTAACAACACTGTGTAGAAGAGCTTTCACTAAAGGGGCAGATGACAGGAATACGAAGGGTGCAAACTAGTCAGACTCCATACTCTTCTTCCTCTTTCTCTTCCTCCTTTCCTGAAGGATATTGGTCCACATCCTGACCATTTTATGTGAAACAGCTGCCAGGTTTCATGCCAGAGGTGACTGCATTTCAGAGACAAGCAAATGTGCTGCTGTACTACTGCCAGATACTGACCTCATGTGCATTAGCTTTGGCTTTTCAAAGTGCTCCATTGGACTTTGGTGGTGCAGCTCCAGCCTGACCCCAGCATAAAAGAGATCTGAGCCCATTCCACTGATTTTTGGCATTCAAAAACATAAAGTGTGTGTCCTATAACAATGTGTCCATACACTCTGCCACCCTGCTAGCGCCCATCTCACACAGGCTGTCTCTCTCTCAGTCAATTATTTGGACAAGAACTGGTGACTAATAGAAGCAATTTGTAGGAAACACGTTGTTCCCAAGTGACCAGCAGCAAATTGCTAATGACTGACATTAGAATGACCATTCTCCAAAGAGGAATAGTTGAAAGCTCACTGTGCACAGCACTGATCACATTTAGCAACAAAACAACTCCTCCTGATTCTGACATCTGCCATTTATGCTGGCTATTGCTTGCTTCCTTTCCCTGGTACATCCATAAGACAAATTACACTGAAATTAAGCAACCACATACTATTTGTTGACATAAACATGAAATGTAATGAAAGGTACACTTCACTAATGTGACCTTATAAACTTGATGGACAAAACATAAAAAATACAAATGCACTATAGGGAGAAATCCTGCATTTTTCAGGAGATGGATCATAGGGCTTAATAGATCATTTCCATCTCTGAAATTTCTGAGTTGTGATGAATGGAATTTCTTAGTATTTGAGGCAAGAGAGGGGCATGTTTAAACAGACTGGAGAGGGCTGCAGTGTAAAATCTTTGCACTATAAAAAAGGCAGCCTTGGTTTTTATTGCCCCTGTGGGGAGTCTCCTGTGAACCAAACAGCAACTAAATCAAATAAACATTTCTGAATCAACTCCATCTTCTCTTCAGCTTTGGAGAGTTTAAAAAACCCTGTAATTTATTGAATTGCCTTTTATGGTTGTACCTACAGATGTCTTTTGAATTTGATAGTAAAAACATTTAAACTCATAATGTTTCCCAAATCAGCTAAATCCATTATATCACCTGTGCCAGTTACTATATTTGTAGGGCAGTAAACAGTGGCCTTTATTGTTTGCTGCTCATGGGGCTGTGCATAAGAACGAGCTTAGTCTGTCTCCAGAGATATACACCTACCTTGCAGGCACCAGAAATATTATACCAGCTTAAATCAGTGCAAGCTTTCCATGCTGTCACTGCCTCCCCTGTTTTGATTTGGTGACGGTAATCTCTATTCACTGCTGTGCTGATACCCTTAGAGTCAAGGCCCCTTCTCTACTTCTGCTGTTTCTGGAAGAAAAATTAACAAGTGCAGCTTAGGCATGTTATGAACAGTTAGCAAATTTCCACACCTAGGAGGGTATGTGGGCTCAGATATCTGATTTTCTTTGCAAGCAGATGGAGAGGTGAAAATCCTTATGTGGGCTTGTCATATCCTTATCTCAAACCCTCCAGAAAAGTAGGCAAATGGAGGTGAGACGGTGAATTATCCAGACATCAAGTAACTTAGCTCTTCTCACAGGCAGTGAAATTTGCTCAGAAAACCCAGGAGAGAGGAAAAACCCAGGTGGATGTGGAGCATGGCAGTTTCAGTAAATGAGCTACACGAAGTCTGTTAGGGGAGAGCATGGGCGTGAGGGCAGAGCCATCCCAAGGTGCCCTTGGAGTAAAGGCAGTAGGAGCCCTGAGGATCACATCTGCACTGCTCTCTGGGGCACAGGGCTTTGGGGAATGCACCTCATGACTTCCCACCTCGGGCATTTAATGGCCCCTTCTCATCTTTCACTTTCTCTCATGCAATCCTTTCCTCTTCCTCTTCTTCCACTCATCGAATTTATCATTTCATACCATCTCTGGGGCTAATTTTGCAACTGTTTACATGGTATAAGAGCATTAGGAAAGCAATTAACACATGCTGATGAGATTTAGGAAGTGGAAATAGCCATGTAAACTGCAGATCCATAAGTAGCTTGTGAGTCTCAATTTGAAAATCGTTTAATGCATGCACAGCCCAGGCCATTTCTCAACAAGAGCTCCTAAAAGTCTCTTTATTCAAGTGACTGAGGCTTTTCCAAGGAACAGGAGAACATGAGTTATCTTTCTGCTGTTCTTTGGCAGTTATAGAGAGGCGTGACTGGCTGCCTAATGATATTTTCCATATTGTTTATCTTTTCTTCCCTTTGAGTGCCACATGGTCTATCATTCCCTCAGCTCAGATACAGGCCCCAAGGGGACTTAGTCTGCAAATAAAACACGGAGCTAAGCAATAGTGATTAAAACTCCAAATGTTTTAGGCATACTGCTCTTGTTAGTAACACTGGTTTCAAATGATTTCCCTCCTCTCTGTGTCCCCTCTTGGAGACTTGTTATGAGCTCCATGATGCCACTTGTCATCCAGCTGAGCTAACACAAGATGAATGGAGGGGTCCTGCTGCAAATCATATAGCCAAAAAATGTTTAGTAAAGCTAACCCCAGATATAATTTTAAAAAATCCCTTTCTCTTGTGTTCCTATGAAGACCTTATGAAGGTCCTGTCAGTGGATGGATAGTAGCTTGTATCATTTTCTGTTTTCCCTTTCTATTTCTCAGGTGCCAATACAACTTGAAGGAGTCAATAATTTTCAATTTCACCCCCTCGCAAAAGGATTTCACTTGTTGTGAGGTTTTTTTCCCCCACTGTGGGCAACTTTCTAGTTTTTCAATCTGTTTTTTCACATGAACTTTGCTTATGTGGCCATGTTTTCAGTCTGGCTGCAAATCCCTTTTCAAGAGTTTTTCATCCTTCTTGATGAATTTTGCTCAAATTTGATGGAAGGGCAGAAAGGCAGAATTCTCAGAAATAATAACACTCTTACAAGATCTGTTAATACAGACATTATGATAGAGGAGTGAGAACTAAATTCATGCCCTGACTGAGCAAACATTATTGTTTCTCTTGGCAGCTGGTACTCGCTGGCCCACCTGCACCTACTGCTTCTCGCTTTGCAAGGATGCTGTCCACAGGGTGGGAAGGAGACAAAATTAATGCAGAGGGGATGGAGATGGGCTGAGTGGCACAGGGAAGCATGTCTGCTGGGAATCAGAGCTTGCTGCTTCCAGCTCTCCCCACAGGAATTGTTTTGTGGCTAAATTAAATCTATATTGTTTTATTTCAAACACGTGGAAAGCTTGACTTCGGCATCAAATAGCATTCTTTTTGTGGACGTAAAGCCAGTACCTTAATATTATTTTAACAAAGCCTTCTGAAATGCACATACATTTCCAGTCAGCCAGATTCTTCCTTTTTGCTGAATACTGAACATTCTTTTCTTCCCCTCACTGTTGTCTTTGGCTGTAGAAATTGTACTTTCCACTTTCACAAAAACTGTAGGGGCATTATGAATGCCTGTATTTTTCTTGAGCAGACTTTTTGCTTTCTAACAAAATGCCTACACTAACTCACTTCACACAAGTTCAGCTTTCAATGTCTGTGTGTAAAGCACAAGGTGCTTATCTACTTTGCTTGTGTAGTTGCAACTGAAAATTAAATTTGCCTTTTTATTTTCTACTGGAGTGCTATGGTGAATGTTTGAAAAGATGTCATGTCCTTCTTCAGCTGGCTGCATGTCAATGTGATAGACAAAGAGATTTATCTCCAAATGATACAAAATTGTTCTGGGGTTCTTAAAGAAAACAGGAACATCATTGCTCATTATTGTTTGTCTTACCAATTTGTTTTCTCCAGAGTTTTAAGTAAAATATCTTAACCAGAAGTTTATATAGTGAGGTGCTGGCATTGAAAAGAGTGCTGTATAATGTTTCACATTTCCTAATCAAATTACAAACTTTGATTATCATCTCCTGACAGCACTCTCAGCAAGAAGAAAATGTCATTATTCTTACTACACTGATAGGAAAGTGAGATGATTTATCCAGGGTCACCCTGGAAGTGGCAAAAAGTCGGCTGCAGTAAGATTCTGGTCGACATTTGGGTGCACGGAGTGCCAAAGCTCCTTACTTAGCTACTTATAAAATCTTTCTCAGTATTTTATTAACCCATTTTAGCATGTATTTCTTCCATGCAGAGAGCTTCAACCCAAGAGGCAATTAGCCATATGCATTTTTGCTCAGTTTATCAAACTAATGAAAGAGCCATGACTGCCCTACGGTTCAAATACCAAAAGACATGACTGCATTTTCACCCCTCTCACCTTCCTAGACTACAGCAGCACAAAAATTTTGGGACAGTTTTCTATTTAGCATTACAGGGTTGCACCAGGAATTTTTGCAGATATTGCAGATGCCATCACTGCCCTGTTTCTGTTTGAAGTTTTGAGGCTGCCCAGGAGTCTGGCCACAAGTCCATGGCTGACAGCCCGTGGCACATGTTACCCTTGGGGACATTCTGCTGATGCTATGTCTTTCATGCTAAGTTATTGCTATTTAAAAGTCAGCAGTTTGCCTTGCTCTTGTCCTTATTTTCAGGAGGCACCAGTGAGGTCTCATTTCACCTGGCTTTAACCATGTCATCAGCCAGAGTGACCTCAAGGTGAGCCATTTCAGCTCCCCATGTGCTGGGCTGTTTTAGACATCCAGCTGGGGACAGGATCTCTTTTTGGAGCTGCCTAGAGGAGGGAATCTTGGTGACTAAGCCTGCCTAAATGCCTGTTTCCTGGTTAGCACAAGTCAGCTGAGGTGAATCACACAACAAAGAGCCTCCCGACACAAGAGGCAGAGCGCTCCAACACAGCTGCCTTTATCTCTTCAGCTAAAGCATTTCAAAGGATTTCAGATGCTATTGTTAATTTTGTATAAGACCCGGTCCATTCTGGGTTTGAGATTGCACAAGGTCTTTGGGAAGCCCATTCCAGTGCTTGACTGCTCTAACGTTGAAGAATTCCTTCCTATTAACTGATTGGGATTTCTCCTGCTGCATCGTGGGACCAATGCCTCTCATCTGCTTGCTGTGCACCTCGGAGAAGAGTCTGGTGGTAATTCCTCCATCACCTTCCACCAGTTGCAGACAACAGCTAATTCCTCCCCTCAGCTCCTACTCCTCCAGGCTGAATGAACAAATGAGAGCCCTCAAAAAGATATGATAGCAAAATTTACAACATTTTTACGACTTTTAGGAAGAAATTCCCCAAAGGCTCATTCCCCCCTTTTTTTTTATTTTTAATTTCAAGTATTGACCAAATTGATGATTGATTCTCAAGTCCACAAAGGTACTCTCTAAGGAAACAAATTCTCACTGGATCACTGCAGGCGTATCAGAAGGGACAATGTCCTCAGAGCTAGCTGCAGTGGGAAAGAAGGATCTCAGAGGGGGAATGGCTGTGGGGGGATATATCCCTAAGTGGATATGGGATCAGGTTTTGCCCTGGCATTTGTACTTTGCAGGAGTTTTGCAGAGGAACATGTTCATCTATTGACATGGGATTGATGTGGAATCAGAAAGAGCGCCCAGGTCCTCATCCAGCAGCCCTTGTCAAACAGGCATGGACTCACTTTGGTTCCACACTAACAGAAAACTTTATTTAAAACCTACTGGAGTTTCCATTCTTGGACTGGGGGTTTCACCAGGTTTGTTTACTTATAAAAACATACATGTGGAAAGAGTGTAAGGAGGTTAGCTCCATCAACAGTGAGCGGTGGCAAAGGCGGTGCAATAAAAACTGAAAATACGTTTCGGGGAAAGTTAAGACAAACCATCTCCTCACAGCAGTGGAAATTATGCCACGGTCGTTTTCCACTACTCTCCCACCGCACAGGCTATTACTTTATGACAAATTCCGCAGCTGAACAGCAGTAGGGTTTTCCCCTTCGCGCAGCGCTGTGGGGCGGATGTCCCACCGTCCCTTTTGTGCCGACTCCCGAGTTCAGCCGCCCGCTTTCCCGGCGCGGCGCCCGCAGGCCCCGGGCCCGCGCGGTCCCTTTAAGGGCCCGGCCGGGAGCGCTGCCATGGCAACGGCGTGACCGCCGTGACCGGAAGCGAGCGGGGTCAGAGGCCGCGGGAACATGGCGGCGGCCCCGGCGCCCACGGGCGGCGGCGGCGGCGGCGCGGCGGCTCCCTGAGCTCCTCCCGCCGCGGCGCCTCCCGAGCTCCTCCCGCCGCGGCGCTGCCCCGTCCCAGGTGAGGGAGGGGCGGGCGGAGGGGAGGCCGGGCGGCGGTGCTCCGCACCTCCCCTGGCCTCGCCGGCCGTTGTCGCTCGCCGGGCTCTCAGGCGCCTCCCGTTTGTCCCCAGGCATGGTGGCCGCGCTGTAGGACGGCCGGGAGCCGCGGCGATGGAGGAGAGCGCTTGAGCTTGTCTGCGGAGGCGTTCCGTGTGTGTGAGACGTGTACGGTACCCGAAACCTCGGTTTCACTGCTGCTGTTTTTGTTGCACTTGGAGGAATAAATAACCGGAGGCCTGTTGTTATAATGTCATCCTTAGTATCTTTCCTTTTGGGGAACAAACCGAGCGTCTTGTTGGGCTTGTACATACACAGAAGCCAGTCAGGGTTTGTTTTTTTTGTTTTTTTTCCCAGCTGTAATTGTGTGGTTTTCCGTGGTTATTGTGCCTGTTGTCACTTTTCCCGTTAGTACTGGCGTGTGTGCTGCCGTCTGGGCTGGAAGTGCCCTCTGGCAAAGCTAAACTTCGACCTGAATGGCCTCTTGTGCAGGGTGTGCTGCAACAAGGCTCTCGTGGCTTTGCACAACCGGGCTGCTCTCGCACAGCTGTGGCTGCGAGAAGCTGCACGCCAAAAATAAATGCTGGAGTTAAACTGAGTGCCTGGCTTCACACTGGTGCTTGTGTGTACTCACTGAAATACAGTTCTTGGTCACTGGACTTCTTTAATCTCTGCTTTTTTAGTGCGTGGAGTGGGCTACACTAATGGGTGGTGTATTTTACTTACTGGTTGAAGTCATCACCATATCTCATGTGCTTCATAGTAGCTGTGTGTTCTGTCCAAGACACAACCAGCCTCTGCTTTTGGACCATTGGACTTTCCAGTTGTAGATAGAATGGTAGCCTTCTTATGTTTCTCAAGCATGAGCTTCTTCCACTGTAAAACAGAGATTAATAGATGGGTCCCCTCCATCCTGCTTCTTAATTAACAGATGGGGAAACTAGGATTGAAACAAAAGCCAAAATATGTCTTAGATTGAACACAGAAATCTAAAATGAGTTGGTTGACTTTGCAGTCGTGTTTTACAGAGTTAGCTCATAGTCTGAATGCAGAGCTGCAGTGGAAGCTGTGCCTCAGCAGGTCGAGGTGCCCTTTACCAGTGTGGATTCATGGCTTGGTCAGTGTGTGGGCTGCAGCTGAAGAGTGTGGTCTCACTCCTTTCCATGGCTGGCCATGGGTTCTTGTTACTCTCTTTGTAGTGGATTTAGTGGTTGCATGATTTCAGGGACAGTTGATCTAACAGTTTTATGGGGATGGAAGTTATTCCAGTGAGTGCTTGCTCTGATATGAATGAAAGCTGTTTCTCTTTCTGTGCTAATGTAACCCAGCTGCGGGTCAACCATAATATGAAACTGTACCTCACATGAGAAACCAAATCTCAGAGTGGTCATTCAGAAAATCAGAGCTACACCTCAAACTTCTGAAAAGTTTCGGTTTTAAAAAAAGAAAAGTCAGCCATGTGTAGGGAGTGTGTGGTAAGACTGAAGAGAGTATAAGCCTGTGAAGGAACTTTCTCATCTTCCAAGGGTTTTTTCTCCATTCACTGTTTGCCAAAGTGTTTCTGTGCTGAAAGAGGGAAGTCACTTGCAAACCTTTATTTAGACCTCAGAGGCTGGTCCACCATGTGTACTCAGTGAGGTAGAATCTTGAAGGAAAGATAATTTTATACCCTACTGTGAAAACCAGACTGAGATTCCACAGGGAAATCTTGATTCTGGTGTGGTCCAGCTCCTCAGTCTCAGTGAGTTTTGCTTTCATGGCATTGCCCGCTTTCCCCAGAAAAGCAATCTGGAAAGAAGATTGGAAGTGGAATAAGGTGTCATCTTCACACCCCCTGGGCTTTTAGTGGTGTTAGGATTTGCTGGATCACATAACCCTTTCTCCAGCTGCTCATGTGGGAAACTCACGTGTTTCATCTGTTCCTGCAGAGTCTCCGCTCCTTCAGCAGCTATTTTTAGTAAAGCCAGATTTTAAATTCTTAGATTCTTAATCTGAACTGCTGTGGGTGCAAATCCTCTTGTCCTTCTGCTGGCTTTCTACCTGATTCTGTCCAAGAGTTTTCCCCATAGTTTCCTTCTTTTAATTTTTGTTTGGACAGTCTCACGTATGTCTTTACTTTCCTGTCACTTGTCCCATCCTTCAGTGTGCTGCTACCCCTTACTCCTCCCAACTCTGCTTTTCCAAAGCACCTTTTTTTTTAAAATTTTGCTGGCTGCTTCTTCCAGCTTCTTGGGATGTGCAGAGTCTTTGTCTCAATTTATGCTTTCTTCCTAACTCATCATTATTTTCAAATAATTGTGTTTTCCTCTGTCCTTCTTTCCTAATTTCATTCTCCTCCACTTGCAGTCCTGTTCAAGGCTGTCCCTTCCTTTTTCCCTTGTTTCTTCAGGTTGTGGTGCTGGGAACACACAGACATGAGGCACTGAGCTCCACAGTTTGGTTAAATGTATTCTTGGCACTGGCCTGAGGAGAGCTGGCTTGTTTGTGTCGTGTGTGTGTGTGGTGCTTGGTCAGCACTTAGGGCTAAGAGAGGGGGAGATGGAACCTTTGGAGAGTTGAATTTTTGGAATGGGTCCCTGCTGACTGTGAGCAAAAGCTCACAGCTTGATTTTACTATTTGTTGCCTTTGCTTAACAAGTACATTGCTCCTGAAACAATTCTGCATTGTGAGTTGTCCAATTTTTTGCTATAGTAGGGCACAGTGAGATGTGATAGAGCTATAATAGCAGAATTCTTCAAACATACCCAAAATGTCTCTTAATTTTCCTATTTTTTTTCTCTTAGCTGACCTAGTTTACTTGTGAAGGTGACCTTGTTTTGATACAATCAATTTAATTTACCTAATTACATTTGTTTGTATTAGAGTTCTTGTATGCTTAGGAGTTAAAAACTGGGAGAGTCTTTACTTATCAATGCAAAATTAGTAGCTTCACACACTATCCTTTCATGAGTCTGAGGAAATTAATTTGCCTTTAATCTGACAGTAGGCTTAAGGTGGTTTACCCTTGTTATTTCACCTTGCTTTTCCAAGATTTTGCTTGTATGATACTAAAACTCCCCTGACTCTTGAGGAGCTTGTTTCAGGCATCCTTTGGTGTAAAACCTGCTGTTGATGTTATTTTAGGTATCAAGGGAGCAGGTATTACTTTCGTTCCAGTGTTTCTGAAAGATATTTCTTAATCTCAGGTGCTTTTTCATTGAGCTTACAATGGTTTTATTGTTTCTAAGGCATCCAGCATCTCTTAGTGTGGAGGAAATTGATCTCTATTTGCTCTTTTCTTTTGATGGCAGCTCCAGAGGTGCCATGAAGGCTAAATGAAGACTGCCTCATGAGTCTGTATGAAGCAGTTATGTGGATCACCTCACACTGCTGGTAGAAAGAGAATTAATTTTTGCTGAAGAGTTTCTCTGGTCCTTTATAAAATTACTCTTTGAATGACGGTGGTTCTGTGAACCGCTGTGTCCCCAGACATGCTCCTCACAGTTCCTGTGTGTTTTCATATATAAATGACAGATTGTTTTGTACTCCTTTCACCAAATCAGTGAAAGACTGGGCTGTAGTCAGAAGAGTCAAAAGATAACTGAACACTCAGGCTTTCAAAGGAGACCCAAAAATAGAACACAACCAAGCACTAATTTTTCTTTCTAAATCAAAGATAGACAATCAAAGGCAGTGCAGGTACTGACAAGTATGTGCCATCATGATTTTGAAACAAGAATGGAGTTGCTTTGAATTTCTTGCAATCCTGCTAATTGCATCGAACTGTTAATGATTGTTGCAGATCAAGATTTAACTTACTTTTCAAAGTAACTGGAATTTACAATGGTTATACATGAAATGGTCAAGCAGATCTGGGGTGAGCGTGTGATTATGTTTAATTATTGTTTCCTTTTAACTTTTGCATGGTCAAGTATGATAACGATCCCATGAAGATATGAATGTTAATTGTGAAGTAACAGAACATATGTTCTATGACCCTTTGAATCCATTTGAAGACCCTCTCTGGTGTTTGAAGGTAAAAATATTGCTGTCTTGCTACACGTGAGAGCTTGGATGCAATTTGTCCTGATGCAATTTTAACAGGGATAAAAGGGCTGAGGACGCTCTGTTCAGCTTGAGCAGCTCTTGCAGACAGAAGAGCAGAGAGACATTCCAAGCCTCTTTTTTTTTTATTCTCCTCAAAGAAAATTCTTGAAGTAATTAATTCCACATCACTTGGTAATTCTGCTCTTAGATTTCATTATGGTTACTCCTATCTAGTGTTGGTATTGATGTTTAACATTGATTTCCTCAGTCTTCACATAAACAGTCTGCATTTGTTCAGATCGAGTATTAGCATTGTGTTTGAATTCAGAAGATAATTGCATATCTTGCAAATTACCCAATGGCTGTTTCATCTTGAAACATTTAGAAATCCATTTCAGTTTCTCATAATTATAATGTTTTAGTCAGACAGCAATCTAAACTTAGGACTGCACTTTGGCAGTGATATGCTTGTTTTTCTAAAATGAGCACAGTTTTTGTGGTTAAATTTTCCTTTCATTTAAGTATAGATTTTAATCAGTGTAGGCCAAACTTTTCCAACCATCTTTAAAATTAGCTCAAGCCATATTTTAAAAAGTATGTTCTTCTGATAGGATTTAACTTACATAGAAAAATGTATGCAGAAATTAATGTTTTTAAGCTGATTAATGTTTTTGAACTGTTTTTACAATTTGTTTATAGACAGCCTCAAATAGGATACTAGTAGTCTCTCTGTAATAAATACCACTGAAAGCACTTCACGCTGTATTTCTGAAATTTGAAAGGTAGCTGTTCAGAAAGAAACTGTAAATTCCATTCATCAAGCAGCTAAATTACAACATCAAAACACAGTAAAATGCCTCTGTTTTTCCAGACTTCTCTGCAAGCAGTGTGTGAAGTTTTGGAGATTACTGAAGTTTTCATTGGTTGTCTTGTATGTCCTTGGGCAGGGTATGGTTACCATTTTCAGTTGGTGAGTTAAAGCTGTAAACAGATGTATAGCAAGTGTACAGCTCTGGCTGGATGATATTCAGCATTTTATGTATTCCCACGCAGAAGTGGGAAGGAATCTGAATTGCCTCTATCAGGTGACTATTACAACCCTCTGAGTTGCTGCTAAATTTTTGCTTGTTTCACTTACTAGAAAAGTGCTAGAAAAACCCTCAAGTAAAAAGACCCCAAAAACTGTTACCAATCTTGTATCACTGTTTTATACCCAAATGCAGAAAAAAAGGTCTTGGCTTTACTGAGAGTTTTCCAGTTGGCAGAGTGTTCAGAGATCAAGGGAGTCAATCTGTCAGCAGACGTCTCTTCAGATAGACCATTTCTTCTGATCACAGGTAGAGTGAATTCCTTTCCCTAAGTGTGAGCAGAAATGTAAGAGAATGATGAGTCCTCTGGATTTCCATTATGTGGTTTTATATGAGATGTGCTGGTTGGCTTTGATAAACTGTTTCTCCAGTGAAAATAATGTCAAAAAATTCTGTCCTGGTTTGGACATGGAATTGTGCAAAAGCTTATTTGGTTTTTTTAGATGCTTTATTTTATTATTCAGATGCTAGAAGACTAGATCCTTCTGGTTTTTAATACCTATAGTAATCAGGCATTTGTTCAGCTGATCAGTTCTATTTGTTATCAAGATTGTGTTTGTGATCTGCTTGAGTGTAAAGAGCATTGCTTTTGAAAAAGCAGGTAGTACTTTAGCAAGAATAAAAAAGAATAAATTTAATAACGACTGGTAAAGCTTTCCTTTTTTCTTCTAATTGCTGCAGCTTGTGCTATTACCTTTAAGAAACTTACATGATGAAGCACTTTTAATTTCACTCAATGATTTTGTCTTCTAAATGCAACTAACTCTTCCCCAGAATTCCTGTGGTACAGTGGGAATTTCTTAAGCATTCTGTTCACTGAATAGCAGTTACATGTTTTGTCCTCATTGAGAAACAACTTTTAACTCTTCCAATGATAAGCCAGGACACAGCTATGATAAGCCAGGACACAGTGGTGACCACATACTGATCCATGGAAGATAAAACTTTTCAAAGTGAGCCAAGCTGCAAATGGGCTTTCAGGCTATGGTCAGAACTTGGAGCTTGTTTCTGGTTCTGCTGGGTAAAGTTTTGAGATTGTGTATCAGCTGGAGCTGGGGGCCATGTGCTCCAGGGAAGTCAGTGCTTGGTTCTTTAACAAAGCCAAGGAAAACTGCAAAAGATTTCTCAAAGAGCAAAACAAGTAAAAGAAATTTAGTCTCTGTTGGGAACTATTACTTTTTTTTTAACTCTTCACTCATGGAAATCCTCTTTCCTTTAAGAGTCCAACATTTTAGAAAGCCTGAGGTAATACACTCATGCCAAGGTTATCAAGACAACCTGTAGTGTGGTAAGGTAAGGCTAATAAATTCCTTTCAGCCTCCTAAACAGCAGCTTTCTTCTGGTCCTCCCTCTTCAGTGTGAAAACACCACTAATCTGTCAACTTACCTAGTGAATTCCTTTAAAAACAAAACAGTTTTGGAAATTTCTTTTAGGATCTTTTGCTCAGGTCAGTAGATTTGTCCTCAGGACAAGTAAAAATGGTGGGCTGCCAGTGAGCTATTTATGTGTAATTCATCATCAGATAGTGGAATTCCCAGTTAATGTCCTGGGTATTGGCATGCATTTCACATTTGGAAGGGGGGTGTTTGGTTTGTTCAAAACTCTCTTAAATAATTACAGACTGTCTAGGAAGATGGAATGTAGTGTTCTGGTTATGTTTGATCTTTCTAAACTTTCATGATAGACTGTTTGAGGAAAGGATTGGTCTTGCTGCATTTTGTGCTGCCTCCATGACATGGATAGATTTTGCACTGGAGTTTCCTTAAAAAAGTACTCGTGTCTCAATATGATTTACAATAAATGTTTTGCAGACTCATTTATTTCTAACCATTGGAAGTGACAAAGGGTGTGTCTCTCCTAAAATTGTGGCTTTCCTCAGAGAAGTGTGTTCTTTTATTAGGAACATCAGGTTTAAATTTTCTCTTGAATACCAAGTTTGAAATGAAATCCTTACAGTTATCTGCTATTTTGAGCGCTTACATGGGTCTACCATTCATTACGGAATTAATACTTCATTAATTTGTCATAAATTATTCTATCTTGAGATGCCAACTTCCAAAATTTGCTTACGTTTTTATAGAAATTATTATTCTATCTCACAGAATATCTCATTTAGATTATGACAGTGGGTAAAAAAGCTACATGTTTATCTTGTCTGCCACCTTAATAGTTTTTGAAAGACAAATGCTTGCAAAGTTGTCAGAGGTCAAACAGCTATTTTTTTGTGTGTGTTCTAATTACAGCAGGCTATCAAAGGACCTTGAGAGATGACTGGCCTGCAAAATTGAGACAATGGCTCTGTAGTTATGGAAGTATGGAAATTAAGTTTAGACAGAAGCAAATGTGTCTGAAGTGGTCACAACAGGGATATTGCTAAAATGGTTATTGATAGCACAGGAATACATATTCTGTCTAAAGGGAAAAATAGCTGAAATGACATGGGTTTTTTTGAATTAATTTGTTGAAGTAAATAGGCTGGTCTACTGAAGAACAAATATGATGTGTTGCACAGCACTCTTGTGCAGTGGTTCTCTTTGAAAACATACTAATAGCAATTATTTTTAATTGAAAAGAACCTTATGAAAAGTTTAGAGGATTTAGTAAGGTTTTCTTCTTTCAGTCACATGTTAGCTGGGTTTTCTGATGGTCTGCCTTGTCTCTGTGCCTTTGCAGCTTGGCAGACTTTAACCTTCCTGCAACAGAACCAGACCCTGAAATGGCTGTAGGAAATCCTTCCCCTTTTTAAAGGGAAGGTGTAAGTTATTCCTGTGTTGTCTGTGATTCCAAGTTCCTTCAGGTCCTTGTTCATTTTACATGTCATCAGTGGCAAATAGAGGTGCTAAATACAGCTGTTCTTTCTTTTTTAACCTTATGGAAGGCATCCATAAAAATCTTTTAGGTAAGCTGGCACTACACATATTGCCCAAAACTTTGTTATCATGAGCTCTGGGCATGCAGCTTGCTTTCAGAACTGAAGGTAGCATTGCTGTGAGCAGAAAGCTAAAATGAGTTTGCATTCTAGAAAGAAAGATGATATTCCCAGTCTCTGTGATCTCTCACTGTGTATTGAAGTACAAAAGTAGTTGGAAAGGCATATTTAGGACATGGTTTTATGAAGTTTAGAAATATGTAATTTCTTCATAAATACAAAATACGCAAACCTTCAGCTTTAGTGAAACTGTTTGGTAGCTTTGGATTTCAGTGGAAGATACTCTCTCTGAACACAGTATTAACACAGATGATGATAACATTTACTAGAAGTCTCACAAAATGGCATATTGACTAAGAGATGCCCAAAAATGGAAAGTAGTAACTGCAAAACATTGTTGTAAATATAGTTCCACAGGTGGCAGAATATTTTAGAATACAAATTTTCAGCTGTACAGAAAATTATTTAATCTGTTAGGAAAGTAATATTTTAATGAATGCTTATAGCATAACAAGAGGAAAAAGAAATTATCAACAGGTATTTCTTTACATTTATCCAAAGGTTTACAACCTTTATAGGGAGTGTATATTACAAGCTGCAAACCCAATACCTTTGGCCTGAATATCCTGCAAAGATTCCATTTCCTCAGGATTTTTACTTGTGGAACCTTAGTTCTTCTACATCCAGCTGATCCAAGTCTCCCTCTTAAGAACTTGTGTTTTGATGTTATTGTGGAGGAGTGGCCCACCCTTAGGAGCTGCATCTACTTCTGTGAGACCTCAGTATCTGTCCTCCTCCTGAGAAAGATTATGGTGTGCTTTTCTGCTGATTTCAGTGTTCTGAATGATTTTGGAGGGAAGTCATAAGAACTTTCCTTTCTGGTTTGGGAGGTATTTGTTACAGAACTACCAGTCTGTAACAGAACTCCCAGTAAGCTGAACCTTACTGGGATCTGTCAGATTTCACCAGACATGGGATGAGGAGTAGAACATAAAAGAGAAGTTAATGTTGGAGTGGGATCTGGAGAGAAGCAGTGTTGTGGGCAAGTATTTTTCTGTTTTCCAAATGTTAAGCTTCAACCACATTAATAATATTTCTGCAAAAATATTACTCGGCTAATTTAAAGCAAAACTCTAGAACTCTTATATCCCACGTGGCATGAAACATTCCTGTTTTGTTTTTTTTTCTTGGTGTATTAACTTCTTACACAGAAAGGAAATGAATTTTAGAAAGAATGTTGCACACAAACCATTTGAGACATTCTCTGTTAAGGAAATACCATCTGTCAAGAAAGATGCAGCCAATGTTGAGTTATAGTAAAAACATTGTAAAGGAAACATTTTGCAAGGAAAAGTGGTTTAATTAAAACATTTTAACTGTTTTGCTCTGGAAAAAGCTTAAGAAATTTCTATATAAGCATTCTAAATGCAATCATAATAAAAGCTCAATTAATTTTTTTAGAAGGAAGTTAGCTTGGATAAGTTGTTCCTTAATGTAGAATAAAGAAATTTTCTGACTATAATGTAACTAGTAGGGAAAAAAGAAAAAGGAAAGTCTTAGAATCATTATTTTATTACCTTCAAATTCTATAGTTTGATTGATTTAATTGATTTTTTCTTGATGGACAGAATTTATTTCAAAAGGAAAATAGGTTACATTTTAGGGTTTTCATATTAATGTTTTTATTTGAAAATCAGTTTTTTTTATGAGCATTTAATAGCACTAGAAGACATTATTTTGCTTCTGTGGAGGAAAAGTGAAGTACTCATAAAAAGGTACCTGGATTAAGAATGAGAACCATTAAATATGATAGGATTTGCTCTTTCTTTAACTCAGTCAAGCCAGCCTGCTGATTTAAGGAATTGTACATTGACTATACAGATTTACTCTAATGGCTTGAAATAAAAACTTCTGCTTTAATTAATACTTTGCTCTTTCATCTAATAACCTGTTGGTGTTATCAGACCTACCCTGAAATATAGCAAATACAGAAACAGTTATGTCTGATTCCTTTCTAGCTCAAATGGTTTGTTTTTTTTTTCCTGTTTTTTTTTTTGTTTGTTTGTTTGGTTGGTTTTTTTTTTGTTTTGTTTTGGTTTTGTTTTGTTTTTTAATATAGTTAAGGGATTTGAAGGGAATGCTTGGAAGTTATGGGTTTTGGCCAACTTAAATACTCAGGTTTTGATTTTTAGGAAAGCATACTTATTGTACCTGGGAATGTTGGGTCTTCCTCTGTATAAGACATCCTACCTTGTCACTGGAGTGTTTCCTTTCTTCCTTGAAAATAATAAAATGACATTTCTTAAGTTACGTGATTGCTATTAGAGATAAGCAGCTGTTATTCTCCCAGATTCTCTTCACAGTAGGCTCATGATCTTAGACTTCATTAAAATACCAACAGAAACATAAGTGACAAGTGATATATGGGCTAAGTTTTTTAATGTCACCCACATCTCCTTATTTGAACTGACAGGATGTATTTCCATTAACACATTATCTTTTTTCCCCCTTAAAAAACTTGCTGTTTACCATGGCTTGTATTTTAGGAACACCTTAGATTTAAAGAATGTGGTTTGTAGAACCCATTTTACTTGTTTCATATACTTGATGTTGTATCCTGAACTGAATAAAAGATTGGAGATGATCATCTGAAGGTTTCTATACTTAAATGCCACTGAAGACCTGGATTTTGCTTTTTGCTTAAGAAGCAAGATATGTAACATTATTAACAGTAACCACTTGTGATCCTTGTATTTGAATAGTAAGGTTCCAAATTGGACATCTATAAAAGAATGCAAAGCTTTCACAGCTGCTACTGTAGCTGATAACAACTGTGAATTGTGCTTGTGACAAATATTCTGAAAAAAAATTAGTCTGGAAACATTCCAGATTAAGCAGACACAATTCATATGCTGTGTGCTGAGCCTTGAGTTATAAAAATATAAATAGGATCTTTTGTGAAAATAAATTACTGAAATGCAGCACTTTCATATAGCAGTATAATAAACTTAAGATGGAAGAAAAAGAGGAAAAAAAGAAGATTTTGCCCTAGAATTTTAATATGTGAGCACTCTACTATGGGAAGGGGAAAAAGAAATACAAAGTAATTTCTCCTTCTTCACCCTGTGGTCAAGGCCTGTGCATTAGATAAGGTGGAGTTCCTGTGTGAAAGAACAAACCAGCCAGGGAGCAACAGCCTTAAATCGGCTGCTTTATAATTTCTCTGTTTCATTGTGCAGCTTCAGTATCCCAAATGTTTTTTTTTGAGTGGTGCTGAATCCCCTGATCTCCACTGTGAATGTAGCAAACTGTACTTACTGACGATGACCCCTTGCTAAATGTCATCTTTTCCCTCCTGTAAATTCTGATGTTGCTGTATCTGACCAGAACACTTTTTGGGCCAAAACTAATCATTAGGTGTTAGATTATGTGTTAGAATCACTTCATCTGTAGTCTGAGACTGTGATTTCATGGCACTCTGTTTTTATTGTAGGCAAATGATAGACACCTGAGATCAGTGCTGACTCCACAGAGAGGTCACTGGATTGAATTCCTGAATATAGGATCAAGAGCACCAGAAGAAGAAATCTGTCAGTATTCCAAGTTATTTCTACAAAGCCATTTACAATTGCAAATGGTCCTGCAGTTTGACTGAATTCTACTTTATGCCTCTCACTTAAATCTTTCTATGGTCCATAGTGAAGCAGTTCCTTGTCTATTTACATGTGCATGATTGACCCCAGAGGTTATTGTCCCAAGAAGTAGGAGGAAAATAGCCTGTTCTAACTTGTCAATTCACAATTTTCCTCACAGTAACTTGTGAAAATTGTATTGGCCATCCAGGACCACTTCTTCTAGTTTCAGGCTTGTAGCTCTGCAGTCAAGGTGGAGGATGGTGATTGGGATGCCTTTCTCCCAAGGAATTAATACTGAACCTCTGTGCTTTGACTTTTACTGTCTAATTGGTGATAGACAGCTTTCTCTAATCTTGGTTGGCTTTCACAGTGAATTTCAGCCTCCTAAAAATGTACTTGAAGTTATTTGATGTAAATGTACCTCAGTCTTCTATGATATTTAGAATGAGACAAAGCTGACTCGATGAACTGGCAGACGTCTTTGCAGTTCATAACTTGGAGAGATGCATTTTGAATGAGGTGTGAAGTTTGGAGTTTTAGATTTATCATACTTTACCTTATTTGGGAATCAATTCAGTCTTTTTCAGCTTTTAATGGAGGGCACAGTGATTGCCCTTATTGGTTCATCTGATAACAAATTACAATTAATGCCTTGAATTCCCTGCTAGTGGTAAAAAAACCAATATACCTCTATGCACCAAGTAAACTTTGATGGGAAAAAGTGCAACCATTTCTAAGTATATTTTTGTTATGTGGTCTGCATAATAGAAAGTGACTAAACTATGCTATCAAAATGTGTAACAGCTTTACAGAAATTGCAGGTTGTAGATGTTATTTTATAGGGTATCTTGCAGCTGACTTGAGGTGGTTCGTAATATGTAGAAAAACCTACTTTGAGCTTAAAAGAATCAGTTATGGTATCTCTTAATGTAGTTTCCCATTTGTATGTTTGATATCTCTATCTGACAGTATGGAAGCTAGAGATAGAAAGTTATAAAGAGAAATTATTTGACTAGATAAAGTGTTATGGGAGAGTTCATATTGAGTCCCATTAGCTATGTTGTGTTGAACTGCAGCCAGACATTTTGAAATACTTTAAATCCCTTACGTTCCTGAACAACCGGAGGAGAATCCTGTTCTAATATTCCATCTAAAAGGGATTATTATTTATTTTTGTTGTAGTTCGGTCTAAGAATTTCAGTGAAGTATCAGGAAATTATTATATTTTTCCTTACTGACTCATGCAGTCAAACCTGATTTGAAGCTTGGAGTCTGTTACCAGTAAAAAATACTTCTAAATATGCTGTTAGAGGTTTTAGATCAGTTTCAATTTTGTATTTTCCATAATGTACGTAAAATCCCATTTCTTGCTTGCTCTGTTGCCATTAATCTCTTTCTTCTTTGCTACAGTGTTAGTTATTAAAAATTCTGACATCCTAAGAAATGCTCATCACATAACATCTCATTTTCTTTGTCTGTTACATTCCTTTTTCATAGTGCAGATTACTGTAAATTGCTCTGGAAGCACTATGAAAGAATAATGGCTTAACATAAATAAGTATAAAGGAACTTGCAGTTGTTGCTCATGTCTTCTAGTCTGCCTAGGTATTTGGTCCTCTTATCAAAATGTGGAGGGAGAAAAGTTGGAGGATTGCTAAGCTTTTTTTTAAATATATTTACAGTTTCCTAAAGTAATTTGAACTATTTTGATAGACATAGAGCTGCTAGTTTATTCTCTCAGCCTTGCAATATTTCACAACAACAGTATCAGCTTTATTATTTGCTTCATGAAGCTTAAACTGTTTGAAAGGAAGCTGAGGACTGGTGAATTTTTAAGTGACTTTATAGTCTCCCTAATTTTGCAGCTAGCAGGGAGATATTTTCAGACAGAATTTAGTTTCCTGAAAGCTGGCCTTAATTGTTCTGCTCTGAGTTAAGACCAGGACCAAAGCTATTATTGTAGTGACTAAAGCAGAAACCCCTTCAATAGAGAATTTGGAGGGCTCTTTGCCTTCTTGTAAAACCCTGTGCAGCAGCTTAGGTGAAACTTTTAACCCTTCAGGCTTAACTTCCCAGCTTATCAGGATATCCTATTTCTTCCAGAAATGTTTAGGATCGAGTCCCTGCACAGACACATACTGGATATACAGGAGAGAGTTCAGTGAAGAGCAGTGAAGAAAATGGTGAGGGGACTGGAGCATCTCTGACATGTGAAGAGCTCGGGCTGTTCAGCCTGGAGGAGAAGAGGTTTGGGGAGGGACATGTTATCAGTGTGTGCAAGTGCCTGAAGGGAGGATGCAGAGAGGATGGAACAAGGCTCTTCTCAGTGGTGCCCAGTGACAGGACCAGAGGCAGGGGGCACAAACAGCGACACATCAGAAAACACCTTTTTTTGACTGGGAGGGTCAATGAGCACCAGCACAGGTTGCCCAATGTGGTTATGGAGTCTCCCTCGGGTATTCATCAGCTCACTGGTTGCAGTTGGTCCTGCTTGAGCAGGATAGGACCAGAAGACCTCCAGAGGATCCCTTCTCAGCCATTCTGTGTGGATCTGTTGTCTGTAGGGTTTGTGTCTGTATGGGCTTGAGATGACTCATGGATGATTCTCTTTAAAAGAAAAAGATGTCTTATTAACTCCTGTAAAATTCTCACAGGAAATAACTACTTAGCTTTAAGTAAGCTGCAGAATAAGGGTTGTTATTTAGGAAACAAATTTCCTTTCCACTTCTAAGTCTAGGGAATCATGTGAATTGAAAATAGAAGTTGTAGTTTTAGCTGTTGTTAGAGCAACTTAAATGTACATTTTAACTAAGCCACCCTAGGAAAATAATACTCTTTCCTGAGGAGGAGAAGGACAGAGGCACTTGCTATGTAGTCTTGCTGTAGGTTGTTTCTCCTGTTGTGTTAATGGTCTTGCCCTGTAAGAAAGGAAAGAAGCACTTTAAAACATAGGAAAAAGTGGTTGTTGAGCCACAAAAAAAAAGTTTCAAGAGTGGTATTAATGCTATTCACAATCTCTCTCATTCTTGATTTTTGCTTTGATTTTGATAGTGGCAGTTTAAAGAAAATTAATTGAAAACCATGGTTTTCCTTAAGGTAATGGAAATCTGCTTGTCGTTTTTGTCATGCTTCCATTTTGAAAATGCTGGTTTGTTTTCATAACTCTAAATTCAGTGACTTCAAAACGTGCCTGTACATTTTAATTGGCCTTCTTAACACATGCTTTGTTGTTAAATGAAACATTTTTATTGGCACAAAGATATTTGCCCCACCTATTTTCATTTGCTAGTGGTGGGAATGGTAACATTAAAGGCTGTTTAAAATATATGAAGGGAGTTCTGGGGTCATTCCCCACCTGTTGTTTATTTTGGTTTATGCAAGAACAGTCAAAAGTAATCATGTTGGTGAAGCTCTGTCATTTAAGTAGTGCTTTTGGAGACTCATAATTTACACATCAACAGGTTTGGCTTCTTCAAGCAAAACTTGGGACTTTTATGTTAGTGAACAGTGAATGTTGGCAAGAAAGGTCACAGCTTTAAAGTAACCTAAAGTACATTGTACTGTGTTATGGAACAAAAGACAGTAAATACAGAAAGTCTTTGATTAACTTCTCCTTTTCAAAGTGTCTTGACCTTTATTGAGTTCCTCTAGCTGACATTTTTAGAAGACTTTTAGTATTCCTTTCATTATAAAGGGTTTATTTGTGTATTTGCTCCCACATATTTCATTGTCATCTTCTCTGCCATTTGACTTTCTTTAGTTACAATGCCATCTACATTTCATATCAGGATAGTTTCTGTGGTAGTGAAATGATGTAGTCCTTTTTTTGTACAAAATTCTAGAAATGCGTTTCTGTGATTAGATGGTATCTTGGTACACAAAATAAATAGAAAGCAAAATTGAGTGAAAACAAAAAAAATTACCGAAGCTAAAAGCACCTAGGAAAACATTTGAAAGACAGCATAATATATTCATGTTAGGGGTAAGTCATATAGGATTCACATCACGTATCTTTCTATTTTTAGTTTTAAAATTATTAGTTGCCATTTCTATTTAAAGATAATGACATATTTAGTCAGACTTAATGCAAGTGAATCATAGTATTGCATTATTATTGTATTAAACAGTGATTGTTGGTTGTGTTTCTTATACTCCTTATATTTTGGAGGGCAAAAATAACTTCTCAGTGCTCTGGAAGTTGCTCAGACATTTCAGTCTGGGGTGGTGATGAATAAATTATACTCTAAATAAGGCAGGCAACAGGAATTCATATTTTTGTTTTCTTCAACCAGCCTTCTCCAGCTGGCCCCTTTCCTTCTCTTTACCCCCTGTGGTTTTAGCCATGTAGGCTGGATAAGATTACAGATACTTTTTTTACAAGCAGTCACTGCAGACTTGGTCTTTTTACATGACTGTTTGTGGTGGTTCTCCTGTCTGAGCTGGTGGCTCCCAGCTGTTCTTTAAAGGGTGTGCCAGGGATGCCTTTTAGTATGGTTGTGTCCTTCCTTTGCCCAGTTCCACTCCTGGGGTTGCTGCAGGAGAATGAGAACTTCCTCCAACAGTTAAATGTTGATTAAATCATCGTAGTTGGCACCTTGGACAGCTGGACAGCCCAACCAGACCTCCCTGGTTTGGAGAGGCAGCTTCTCAAGAGCATCCCTTGCTCTCTAATAACTGAACAAATCCCAGATGTAAGATTTAATCTTCTCCTTACAACTTTCTTCCTCTGTAATACTGTGCTCCCTGAAGCCTTGAAGCTGTTTTACACACTCTGAGCCACCATTCACAGCTAACAATGCCTCCTAGTAAGATATAGCATGAAATGGGAACTTTTTCTTAGAACAAGATACATTTAGCATTTAGACTTTATTTTAAAGTCACAGGATTTTAAGTGTGGGGCTTCTGACTGATTTCCTACTACTGGTAGCTGAGTGAACCCGAGGGTGTGATTTGTACCTTTGTTGCTTGAATGGGCAGGTTGTCTGGCTGCTGTCAGTCCTTTTCCTTCATGAATTTGGGTACTCAGCAAGAGTGAAGAAGGCTTAAAATTGCTTGCAGAACAAAAGGATTAGGTCTTTTTATATAGAAGACGAGAACAGTTTACTAATGAATGAGTAGTAGTGAGAAGAATGTAAGCCTGAGTATTTTATGGCATAAGATAAATGTTACCAGAGGCTAAGAATAAACTCACCATCTCTGTCTTCTGCAGGCTTTCTTCCTGCATGTTCTTATCGAGGTGTCTGACAAGACACTGTCAGACAGGACTAGCCAGCACTGCTGCTGATTGTTTGGCAGTTTCTGTGGTTTTTCCACTGGTCATTTCTTTGAACATCATACAAGATAACAAAGTTTCCTAGGTCAAGACACTGGAAATATTAATTCTCCGTAAATGTTGTTCTGTTCAGCACAAGTCAGATCTGAGTTTATAGAATACTTTCTTTCTTCAGCCTCAGCAGTTTTCCAGTTTTCTGAGGGCAAGCAGCCCAGCAAACACTCCTTCAGACAATTCCTCATCTTTCTCCTTTTTCCAGAATGAAAATCCAAAAATCTTGGCAATGGGGGCCAAAATAACAAAAGAAAAGTGGGTGTTGCCACTTCTTGCCAAGTTTTTTGTAAATGTTTCTCTCCTTCCCTGTCCCAGCATAACAGCAAAACTTCCCCAAAAATCCACAAAATAAACCAGCCTGTTTTTCAACCTCTGCTCTAATTCAGAATAGATGCCATAAGGAAAATGCTAGAGAACAAGTGCTGTAAAGGATATATGGTTTATCTGACTGTTAAGGTTTTATTCCTCACCAGTTAAGGTTGCAGAAAACTCTAGGGCATCTGGTAGGTCCTTGATGATGCTCTGGTGTTACTCCTGTTTCTAGGGTATCCATTGGGTTGCTTTTCTTTTACTTGGTTGCAAGGAATCTTAACTGGGGCATGAGTTGATTGATCTGTAGTTAAGGGCAGGCAGGAGTGAAATGCTGTTTTAAAGAAATGGAAAATATGGGGTCACAAGCTCCAGAGAGTGATTCTAGGCTAGGTGTTCTCTCCTGCTTGCTTGCTTTTCCTCCAGCGTCAGTGAAATGATTAGAAATAGTAGGGAAGGGAGGGGGCATGGAGAGGCAGTGAGATCCAGGAATTAGTGTTAAGCAGGCCAGAGGTGGGATTAGAAACCAAAGCTGTGCTGGTAGAATGAGTTCATGCAACTGAGGGGGCAAAGAGCACTGCTGGATCAGAACTTAAGACCAAAGGGCAGCAGGAGGGACAGGAAGCAGGTTCTTAGAGCAATAATCAAGATGTTATCTGTAGCTACAGAATAAACTCTATTTCGCTTTCTTCTGTACCAGAAGTTTGTGGCAACCTCCACTGATGGAGTTCACAAGGTCAGCTCTGGCTCGTGTTATGCTGGTGGCTGGCTGCAGCATTTGTCTTGAGTCACATGTGCTGCTTTTTCTACAGGTTATTCTTATTTTAATTGAAATTCTTGCAGCTACAATAAATTTACTGTAGGAGAGCTTTAAGAGGTTTTTTTTTCCCCCCAGAGGTGTTTTTTATTAACAAACCATTGAACTTAAATGTGTTCATACGTGTGATAAGAAAGAATAATTTTTTCGCCGGTAGCTTTACTAGAAGAAATTCTGTTTGAATTCATATATTCAAACTGTTGAGTTTGCTGCTTTTTGCTGTGTCAGGTCTGCAAAATTGATCTGTATAATGAAATGGCTGTGTATGAACTGTGCCATGACACATTCAAACAGCTAAAAATTGATTCATTGAAACTATCTTTATATGTGTGAGTTGTGGTGGGACTTGTGACCTCCCTAAAATGTTGGGGTTTTTTTTTCAGGATCCTAATTGTGACTGTTCCCCAAGAGTTAAGTATCTATAAAGTATTTCCAGGTCAATGACTGTCAAAGTAGAATTCCAAATCAAAGGGAACAGCTATCCAAATTGAGACATAGTCTGGAATCTGAGTACCATGTCTGTGTAGGAAAAGAGCTTCTCAATTTCTGTGCTTTTGCTTCTATTTTGATTGCTAATATAATTTCTTCTTTTATTTATTTTGGAAAGTGCTAAAGCTAGAAAATCTGATTCACTGAATCCAGGCAATGTCTCATTGGAAGACTCCTGGAAAACCACACTTGTTCAAGACAAACATGATGTCATTTCAGTAGCAGAATCCTTTTGTGAGCCTCCTGGAAACAAATGTTTTGCATGAGGACTCAATTTTTCTTGTTCTGGATTAGTTCAAACAAATTGCCCTGCAGACTGTATTTGTGGTAAGCCTTTTTTGAGAAAGCCTTTTCTTGGGCCACGTTCAGAGACAAAACTGACTCTGAGTGATGTTTAGAAGCTGCAGAGGTTGTTAGCTTGTGAACAGGTAAATGTATCAAGCACAGCAGTGTGTTTCAGTCTTCTGAGCAGCTGGGAAGATCAGTGTTCTTCAGAGCTTCCAGCAGGTGTTTCCATCTGCTCTACAAACTCTTGTGCTTTCCATAAGCAAAGTATGTTGGCCTGGAACAGCAAAGCAGCTTGCTTTTCTTTCTTTAATTAGGTGATGACTTAAGATATTTACAGAGGAAAGAAGATAATTTGCTTAAGTAAAGCCAATTTATGATAGGGATGTTGAGGACCCAGCTTTATCTCTTGGAATCTTTTTTCCCCTTCTATATATGAACATTCCCAAGTTTCTGGTTTCTCTAGTGCAGGAGTGAAGACAGGCTGCCTCTGAATGTCAGGGAGGGACTTAAGATATAAATCCAAATGTCCTTATTGGGACTTTGACACATTTGCTTTCCAGCTGATTGAGAACATAGCCATGAGAAGAACGTGCTTGGGAATTTTCCACCTGCCCATTTGACGTAGGAGAAGAAAGAAACCATTCATTTCCTGACAGCATGTCTGAAAACTGGAGATGGAATGGTTATTTAATGTGTTTGGGTTTTGGCAATCTGATTCATAGTTTTTGAATGCTTGTAGTTGCCAGTTCTTGATGCAATGCATTTTTTTATTCCATGAATAAAAAGATGCAGCAGACAAATCTTCAGAGTGTCAGAGCACACTGTGGCCTGTTCTCTGTCTTGTTCTCCCTCTAATAGCAGGATAAATAAAAGTATTTCGAGGCCTGTCCTCTTCCATCAAGCTTCTGGGAAAGAAAAAAGAAGGGGTGGGGGGGGGGAGAGGGGGAGGACAACAGCATGGAAAACTTTATGAAATTGCTTATGGGTTTCCTTTTCATGTGAAATTTCCCTGAAATTTTCCCCATGACTCATTTCCTTCTTATTCCTTTTTAAGTTTGTAGTTTGGTTTTTTAAATTTTTTTTTTCTTTTCAAAGACAAGTTGGTAGCTTTTTCCGGCCCAGTGTGATGTTGATTTTGCAATGGTATATATTTCACATATGGGCATTGCAGTCTAGTCTCCATATGGGCAGTTGTCCTCTTGTCTCTAATTGCTCTGCACAGAGCGAAGACGGGAAGCAAGGAATACACTTCCACAGAAAACAAATATAAATCATGTGTATTGTGTGAGGGAAGAGGTGGTAGGAAGCAGGTTTTTTATTTTAGCAGATGTGTATTGATGCTTACGAAGGTCCTGTGCTGAAAGAAGGTCAGTGAGAGGGTTTGTAATGATTTCGTAGCTTCTGGCTTGCAGTTTTCCATTCATGCTGATGTACACTCCCTGATGGGTGTAGAATTTTCTAGAACTCATTCCATGAAATGTGATCCACCATCTTTTAAGTAATAAAGGCAGCTCTTTTCTGGATTGAAAACTTGTATAATTAACTCCTTTTCCTTGTCCAGTTTGGGAGATGCGAAAGCGTGACAGAATGCCAGCCTTTAACCAAGACATAGTCATTGCTACTCAAAAATGGAGCCCAAAAATTCTTATATTTACTGTGAATCCATCTAGTCTGCCCGAACTCTTGTATATGCTTAAAACACTACAATCTGACTTCTCTTACAAAGGAAAAAATAAATACTCTCAGGGTTCTTGTTGTACTGCTAAGGCAAGGCTTACTTCTTTCATGGAAATATACACAAAAATGTGTTCCTCTTGTGCAACTAGTGTTTAGTAAAGCAATTCAATGCATGTGAAGAATTGTAAACTCTTCAGGACCTTGGCAGTGTTTCTTGGAATATCTGATTCCATAGAAGCTTGTGTGATCAGATCACCAAACTATCTGAGTGCTGCTCACAGTGAATTAAGGCTACTCCTCTTCCCTACCCTCATCCAGGGCTCAAATAGATCAGTTGAGTATTTAAAAAATCATGTGATTCCTCTAGTGAAGCAAAATTATTTAAATTACCAATAATTCATTTACTGGGAAATAAAGCATAAATACTATAAGTAAAACTCTCTGCAGAGATTAATTAGATTTTGATCTCTGCATTGGTAGCGGTCAAAATGATGACATAATGGTTTACATAAACACATACTACTTCTATAACTAACTGTTCCCTTTTTAAAACATAAGCAACCAAATGGAGAACCTTGAAAGAAGAATGTCACTTACTCTTTAATTAAAAATATCTGCTCTCTTCTTAAACAGTACAGACCTCCTAAATGTTGAAAATTTCATGGTTTAGCATCCTCATCCTTTATGAAAAAACAGCTTTTCTTTTAGAGAAATTAAGTGACTGCTTACCTAGGCCCTTTTTACATCATTAATAGCATAATTTCTTCTAGTTGGACAAATTGCTACATCTGAAACAAGTTCAGGATACTCAAAAAGAGGTCTCAAGAACAAACTGGAAACTGAAATCCAAAATAAGATTAAAGTAAGTTAATAAAAGCTATTAAACTACCCACACATGCCTTCCTATCCCAATATAACTAGAAAAATGTCCCCTGCATTAACGTAGAGCTGTTGCCTGGTAGGATCTTGCAAATACTAAGAGAAAGTGGCATTTTCCTCAGCTATGGCAATGCTGTCTTAGTTCCCTTTTCAAAAATTGAGTTTTCCATCCAGGAGTAAATAACTGTAAATAACTTCCAGTTCTGCATTTCCACATGTAAAGGGTGAATTCTTAGCTTGTTTTGGGGTATCAATACATCTAAACATTGATAGATGCTCTCTAACTGTTCAGCCAGATAGGAACCCAGAGCAAAAGCTTTGAAATCTAATTTTTATGTTCTTATTTCTGAACATACAAATAAATGTAAGGAGTAGTTGTTGAAAGGCCAAGTTCTTCAAAATTGCTCAGAAAATTCCCTGTTCAACTAGAAAAACTAAATTTCTGAGATTGGTCACTGTTTATTCTTTTGGATTATGAATAATTTGACTGGAGACTGGCTGATCATGGTATATTATTACTTTTGTCCTGTTCAGCTAAGTGAAGACTGAAGTTTTGTGGTTAGCTTGCAATTCTCTTTACAGATCAAAATTACCATATGTAAATATGGGGAAACCTTTTTGCAGACCAACTGTTGTTGAATATTGTGGAATGGCATTCCATATAGATTTGATTAAGTGAACTAATGGCATCTTCTGGCCTTTAACTTTGAGGAGGACAAGTCTATGATAATTAAAATACCACCTCAATCTAACACAGTTTTTCCAAATTGGTGGCCTTGATTGAAGGATCTTTTATGTGTTCAAATCAGCAGGATCAAACTGAAAGAAAACTGAAGAGGGAACTATTTTGCAGAAGCAATTAATTTTGCAAAGTTTTTTTTAATTACTGAAATTTGTTATGATTCTGCACATTTAGTAATTTTTTATATGTGAAGAGGAAAATGGCAATTTTATTGTCACTTTTTGTCCTTTACATATCTCAATGAGTCTGATGATCTGGCTCTTGAAATGATCTCCAAAACAGCTTGAAAGGGCTAAATTTCATTACATTCTGAAATTCAGTTTAGAAATCCAAGATGTGTGGATCTACAGTGATAAGCGTGTTCTTGTAAAAAAACCTTTTATTCCTAACAGGAAGCTCTCCCATGGCATCCTGTACCTTTTTCCTTCACCCCCTTTTCTCAGAGGAAAAACTTGAAAAATTTTTGCTTTCATAGTAATTTGCATTTGGAGGGTGGTAATGTCACAAAGATGTGAGGCATTTCTGAGGTTAAGTGTCTCTTTAGCTTTTCCTACTGTGATTGCAAATTTTACTTAGGAGTTCTGAAATATTAACCCCCTGTAGATCAAGCCTTCATGAAAATAAGCTGTATGTATATTTGCTGCTTCACAGGGAGAGAAAGTGCAGTTTTCTTTTGTGAAATTAGATTATAGGATGAGCCTTCTGAATAGAGTGGGATGGGATGCAGAATGAGGGAAAATAATTCTAGTGACCTAACTTAAGGTACTTATGTAAATGCCCAAAATGAAATGAAGGAAATCCTTCTTTGATGGATTGGTACTGGGCTTGGCAAATTCAAAATTGCATAAGGTAGTTTTGATCCAGGATTTAAAAAAGTCTATACTACTTTGCTGGTAGGAAGCAGAAGGCAGCTAATTTCTTTTCAATTTAATCTTATCTCAAAGATTTTTAAAAAATAAAAACAATCAAACCCTTACTCCAAAAACACAGTAATGTTTTGTATTATACATACAAAAGAGGTGCAAGCTGAGTTAGAAGACCATTCTTAAAAGTACATTAATATCTATTTAAACTAAAACACTTGAAGAAATGTGCTCCTTTACATAAGCAGGTCTGGCTGTGGAAGCTGCTTGTGGTTTAATGTTTCATCACAATAATGGCAGCTTATATGTGCTTGCCAAGACACCATTACTGTTTCTTCTCCTGCTCAGGCTCTTCCAGTTAAATATCTTTAAGGTGAGAAAATGCATATTTAACAGAACCTGTCATCACTGCCTGTGCAGTGAGAGAGCTTTGTGTGAACTTCTTACCCCATTCCACCAAGCATAATTGCTTATGTTTCTGTGGAGCAAAGTTTAATTAAAAGAAATAAAGGAAAAAAGGATAAAATAAAACCAAATAATAGAATTAAATATGATTTACAATGAGAGGTTTTAAAAGTGACTTTTGTAAATAATAAAGTTATTTGATTGTAAATACTGTAGCATTCTACAAAAAGTGTTTTCCTTTCTGTAAGGAAATAATTGGGAATGTTCATCTGATGTTGTCAGAAAGTGGATTGTTCTATAATAAAACCTTGATACTTTGAGTTTATTTTTATCCGTTAATGATATTCCTTTCAAAGAACCAGCTGTACCTTTACCTCGGCATCCTTTGCCTGATGGAAACAAATCAACGAGCAGCACACACTGGGACTAATGAGGGCTACCCATGTGCTGTTTGACCAGTCAGCCTCTTCCCAGCAGAGTTCATATGGCTGTGTTATTTCACTGGGTTTGTATACATTGGTTATGTATTTCTCTTTGAAAAGGGTGTTAAATTGTCATTAAACTAGTGAAGGTGAGGGAAGGATCTAAAAATGCTGGGTTTGATGACTGTTGCTAGCTTACCTTCTGTAGCAGAAATCCTCAGAGGTGTCCCTTTTTTTGTCTGTTCCCATTTCTCTGTAGCAAAAATTCCCAAACAAACAAAATAAAACTTTGATTGCTTAGTAAGTATGCTAATAATATCATTATTTAAAACTGAATTTACTGTATGCATTGACCATAAAACTTTTTAAAATATTGATGAAGAGCATTGTTTGTATTTCTTAGTATTCAGATCCGGGGCAGAGGGAACATAAAGGCTCAAAGAATAGTTTCATGGGCATTTGTCTTCAATTTATTTTCCTCAGTACTCTGTTCTGAAGTTCTCATCAATACGTCGAAATTAGTAATGGGATTTAATTGCCCAGCAATCCTTGACATCACTTAGTCTGATGATTGACTTCTCTTACGGACATTGCTTTAATAATATATCTGTTTGATCCCAAAAGAAGAGAGCTTCATAAAGTTGTTGTGAAAGCTTCTTTTCTTACTGTAATGCTTCAATGAAATGTTCAGCTGTGGCTGAGTTGGAAAGGAAACACATGCTGTTGTAGCTTGTATCTATGTTGGAAAAAAACTTCAATACAATAAATCTTAGCTGTTGTTGAAAACTCTATGCTCAGCAGGAATCCATGTTTCCTCAAGTTGTTTTCAAATTTTCTCCTTACTGCATTTTCAAAATTCTAAGCAGCCCTACCCCTTCTTCCACGCGTTAGACAAGGATTCTTGGGAAATACGGGCGGTGGAAAACTCCGGCTCATCCACGCCTGAGTCAGTACATTAATCTTCTGGGTTGTAATTGGTTTCAAATTGCCTTTGTTAGAAGGCATGTTGTATTGCTTTGCTTAGCTGGAGTACAGGGCTTTGCAATAGCTTTAGGCTTCCCCTTTGACACAGTGTGTTCCTTCATTCCCAATGCTGTGTTGTTTTGCTGCTTTCTGTCCTCTCCCTGGCTGTTCATCTGTAACAACAGCAGGAACAGGTGAAAATTATTTGTGTGAGAAAAAAGTTTTGAATCTTAAGCAACCTCATGTAAAATTAATATTTATGTGTTTTAGGCTTGAGAAATTATGGTCTTCTTTCTTCTGAGCTATTTGTGTTAGTTCAAGTATATAACTGATACTTTAACTGCCAGGGGTTTTTCTCACAGTGTATTTGTAGGTACCAGTAGAATTTACATACTTTATCTTGTATTTAAGCTATGAAAAATGCATTATTTATCTTTAAATAAAACAATACAATGCTGTGTGCATTTCTAAGGAGAGCTTTTAAGGCCATCTGCATATTATTCCTCATGGAAGCTTGTGCTCCTGTATAAATTTAGATCAAAGTATATACAAGAACTCATATTTAGTGGTAGGAGTGGAAGCATTCAGAAGTGTCCACATATGTTCTCCTGTGGAAATTGGATTTTTTAGCTTAACAATCACAGCCAACTTTTTCAGAAATGCCGCTGCCTCAGCCACTGTTCAAGGTGGGTCTGCTGAGGGGAGAAGTCAGAACTATGAAGAGCAAGACCTTGCTTGTCACTGGGGCCCTTATTTTAGTGCCATTGTGGAGAATTAGGTGTAAAACCCTGCTTAGTAGGAGTTAAGACATAGGAGTGAGTTATCTTCATTTGGTGCCTCTCCTAGAGCAGAAATTCCCATACTATTCATTCTGCCCATGGAAAGTGGCATCCCTGTGTGTTGTCTTTGGTTTATACCTTTGGGAAATGCAGCAAGTTGACCCAGCTGCAAATTAATTAATTCATAACATTTTAGTAAAGGGTTGGAACAATTTTCCTGTGCTTTGCTTGATGAGGATTATGTAACTACAGTTTCTCTAAAAAGTTGCCATGTATTTACTTATGTTAGCATAAATTAATGGCTTTAATAGACTCCAAGTGATTCTGTGTAATTTGATCTCTGTGTTGCATCCTTTACTATCACTACTCTTGCTTTTGTTTATCAAACTGTTTGTAATGGTCTTTCTGGCAACAAAAATATTTCAGAGTTGAACATCTCAGTGTAGGAGAATATAGTTGTCTCTTCATTGCTCAGATGGAAAATGTCACTTAACTGTGGAACATAAGAATATTTCATAGTCAACACACTTGGTGCTGGCGTTTCTGTGTTTAACTTTGTACCTGTGTTTGTGATGTTTTTTCTTAACTTGAGCATGCCTTGCAGTCATACTTAAGGTTATTTTCTTGAGGCTGTTATGTTTGAATGCAAAGTATCCCTGTAAGTAAAAGCATACTGTCCTTTGATTGTTTGAAACTACTCTGGGAGTTTCAGCATCATTTACTTTCAGACAACACAGGGAGTGAAGCCTCAACCTGATGAGGAAGAGAGGGAAGTGGAATGTCATAAGCAACTATTTTTGAGAAGTCCAAGATTTATAATTTCCCCAATAAAAGCATCACTTCTTCAATGCCCATTGCAATGAACTCATGAAAAGGGTTTCAGGAGCTGTGGTTACATTTGAGAATCCTTCTACAAATGCAAGAAGAAAGATGTGCTTGCTTTCTCACATATATCCTTAGTTGCCCAGTTACTTACTGATGAGCTTGTTTTATACCTTGAAGCTAAGTTCTTGCTTCTGTTTCTGTGATATTACTGTGCTAATCAGAAAGAGCAAATTCTTTCCAGGAATTCTGTGTTTTTGTATAATCTTTTTCCTGCAAGGTTAGGGCCCTTACTGAAAGGGAAAGTGCACACCAGGGTGTGTTCCCACTTGGAAATAACTGAGACAATACTAGGTCTTGGAAGAGATTCTTGTAGCAAAATAAAAAAGGGAAAAAAATCCTTGTAATGAATTAGTAGATCATTAAATCTTTCTGGCCCTAAAGAAAAGCTGATGTTAAATGTGTTTCATGACTGTAAGAGCTGCTGTGAGAAGATTCTTGATTTAGGTACTTCTGGTAGCATGACCTGCACAGCCAGATTTGAACAGTATCTTGCTTTTTTGGATAAGATTTATCTAGTGCAAAGATTGACTCATTTCATTTCCTCTTAGATTCCCTTTTTGTTGTTATTTATTTTAAGAGGGAGAGGGGATACCAATAAATAACCTTTTCTAGACTATTTCTACCTTGTCACCTGTTTCCTTTATCTTCCACATGATAGCTTTGGTGTAGGTCAGGTTATTATTTATCTTTTGGCTTCTCATTCTCTACATATGTGCTGTGTAGTTTTCTGAATGATCCAAATGAATGGGTTGGTTGTTTTTTGTTTTGTTTTTTTTTTTTTTAGTGTTTCAGTGGTATTTTAAGAGTTGTTCTTTTTGTTTTTTTCCGCTATTGCTTTTCAGCTTTTAAGGCATTTTTGTAGCAACATCAGTGGTACTGAGTCAGAGACTGGAAGGGGTTTTCCTTGGTCTATAACAATGCCCCAGGTGTTGTTGGGAGGTTCTTTATCTGTAGCTCTTGCAGACTTTCCTTCTTCCCCCCTTTTTCCCTAATAGCTCTTGTTAAGCCAGAGCGTTGCTCACATGTGTAAAATCGAGCAGTCCCTGAGTAGCTGTAATAGGTTATTTCCCTGACTGGGTCACTTGCTGTTTTGTAATTATTTCATGGATACTTTGTTCTTGGATTGACTAGCATCTCTGTGTCTGCCCCAGCACGTCTGTCTAAAGCATCTGCAACTGCCAAATGTGTTTGCAGCTGACTTGAAGCTCATTCTTACTGTACATTGACTTGGTCTTTGTGATGGGAAATGCAGCACCTCTTAAACCACTTCTAATTATTTTTATAAGCTCCTTTCAGTTCTGGCAAACTTTATTAGAAACCAAGTTTCTGTTTCAAATGAGCTGCTATTTTACATAATAAAAGGCTAGAAAACTAAAAACCGTGGTCTTAGATGTTGCTTTTTTCCCTTGTTTGTCTTCTGGCAGCTTAGTAAAGTATTGCATAAGCACTGGCAGATAAACTTCCCCAGTTGTCTCAGCACTGAATTACTTTATTTAGCTTCTTATGCTGGTAATTTGTTTTAGACTAAAACGACCTTGATAAATTTTCATGCAAAATATTTTGTTACTCATTTGTCAATAGTCCTGGATCCTTTGCATCTAAATGCCAAAAAATTTACAGGTAAGAATGGTTGCTCATATCTTTATAAGTATTTGAGGGACCAAAGCCATTCAGCTTTAACAAGGAACAAGGAGTTGCTTTATTGTACTGTACTGATGAGACATTTTCTGGCTTTGAGAGCATTTAAGTCTGAAGAAAAATGTTTTATAGAATCAGATTCAGTAGCCCTGGAAGCAGAAGCAACATGTCTGCATCAGGTTGCTGCCATAACAATCCCTGCTGAGCCATGGAGCTTTACTAGCACAAGTACAGATGGACCAACTTAGTTGTGCTTCTTCCCAGGCACAGCCTGCATCCATGCACAGCAAATTACCCACAGTTTACACCCTGAAATGCTCTGCTAGAAATGGCTTTGAAGACCTCAATCCTTTTGGAGTCATCAGAAGAGAAAAGCTTCCTGTTGTAGCTGATGGGAAGAGGAAACTACAGAGCTGAAGATGGGGTTAAAGGTACCCCTAGCAGTGGTGTGTAATGTAATCTTAGAAATAGCCAGATATGCTGTTGACTGATCCTACTGGTGAGCTGAGCAAATGAGATGTGCAGGCTGTTGTCTAGAAGACTGAAAAGCACAGCAGATCTTCATCTCTTGACTGTAAGGTCCTGAAGCAGAAATATTGTTAGTTAATAGTGGGATGGTAGTTTGGCAGCATGGTTTTTGGCTATGATTTGGATATTGTTCTACACCAAAATATAATAGATTGAAAACAGGGTTTCATGTCCAGAAGTGGAGCAAATGCAAATAAACTCTTTTCTGCTGCTTCTGGTGGGAATGAAACATTTATAAATTTTCTGCAGAACTTCTGCGTTTTTCTTCTTTTGCTTTGGAGCCTGCCAGGTAACCCATCTATTGTTTGTTCTATGCTTACCTTGGAAAGCAGCCAGCTTGTAAGCACAGCTCACTAGAAAACTATAATTTATGTGACTTTTAAAGTTGTTATAAACTTGTGATACTTGCTGATGTGTAAGTATGCTTCAAAGTGCTGTGTACTCCTGACACAAAGGCAGCTCTGCAAAATTTCAAGTTCTCAAATGGAATTTTCCAATTAAATGGCTGGGACATTTTTAACGTTATTTACAAATGTTTTTTTTCTTTGATATTTGTCTTGGCAATACACTTTTAAAAGCCCGAGGCGGTTGCAGAGACTCGGAGGCTTGGCAGAGTTATATTCCATTGATAATAGCAATTTATCTTTATTATTATTGAAAAAATAAAAAATAGTGACATAAATTTGTCTGTAGGTGCTCTTCTCCACCTCTCATCTAAGTACTGTTGAACCAGAATCACTTACATGGTGGACGAATGGAGAGAAGTGTCTAGTCTTTCTCTTCAGTCACTTAATAATTCTGAGAGTAGAAAAAATCCATAATCTGATCTTGCAACTGATTTTAGGTAGAAACTCACTGGCTTCGCTAAGGTTGCTGTTGGATTTTTAGCATAGGGCCTGCTGAACTTTTGCAGCATATAATGTGCTACTGAGAAAAATAATAAAGTAATTTAGCAGTTGTTGTTGTTGTTGTATGGGTGATGACTGTCATAGTATAAAAGATGCTAAAAAACAACAAAGCTGCAGTGGATAAGAAAAACAAACCACACTGCAGTATTACCCATCCAGAATCAAATTCATTTGCAGCATACATTATAGCTGGAAAAGGAGGAATTATATGGGTCAATATATTCTGTTACGAAACTGAGAGAGGTTTTATAGAGGATGGTCACAAATACAGAGCTCTCAATGAAACTTTTTCCAAGCTGGGTACCTTGCTTAAGGCCTCTAAAAGTCTGCTTTTACATCCCCCCTCTTTATTTTCATAACTGCACTCTCTGAATAATATGAATTAGCATAAGCTGTCATGCTGTTACTGTCCTGGTGAAAACCATGGGTTTTCCCAGGCTACATGAGTTTTCTTCATATGCCTTTCCTGTATTTCTTGAGTTGTTAACCTGATGAGAAAATTTTGTCTTGATGAGGGCAAAAAAAGCCATTTGAAGTTTCTTGGTGTCTCCTTCTCTGAGAGTGATTTTTAGTTCGGTGCCCGTGGCAGAGATTTAAAGATACTCCTGTGAAAATTACTAGTTTTCTATTTGAGTAACTGTTCTTCAGCGTGAAGTCCTTTATTTCTGTTTCCCCACTGAGGATTTTATTGTGAAATAGATACTTCTGAAATTATAAATGTTACCCCTTCCCACCAAGAATAGCTCTGAACTAAAGTGTTGGGGTGCTCTTATGCAGGGGAAAAGAAATTGATTTATTGGTTTGTTTGTAACATCTCCAGTTACAAAGTGGAATATTTTATCTGTTTTTCATAATTTCCACTTGGATTTGTTATCCATCAATGTTGGTCAGCTCTTTGGTCTGTAGACTTTGAAAACCAAAGGACTCAGATTTGCCAGCTGTTGACCACAAGTAACTTTTTTGAAAAATAGAGTGGGCCTCAAGCTGACTTGCAGGTTTTATATGAAGTACTTAATAAACCGCTAAAACTGACACGGCTTTATGTTTGTTGCAAGGTTATGTTGTTTTTTTGTTTGTTTCTTTTATTTAAAGAGAGGATGGGAGGAATACAGCAGCTGTTTTTCATCTGCCAAACCTATTCTTGATGACTTGTCAGCCAGGGCACTCTATTTATATTGGTTGTTGTTTAATACAGGCTTGTGAGGCCCCAGCAGCCTGATGGATAGTGCAGAGCACAGCTCCATGCATGGGAAGCCATGAAGAAGGAATTCAGAATTATTAGTGTCTGTGCAATATGCATAACAAAAAAAAAATTAGGTAGCTTTTGGGAGTAAAAGCTCTTGAGCAGTTCTTCCTACAGCAAACTTGTCAATTCATCTAGATTTCCTGATTATAGTAAGGAATAAAAGCAAGCTACTTTTCCGTGAATCATTGTTTCTTTTGTTTTTCTTTTTCAAGAAGCAGCTGTAGCTATTGCGTAATACCCTCTTACAAATTATTTCAAATACCTTAGCTCATGCTTTCATTCAAGCTTTATTGGTCTAATAGTTGTCTGGGGCAACAGTGGAAAGAGAACAGGTAAATGAGGGTGAAAAGATATCAGACTGATTTGATGTCTGTATCCTGACTGAATTACCTGCTTACAGTGTCTAAAGGCTGTACTGCAAAGAATCTCAGCCAGCATTTTTGTATTTGGGAAGACCAAATGCAATATTCTATTAAATTTTTTATTCAATTATAATAGTCAGATTAAGTCTTGGCGAATAAAAGAGATAATAAATTGTAAGATGCAGTAATAATCATATTTTAGTAGTAATATTTACGGAAATTGCTCATTAAGTTTTGTGCTTTCTGTATTTTATGTGTAAGCTAATATCTGCCATACTGTCAGGGGTATGGCTTGTGATGATAATTATTGCCCTTTTATTGCCCTATCCTATACTGTTTTATGTTGAATATATCTGTTAAGTTTTTTAAATGCAAGAATTGTATAAAAAGGAAGTAGTTTCAGTGGTCAGGTGCCTGTTTCTTCACATATTTTTTGGTGATAGTGATCTGTGCATATCTTAAACCACTGAAATGCTTAAGAGAAGGATCAGAAACAAAATATAGTTCATAAAGAGTTCTGTGGAGACTGCCAGAGCTTCCTGCCTGTGTTGCGTGGACTTCTGATTAGAATGGCTATCTCTGCAATTAATAATTCTGCTTCCTCCTGCCATTGCTTCTCCTAGAACCTCTTCTATTTCTGCAGTTCTTTTAACTGAGGCACAAGTGAGAAGTTATGTGATCAAAGAGATGGGGTGAGTTGTAGATCTGGAAATACAACTAAGTCAGTCTGCACAAACTTGCTGCAAGCAAGTTTCTTTTTAAATATGGTGCTACATAGAAAGTAGTTTCCTGCTCTGGGTGCAAGAATTGATAAAAATTTCCTTTGAAATGCTGTTATGGAAGAAAACCAGAAAATGCTCAAATAGAAAAGCGTGGTGATTTTGTTGGACTTGAAACGTTCTGCTAGGATCTGCCATTTGCACAAACTTTGCTTGGCTGATGTTCAGCACCTGCTCAGACCTCTCATTTGCATCACTAAAACTAGAAGGGTTGTCAATCTGCCTGCTCTCTTGTCTAGATGATTTTGTTTAGTAACCTAAAAAAACAATAAACAACTGAAAGTTTGGGTCATTCATTTGCTGGTTCATTTAATAGACGCCTAAGTAGTTGGCAAACTTTGTTCCTCTCTTGCCCACCTCTTGGAACTTCAATTCATGGCACCCAGATCAAAGGTTTTAAAAATTGTTGTGAAAATGGTATCTTCTGATTTGGAAATTATGTTTCCAAATGCAAAATTGAGCATGGGAGCTGGAATTTACAGTTCACCTGTTTCACTTGCCCTGCTTGGAGGAAGTGCAGAAGTTAAGTCAGTTTGGAGTTAAGTGCTCACTTTCTTTGCAGACCTGTTAGAGAAGAGGCATCAATGGCTGTCTGTGTGAGTTTCTGCTTGATTTTAATTGAAGATGTTTACCTTTTCTACTGGTAATTGACTGGAAGAAGCATTAAATCCAATGCCTAGTATTTCCCATTCAGATTTGAAGGCTAATGAGCAGTTTTATTGCCCATACTGATTGAATGGAAATGTGCTGACCAGTTGTTTTATTGGCACTGAAGAGTGTTTCTTTATTTTTTCAATGGTGTAATAAAACCTGATTTGCTCACTTCGTAGTACTAAGTGCTTGAAAAATTCTCTTTTTATCAGGCAGCTGGCTCTGTTTGTCAGGTAGTATTGCTCAGTGCTATGCTGAGGCTAAAATCTTGTTTTACATTGAGCCTGGAAGATGAATTAACCTGTTTGTACAAGCACTTTGAATTAGCTGGGAGCTGTTAAGGAAATTTGAATCGTCTGGTGAGTGTTGACTACGCTGAGACTTCCAGACCTTAAAGTTTAGAACTTTTTTGTTTCATATCAGATACTTATTTTGCATCCTTTGCCCACTTACAAGCCACAGAAGCAGTTGTGAAGTTTTGTTGTAGAGAACAGTCTGTTTAAAACCTTTTGAAATCATCATCACAACAAGCTGTGGTTTGTCTGTCATTCCAGCTGTACCTTCAATAAATGCATTTAGATGTTAAACAAAACAAGCCAAAATCGCATCACAGGAAAATATCTTTGCTTTATCTTACTATGCAAACATTTTGTTTGCATAAGATTATCGAAATAATTTCATGTAAATAGTCTCATAAAAATGAAGTTTACAAAAACTGTTTGGGAAAGTATTTTCTCCCCTTGTAGCCAAGAATTTTTCAAATTAACTGAAATAGAAAGCAAAAATTGTATTTAAAGAATTATTGTTTCCAGTTACCTGGAGACAGAATGTGTTTTCCTTCTGCTGTGGCAACAGGAATATGTGAAGTACAGTACCCCAATAACTTGGAGTTCTGCCACGAAATAGATGAAGAACTACAAGCCCAGTATGAGGGTGCTGGGTGCTGTCTTTATCACTGTGTGCAGCTTTCAGTCTGAATTGTAAAATAATTTTGACTGTCTTCCCACAGCTCTGACCCACACGGCTAATGGAAAGAGGCTTTAAGGTACATAAAGATCATCCTACATGTTAAATTCAGTGTTGAGGGAGATTGCTACATTAGAAAGAAGTTGTCAGCAGCAGTAAGAGAATACTTCTGTACTTTGAAAATGCTTGCGTCCTCTTCAGGCTTCCTGTCAAATCCTGTAATTCATTCCTTGGGTGTCTAATCTCTGACATGAGTCAGCTCCAATTTTCTTTGTTTTGAGATTTTTCACATTTGTTTTAGATCATTCTCCAAGTCCTCATTAAGTACTCCTTTCTTTGGCTGGTTTTTATCATGTTTTGAGGTTGCAGGCATGTATTTTGCATTGATTTGTAGCTGTTACTTGTTGAATGTAAGTGGTAGGTGTTAGATTTGGGATGGCTGACGTATCTTAGAGACAGTTTGTTTCTAATGTAGGTATTTAAGAGCTGAGGAGTGCAAAAGGATTAAAATAGTTCCTTCCTGTCCTTGGTGGTAGGTGTGTGGAATGGTAAACTGGATACAACAGCCTGGGTTTGCAGAGCCTGGCCTGGCCCAGCTGTGTGCCAGCCCTGCGTCCTCAACCCTTACAAACTTGTGCACTGCACTCCCAGTTGGATCTGCTGAAACTTTCTCCCTTTCTCTCCTTCATTGTGGTGGAAGTAATTCAGAGACAAAGTCCAAGTCTATCTGTTATTCTAGATAAATGCATGTGTAAAGGTATATAATGTGTTATATAGAAGCAATAACCAAAATGGAGTATTTGTCACACTAAAATTGTGGCTTTAAGAGTGATAAAAGGCGTCGATTGAAAACACACGTGGTATCTTTTGTGTCTAGAAATAAACAGCACGGTGTTTAACCCAGTGGAATGCATTGTAACTTGCAATGTGTACACTGGAATGTAAAAGAAAGTACTGCTTGGTGCTGGTTGAAGAAGGGGAAATTCAGAACTTCCTCAGGTCTTTTCCATAGCTCAGATACTTTCATCTAAGACAAACAAACAAAAAGTATTTATGAGACAGTCTTTCACAGAAAATACAACAAGATTCTTTTCCCCTTAAATCTTTGGTTGTGTTTAACAATTTGAGGGAAGGACCAATGTAAACTGTGAAAAAGACAGCCCCTAAATAAGTGACCCACATTGCTTTTCTAGGAGTCTAGCAGGATGGCAGAGCAGTGTCTCCTCTCGTTAGCTCTGGGGGTACCTGTGTGCAGCAGTCAGGTGTTTGGAGCTGGAGCATGTCCTCTGTCCCTGTTGTCTGGCAGCCTTTTGGAGCCGCAGTGTCTGCCTGGCAAATGTCACTGCGTCTGACTGATGGCTCTGAGAGCTGCACAGAGAGCAGAGCAGCTGGCAAAAGCCTAACAAACTCCTGTTCTGTGTCTAGTAGCAGGTTTTACCTGTCTTAAAGCTGTTTCCAGTTGTTTAGATACATTTGTTCCTCAAAAAATGCCTGTTCAGATCAAGCACATAGAATTTTAATTCTGTCTGCTGCCTTTTTTAGTAGGTCTCAAATCTTGATGTCAAGAGAAGGCTTTTTCTTCTGGTCTTGTTGCAACTAATAATTCCCCCCCAGCCCGCCTTTCTGTTGGCTCCTGGTTTTTTCTGGGTTTTTTGTTTTGGGTTTTTTTTTGTCCTCTTCTGCCTTTATCGTGGACTTCCCCCACAGAAGTTTGCAATAACAAATAGAAAAAATCCTAACAAAAAGAAGGTTTCCTCCAGGGCCTTACTCTTCAAGGATCCTTTAATATGTCAGAATTGATCCTACTTAGTGCATACATATGTGCAGACATGGTTACTTAGTTCCTGGTTTTGGCAGAAAAGAGAGCACTGTACTCCAGGATATAAATATTATCTATTTGTTTGAATTCAAATTTCATTGTGTCAAAATCTTTCCAATACAATGATTAGCAAACATTTGTATTTAGTGTTGCTTTTTTTACTGTGCTGCAGAAGCAAACTTAAATACAGCTTCCTATATCATTGCATTAAAAATTTGCATGGCCTCTTGTATCAGCCTTTCTTCAAATACCATACAGTTTAGGAAATTGTTTAAACCTAAAAGTATCTCAAAGTACAGCTACTTTCTTGTTATTTGTCAAGATGAAGTAGCAGAAGCAAATTTCATCTGCTAGCAACCCTAGTGTTGCCATTTCTCGACTGTCAAATACTTTGCTGTGCAAACATCAGTGCTATGGACATTGTACAAAACATGCTTGAGATAAATCATGTATGTTACAATACACAAGGCTTAATAGATTGCTTTTCCATTGCTCGTTTTAAAATTAAACCCAGCAGCTTCCTGTTTTTCTTGTCCTGAAGTCCTGTCTATCTGAGCTCTTAAAATTTCTAAAATAGCCTGTCAAAAAAAGAAATTCACTGAAGTGACTAAAAAGTGACTTCTGCTTAACCTTTGGTTTTATAAACAATTGGCTGAGTCCTAAATAGATGAAAACAGTCTATTTTTAGGCCCTAATTTAGAGAATTGATATTTCCACATTTGCTTTGTCATAGCTGGTAGTAGTTGCTAAATTGTGAAAGCTTGTAGCTATTACAAATGCTTGGAGGATTGCTGAGTGTTCTGCCATAATGCACTAAGAAGCTCAGTGTACTGTACATTTCAATTTATAATAAGACAGTGTAGCTGATAGCACAGACACTGAAATATTTCAAGTCTAGACTATGCCTTAAGAAACACAGGCTATTGGCTTTTTGGTGCAGCAAGTTGGAAAATAACTGATAAGGGCAGTTGAAGTACAGCAGACTTCAAAAAGTGATGAATTCTCTAAGCCAGGGTGGGTTGGGGGGGTTCAGCTGCTTGCCTGCCTTGTTGGGATGAAAAGGGAACTGGTGTTTGAAAGGGCTGGTCAGTCTTGCCAGGTTTGAGTGGTTTGTGAGGGAGGTCACACATAGATGGGGAAGATGAGTTTCTGCAACACTGTGTTTAGTAAGAAGAAATGGGATGGAGAAATAGAAGAGCAAAGTTTCCTGTCTTTAGAGCATGGTAACATTAGTATTTCTCCACAGACAAAGATAATGGCCAAAAAGTTTAATGTCACTGGTGTTCTCTTAATAGCCCTTTTGTACCTTTGGATAATAAAAATAGCTTGCTGAAGGTTTTGAGTGGAACTACATATTGTAGTAATGGGAGAAAATTATGATGTAGCCGATACTTTTATGGCCCCTTTAATATCCCAATTCACCTTACAAATCACTGTGTTTATAAAGTCCTTCTCCTACTGCTGCTGGGGAAGAAGAACATTTTGGTTGTGTTTACTGTTGTCCTGTGTTGTTAGCTGTGGAAAAAAGAAAGAATATTACCTCAGACCAGGCTTGTGGACTTGAAGAATTACAGAATTTCTTTCAGTTTGTCTAATGTAATGCCAACCCTGTTTTTCAGAGCCATGGTGTCATGGAAGGGGATGTACTTTGCACTTGCACTATTCTTGGGAAGTTTCTTTGGAAGTATATTCATGCTGGGCCCTTTTCTGCCTTTGATGTTTATCTCGCCAGCCTGGTACCGCTGGATCACCGACTGCATTGTGGCCACTTGGCTCACACTCCCTGTGGTAAGTGGCACATAATCCAGGTCTGGGCAACTCTCCTTAATCCCACAATTTAGCTTGCTCATTCACACTTTGGATTTTATTTTAGGGTTTTTAAAGTTATTTATGCTGTCTGAATAGGCCCTTGCACACTTACTATCTGTGGAGACTTTGGGTTTAGGTCAGTGTTGTAAACTGTGTGCCTATTTGTAGTCCCCCTCTTCTTTCACAGTTTAATTTATAAATCAGCTAATGTTGTGTGTTCATTTTATGCTTGAAAAGGTCTTTTTTTGACCATTTTGACCTTCTTCATCCAGTGTCAGTCAGATGCAGAGAAGAGTAGGTGAAACTTTAATAAACAGAAGGAAGTTTTTTTAAACTGTTAACTTCCTAAATGAGTTGTCTTGTAAACTCCTTCTTTGAATTGTGCTCCGAGAGTTGTATTAGGAAAATTATCCACTGTCTGGTGCATTGTTGTCAACCTTCACCATTCTGTTACTTAATCCTTATAGAATTTAGCCCTTGTAGTTGAATTAGAGATAAATGTTTTCAGGGGAAAAAGAAGAGCTCCCCCTAGAAAGGATGTATTCTTCACGTATCATCAGCTTTACAGCTATATGAATCTGGAAATCAATAACAAAGCTCTTCCCTGAATTGTTCCAAAGGAAAGGAAATGTGAATGGGATCTGTCTCTTCTTCCGTTCTCTAAAAGCCAGGGAACGTTGTTCCTCTAGGCCATTAAAGATCTGTTTAACTTTTTCTGAAGTAAAATGCCATATTGGTGTGCAGAAATATGTATCTTGTGGCATAAAGGAAGTTCTATCCTTATTGTAGATCAAATAGTTTCTGCTTTTGCTGTTTCTTCCTTGTGTGTTTTAAAGGGGCCTCAGCTGTTTTTTATTCTAAAATGTTTATAATTTTTATCATTACTAAATGCAGTGAAATTAGGAGGGCTGATGTAATCAACAGTAAAGGAAATAGATTGTTATTTCTTGTCATGATGAAATTTAACTGGGAACTGATACTGTCACAAAATAACTCTCTGTTTGTCTTCAATTTTTTTTATAATTTCAAACCCCCCAAAATCTAATACTAGTCTTTTCTTTGATTAGTTGCCTGGGCTTTATAATTCTGGGTTCTTAAAACTAGTTTATGATGACTTTTTCAGAAGTTTGATTTTTAGCCTACACTAGAGCTAGACCAAAATAATTTTAATATGTTTGTGAAAACAGTTCTGTCTTCTGAGAATCTTGGGGATTTAGGTTCAGGAAAGGAGTCTTAAAAAGATTTTTTTATCCAACCATTTTGAGGCTTAGACCTTGTCTGCCTCAGGTTTGTGTCCTTACACTCACTGCATTTTTAGTCAGGAGAAGCAGGTTCTTGATTTGTGTCTCCAAACAATAAAGTGCTCTTGTGCCAGTTGGACTCCAGCAGGGAAACTCTGACCCTGACCTCTGTGATGTAAGAAATTTTCACCTTCCTCACTCTGCTATCACATTTTACTTCCTTTCTAGGAGTCAGCAGGATGGGACAGTGAGGTGGGTCTGACCTGCTTCAGTTTAGTTTGGCTTATATTAGGCACACACAGAACTGGCAGAAATATGAACAGAAGTTGTTTTACTTTCTAGAGCTCTGTTTAAATCCCCAGTGTTTGTTCTTTTGTGGTTTTTGGTGGGTTTTTTTGGTGTTCTTTTTGTTTTGGTTTGGGTTTTTTTGGAGAAAGAATGGGGAAGAGAGGTCAAGGAGGTAATTTGAAGGCGTTTTTCTTATGGTATTTTGCTGGTTTCTTTTTCTGTGCTGACTGGGTTGGACAGTGTGCTGCTGCTGACCCTGACCTTAGGGGCAGTAGATGTTTGTGCAGCCAGTCTCTCCTTAGATTACCTATCAAGTTATAATCCATACTGAATCACTTATGTTCCTACATTATAGTATTCCTGGAAAACCAGGAAAGCTTAATGCAGTGATGGAAATAGAGTGCTTTTTAAGAAGTGCTGCTTAATTGTTGTTTCCTCTTCCATTGAACAGCTATTACTGGAGAAAAGCTGGCTGCTTTATTAGAAAACAGAAGTTTGTTTACCAGTTGTAATGTGAGCGAATAAGTGAAATCATATAGTTCAAATAATTTTTACTGCTAATGGGGTGATGCTTTTCTTCTGGGAGTAAAGCCATAATACTGAGATACTATTTCTAGGCCTTGCTGGAAATGGTGTGTGGTGCCAAGGTGGTTGTCACTGGAGATGGATTTGTTCCTGGAGAAAGGAGTGTCATTATCATGAACCATCGCACACGAATGGACTGGATGTTCCTGTGGAACTGCCTGCTGCGATACAGCTACCTCAGACTTGAAAAAATCTGTCTCAAATCCAGTCTCAAAAGCATTCCGGGATTTGGTATGTCACTAAACCCTTTAATTTGAAAGGAAAGTATGTTTAAATTATGTCCAGCACAGTTCATAACCCGCTAAATGACATAGGTTTAAATTCTGTTTCAGGATTAAAAAAAAACTTGTGTAAAATATGTGGCATGTGGAGCAATTAAACCATAAATCTCCAGAGGACACCTGGACCACATGCCTAAGCATTTCTTTTTTAAGATACTGCATGTGCTGCTGTTGCTTGTAGGTAAATATATTTCTGCTTTACATGCCAAAAGTATTTTTCAGGATGATGAAAAATGATTTTGAGTTTTTTCAAAGTCTCTTTCAGCATTGTGGTTTGGGTGCTATTTCACCCCCATATTGCAAATGCTCTCATCAAGCTTCTTTCTTCATTATCCAATGTAAACTATTGTGAAGTTTAAAAAAAAAGCTCTGTAGGCAATTCCAAAGTTAATGGTTCATTTTAATAACTAATTTTAAATTGAACTTGGCTATGCAAAATATTCTGTGCAGGATATGAAATCATCAGGATTTATAGGGATGTAGGCTGGAAAGAGATCTGAGTTGCACGTATTCAGAGAAATTGTTTCAGATAGTCCAAAAATTGTTGCACAAATGGTTTCTGAATAAATAGGCAGACTTATCTGAAATAAAAGCATCTCTGCATTTTATTTATCTCTTAGATTTATTTGCTGTTTTATACAAAACTAGCTTGGGCAGGATATGCGTCAACTTTATGATGTCGAAAGAGTAACCTTATTTATGGTTGCCTTTTGTCAGGCCATTTATCTGGGCAGATAATTTTGGCAGGATTCCATCCTGAGGAACTCTCCTACTGTTGCACTGGATTGCATTCACTGTTGCATGGTGTTGCATTCAGTGCTCTTTAAGTAACAGCAGCAACAGGGTAATGTGCTTTTATTTCCCTAACAGCCACATATTAAGGTCAATTTTACTTGACAAATGAAAAATCTCTTTAAACATGACAGGAAATGAGAAAATTCATATTAGGTATCTTCATTATACAGCAAAGATGTTTTGAAATCTTGGAATCAGCTGTGTATGCAACTTTTTATAGCAATGATGGAAGATGAAGTCAGGAGTATCCTGGGGAAAATTCTTAGATTTCTGTCTTCAGAAGTAACATATGTCTTGTTATTAAAAAAGCCCTTTGTATTTGTGCTTATTAATGTTAATAAAATTGGAAGGTCAGCTCCACGAGCTTGGATGCTAAGCTGTGCTTGGTAGAATGCAGTTTCTGAAAGGATGTTAGGAGTCATTTAGAGATGGGGGGGTTATTTTATGTTTTTTAGGGTTTTGTTTTGTTTGTTTGTTTGCTTGCTTTTTGTTGGTTGGTTGGTTTTTTTTAATTTTTTTTTAAATTCATTTTTCTGCATAAACTGAGCACATCTAATAGATTTGATCAGTGGGCTCAGGCAGATGGATCTGTGTCAGGTCAATATTAGCAGACCATGTTGCCATCTTTGTTCTGATATAGCAGCTTTAGTCACTAACAAAATTCTGGGCTCATCCTCCACTTTGTGATATAGAGGTGACACATGCAGACATTTGCTCCTGTTGTTTCCATTACAGGATGACAATTTCTGGTGGTAGAGCTGACACTTGGGTCTGTAGTATTATAAACAACTATTTTTATGCCAGATCCCCAAGAGTTCTCCACGATACATGGGCTTTGAGGACTTTGGTTGCAATTTTGTGAATTATAGCTTATTTTTCAGGAAACTGTTAATGCTGGGTTATGAATCACAGAAGGGGAGTTCAGCTAAACTGCATCCTTCACTGAAGCCATGATTTGATGTCCTAAAATTCTGAAAGATAAACTTCTGTTTTATCTTAGTGTATTTAAAAAGAGGCCTGAAAAATGCATGTCTCTGTGTTCAGTCAGGCTGTGTTTTGGGTGGCATTTTCTTGCAAAAATAAAGTATTCTGTGTATCTATGTAATTATTAGAAAGTGAGTCTCTTGGATTAAATGAAGACTGATGGAAAAAGATGAATCTGTATGAAATTTGCTAGGGCAGGATCTCTGCAGAGAATGGTGTCCAAAGAGGAGAGCCCTAATCTCATCGGTGACAGCAGAATTTCTCCCATTTATTGCTCTCAGCCATGCTGTGTTATATGATAGACCCTTAGTAAGCATTTATTCAGGTTTTTGGCTTGTTTTTAAGTTGTGTCCTGTGGTTTTTAACTAAATGGGTTTTTTTTTATGAGCTTGTAAAAGCCAGAAGATCACTTGGAAATCAACCAGACAATTTCAGTGCACGGCATCTGTAATTGATACTTTAGATGTTGATCATTTAAGATGTAATATTTGTGATAATTCAATGAGCTATTTTCATCATGTCTTTCAGATTTATCTTTTCATGTATTTATATGGATTAGTTGTACATAGTCATATGTATAGGGTTAGGGAAGTTTGATACACTGGCTGAACGCATCTTCTAATAAATCTTAACGTAGTGGTAATCATGCTCTGAGTTTCAGAAATATTTGAGTGACTATACCGTATTTCTTTCTGTGCAATTTTTTGTGATCTTTCAAAGGCTTTTATTTTTTAACAAGCATTAAATTTAAAATTATGTTTAAGATAAGGTTTGTAATGCAAACCTTCCATATCCATGTTTCTGAAAGCCTTGCTCTATTCAGCATAGCACTTTTGTTGTCATAAGTAATTTCCCATTTGGGTGTAAAAATAGGTCTGTGAGAGATTATGCTCTTTCCAGTGGCATATATGATAGGTGAAAGGCAAAGCTGGGAATGGAAATAGATCCAGAGTTCTTGTGGCCCCCTTTGTAGGTTAAAAGTGTAAAGGTATCAGATTTAATGAGTCTGTATTACAAGTAGGCTGTTATTTTCTAGTTAATTATAATTAAAATTAGAGGATTCACTATTTCAAGGAGACACATTGAACCATTTATCTAGTTCTTAAGTTATTAATTCTTTGCATTCCAGTGTATGAAAAAAACTTTAAAATTGATTAAAGGTGAGCCTTAAAAAAAGAAGTCCAAAGAAAAACAGATGGTCCTTTCTTCCTGGAACTGTAGCTCTGGCTTGATGAATTGTGTGCAGTAAAGTTTTCAAAAAGAGATATTACGTTTCAGTAATCTCAATTTCAGAAACATTCTTGCAGCATTTCAGTACATCTTGCCAAAGCTGGCGTCTCCAGGGAGCACTACTCTGCTCTTGGCTGTTGCTGCAGTTTCTCATCTGACATCATCAGAAGCTACTGACACATTCTGCAGTATCAGTTTGCAAGGAGAATTTCTAATGGCATTGACAGTTTCCTGCATGGTCTGACATGACAGGACTTCTCTACAGCACTTGTAATAGGAGCAATTAATATTCTCATCTGTTCTCAATTAATTAGGAGTAGTTTGGGAAGTGATACAGATTATGGTGCAGTCATGTTCAGAATGTGCTCTGGAACACCTACTGTTCCAGTAGGTACCAAGGAACATACAAGGTAGTGTGGGATGACCAGATAATGACTAGGAGATGGTTTAAATTTTTTTCTCAACAGTTTCATTTGTAGAAGTCTTCTTGTGATAACGAGTAAGACTTCACTGGAAATAGCTATTTGTTTTAATGATGGACAGTTTAGTTGTGTTGGATGAGCTTACAGTAATATTTGAATTTTAATGGTTAAATGTGCCTCAAAGTGTATGTGAAAAATAAATTGAATTTTGGGATAATTTGAGCGCTGTCAGATGAATTTATGGAAAAGTTAGGGAGGGTAACCAGAGGGACTAATGTCAGAGCATGGTTGCCACATGAGATAATATTAATTATAGTTTTGCTTAGTGCAGATGGAAAAGATAAATACCATCATAATTCAGTGTACAAATGTAAAGTATGCAGGTGTTGCAGGCACCATTAATGGACATATCTTGAAGACTTCCCTGTTTTGAAAAGGTCACTAAGGCTGCTAAAGGAGGGAATTATTGTTGAAGCACACTGGACAGGAACAGGTAAGGAAAGGACAAGATGACAAAGAAAAAAGAGGAGAATAAGCAAAGCTGACAAGCCTGGAGTAGTTAGGAGCAGAGATAACTGAGTAACTCTGTCCAGATCTTCATCTCTGGATTCAAGTTATTCTGTGCCTAACATTACTCTCAGAGAAGACTGCAAGATGTTGGAGCTTTTTAGTTGTTGTTTTTCACTCATCTGTTCACTGACATGTTGTAGCTCACAAAGGCTCAAGTTGAGTGCCAGGGGTGAAAAAAAAGGACGTTTGCTCTATTTCAGCACTGGGCTCAGCCCCACCAATCTTCTCCTACACGTCAGTTGATCCATTATAGCTGTCCAAGTGTGCGAGCCTCGCCTGAAGCAAGCTCAAAGTAATTTGAGTCATCTTGTTTTTCAATGAAGCAGGGCAAAACAACTCAAATTATCCTGCCTTTGCCACAGGCTAAGAGCATACACACCGACAGCTATGATGGATCAGCTACCATGAAGTAAAATATTGTTGTCACTAAGCCTAGAAAATTTTAACAGTTAAGTCAATTGGAATATAGCTAAAGCAGTGCACTGTGGAGGATCTGTACACATTTGTATTGGCATGGAAATGTTTGTGCTGCCACAGCTACTTCCATAGGTAGGGATGGAAATGCTTCAGCATAAAGCTTCTTTGCCAGGCAAAAGCAAATCTATAGCTGGATTTACATTAAAATTCTTACCAATAGAGTGTATTATTAAAAAAAATAAAACTGTAACCTACTGAACTTTCTAGTATAGTTCCTGTGTCAAGTATCTTTACATTAAAATAGGCTGCGTGTTTTGAGAAGCTGTGATGTTTTGTCTTCTAGCAATTCAATTATGGGCTGCCAGACTTAATTACCATAGAGTGGTTAACCTATATGATTTTGAAAGTAGAAATTGAAAAGCATGCTCTCTAATGGCCAGCACAATTGTTATTCTACCAGCTGTTCCTGGTGGAGACTCTCTTGAAGAAGTTTTAAGTGTGAATGAAGGATTGTTACTTTGCAGCAGAAATGCAGCTTAAGTTGGCTGTAATCTTATATGCTTTTTTTTTTTCTTTTGTAGGGAAGAAAAGCTTAGGGGCCTGTTTCCCAGCTTGTCTCATCCAGGAAAGGCATAATAGGTTTCTCCCACCCCTGTCAGGGAAAAAAAAATCCCACAGCCAAAGCCAACAAGCCTGTGTTCCATTAAACTTTCCTTATCCTTTCTATATAATAAGGACTCCGTTTGTTCTCTACCCCTTTCCCTCTCCAAAATGCACATCAAAAGTGTGAGATCAGATGCTAACTCCTTTTATTCTCCCCATTTTACAAACAATAAGTGATGGAGGGAGAGGTTGTTTTGTCCAAACTCACAGAACAAATCAGAGCAGAATTAGGTTGGCACGTTTTCCTGACTTGCATTCCTTTGCTGTTACCAGTGGGTTATGCAGCATCTGTACAGCTCAGCTCTTCAGGCTGGGTTCCTTTCATGGTCCCCCATGGAGGAGATGAAGGATCTGAAGAGGATGCAGGCCTTTGGAAGAGGTATTTTGTTGTAGAATCTCTCCCAGTTCCTGACTGGCAGATCAGATGACACATCCGTGGGAGAGTCTCACACTGTTTGGTAGAGCCTGCTTGTTCTTCCTCACAGTCTCACAACTGGAGGTTGTTTTCTGCATGTCTTTGGAGATTTTGGAGTGACGTAGGGCTTTTCTCCAGATACGTATTGGGCACTTAGGTTTTCATGTGCTGTTTCACTGTATTGATGTATTTTTAAAATGCATCAGAAAAAGCTCCTTTCCAGCCATCCCAGAGCCTTTGCTGTAGTTTGCTTTGCTTTTGAGTGATGTCATGTGCTGTTATGTTATTCTGATTTTACACAGTGCATCAAATAAAATCCAAAATAAAATTTAAGATGCGTTCTATAACCAAAGAGGTTTAATAGTCCGTAATGCCATTTATAGCATTTTGTAAGTAGCAATAATATAATGGTAGAGTTAATCATCTAATTGTCCATATTCTATAAAAATGGCACAATTTAGGAAATGAAATTAATTTTTGAATATGAAGTGGCCAAGTAATATCCTTCTAAACCATGATTAAGGCACTGAATATTGAAAGAATGCTTTCCAAGAAGATGGTATATCACTGGGTGCTTTAGATACACCCATATATTGCTGCTCCTGTAATGAGTTTTTCCCACATACTTTCACATGCTCTGTGTTTGTTCCTTGGCTGAGAGATACCAGTTCTTCAATGGAATATTCTTTTTAGAAGGTTCCACAGATATATTTTCACAGGTGAGACATAGGCCACTGTATCTGACTAGCTTTGTTGACAACATTGTTCTTGCCCTGACAAGGAAACCTTGTGCTGCAAACCTCGTTTGAAGAAGTTTCTAATTGTGTTCTCAGTAAAGAGTAAGCTAAAGCAGGAGTTTGTAGGCACATCCTATATTCTTCCTCAAGAGAATGAAGCAGAGCAAAGGAAATGAAGAAAGCATTAAGACTTGAATGTGACTTAAATTAACATCAAATTTGTAATAGTTTGGTACTGAAATAAATGCATGAGAACTATGGGGAAGTCAAAGATAAAACTAACTAATCAGAGCAAGACCAGAACATTTTTGGTTTTCTTCAGTTACCTTGAAAATCTGTGGTTTTAACATCACTCTTTGTTAATTGTTTTGATAGGGCTAAAAAAAGGTTGGTTAGGCTCCACATACATTGAAAGAGATGATATTAGATGATATTAGAATGCATGGTAGACTACATAGTGATGCATATATACATATGAAATATATAATCTGGACATATATGAACATAAGCTGGACATGACCATAAAAATAAGTTTAAAACAAATGTTCAGAACCTGTTAGTGCAAGGCAATAGAAAAAGCATGGTGGTTTTTAAATGGGCACCTCACAGACTGAATCAAATTAATAAATAGACTGAATCAGATGATTCACTATGAAAACAAGAGAACTACTGTGAATTTGTATTTGTGAATTTTATCTCTTGGTTTATCTTGTAATTTGCGTAAAGAATTCACCCAATCAGATAGTAATCATTCAATTCATTATACTCCTATTAACTAAATTATTGGAAATGAGCATGGTTAAAGAAAACTTGCCAGGAGCAGAGATTGTACTTTATAAGATTGTTTCAAGAAGCATTTTTTTTCTTTATTTTTCTAGTTTCTGCTCTCAAACATTGCATTAAACATTAAAAAAAAAAAAAATTACTTTGGGCTTTTAGACATAAAACTACCTAGGAAATAGGAACAACAGCAAAATGCCCAATTCTAATTGAATTTGCAGAAGTGTGCTTATGAGTCTATACTGATTAAAACTCAACAGTGTATATGCACAGTAACTTTACATCCTGCCTTCCTGTCTGATTTTCTATGAGCCAGCATCTTTTCAGTACCCACAGATCTCTGAAACAGGGGACATTCACAACTGTATACTTGTTGCCTTGTGGTAATTTTATGCAGTAAAACTGGGAATAACAAACTGTTAATGGCCCAATTATTTGTGTACAGTGGGATCATGAGCTTTCGAGTGATTTCCCTTATTAATCCTGGATGTCTGGTTCCCTGATGCCTCAAAAGCCCTGATCAGGACCAGACCCCTGTTGGATACAGACACACTGAATGAGGCTTTTATTTTTGACCAAGATAGTGCTATGAAGAAACAGTGAGTAATCCAGTTGTAGAAAAGAGAGAGAATGAATGAATATAATCGCAAACCACACAGTTAGGCCTTTTACATTCCTACTTGTTTTTGTAATTTTGTATCATTTATTGAATTTGCTTGCAGGGGGTTTAGTATTATAAGTTGTTCTTTTACATTGCTACAGGTAACATACTGCAGATACCATTTTGTTGATGTGTGTGTGTATGTGTAGGTTTGCTTTCAATATCAGCCATAATATCCCTCTTTGAGATGTGACATTTTGGGGCATATCTAATTTCTGAGGCTGTGTAGATAGAATTGTGATACAAAACCAAACAAAGGCTTTTTTTTTGGCATAGCTCAGCTCTTTCTCACTTTTGTTCATTGTAACATCCATGTTTGGTATCTGCTTACTTCCAAATTACCTTTGCAATGAAAACACATAAAGGAAATTTCAGCTTTGAGTGTTGTTTTCTTCTAAAGGATTTTGGGGTCAGGAAAATAGAAGTGCAGGGTCTTAGAATTTAAAAAGCTTTAGACTTGGAGCTAGCATTTTTAATACATTGCTGCAAATTCTCAACCTGCATAAGCTGTAGTTTGCTTTATCCCCAAGGCAGTAAGGAAATTCTGATGTACAGCACATCTCTCTATTTCAATAGCAGGCTTTTCTTTTTGTGTGAGCACTCTTTTTTTTCTGTGCAGAATTACATCCTAATAGGATACATATCATTACTGTGTCTGTGTTCCTAGAGATTTTAAGCTGCTTGTTTATTTTTTTCAGCTCTGAAATGTTGATTTAAAGGTCAGTGTGGCTAGCTATTCTCTCTGGTAGGTTTTTGCACTGCTGTTTGGCAATTTGGAACAAGAGCTGTGATGCTTTTTGTGTGCCTTTCCAAGTGATGTTAGTCATCTAAAATGTCGGCTCCGATAAGAAGATTATTTTAGCAAAGAAATGGATGTGCATTGTTATGGTTTCTTTAGCTTTGCTGTTTCTCTGCTGTGTTTTTGTCATCAATGATTTCTTAAGAATCTGCAAATCCAAAGGCAACCATTTTTCTCCAGTCAAGTAAATGCTGCCTTTGCTAGGAAAATTCCTGTTGTCCAGGAGCTTTTAGAAAACCAGAAATGCTGTGCAAAGAAAGCAAAATATATTTAATTCAGTTGAACAATATGTTGACATAAACTGAATAGCAAGTCTTACTGCAGGCTGCACATGAGAAGGGACTGCCTTCTGCTGCTTTTTCTTAAATATTACTGATTAGCAAAACCTTTCATTCTGCCCAGTGATTTACTGAATTCCTCCTGTTTCCCCATGCGTTTCCATTTGGCTCCCACATCATGTCTTGGACTTGTAACATGTTATTTCTGCAGCAGCACAATGCAGACACACTGGAATGGAAATCAGAGCAAGAGCTGCTTTTGCTTTGCTCAAAGGCAAGCAAAAGTGGGGTTTCCTTACCCACTTGACACTGGTGGGGTGGTGAAACACGAGAACATCAGGCACTGTCCCCAGTGCTGCATGAACTAGGGCTTCACAGAAATCAGGAATTCACAGTTTTGTTGCCTGAAGGCCTTGAAGCATGAGCAAATGTGGAAATTTTTTCCCAGTCATAAATGGTAAAATAGCTTGGCCCAGTGTGCTGTGCTGGGGTAAGTCAGGAGGAAAACCTGTGTCCTTTACTCTTAGTCATCTGTCTGTTAGATAATATCTTCTTTTTTGAACAGTCAGGACTGTTTTATCTAATTAGATATACACTTAAAGACAGACACATTCTTCCAGAACACTGGATGTTATTTATTGGAAAGGTTAGAAAATCAAACCTGTTGTTTATCTTAAAAACTGGATGCCTCCCAACTCCTTTCCCACTCCTTCTCCCTGATATTGTACTGTCACTACATTACTGCTTCTGTTTAATTATTCATAGCCCATATATAACACCACCACTTAGAGCAGGAATGGGAAACTACTGCACTCTATCCTCTGCTTTATGCAGTTTAGTCAGGTAAAGTCACCCAAGTCACCCAAGCAGCATCTTTTGTTGGTAGCTAAAGGTGTTTATAGTTGGATGCTCACAGTGTTGTTGAAGAATGATAACAAGAGTGAGTTTATGTGCAAGTTTTGATATAATTTAAAGCTTTGTGCTGCATGAAGAAGGGTAGGAGAGAAGATGGGATCTGGCAGCTTTTTCCATATTCCCTTTGTTATGGACCCGAGTCACTCCTAAGGAGCTGCTGACCTGGGAAAGTATCAGCAGGCTTCCTTAAGTGAGCATTTATTTGCTTTTTGCTTGCATTCTTTCAGCCTACAGACTATGCTGCAATGAGAACACAAGGACTGAATAATTTAGGCCTGATGTGTGATACCACACAATAAAATAGCTTAGCACAGTACAGGTTTCCATATACTAACTTAGGTGTAGTGTCCTGTGTATAAAACATACAAAAGGTCTAGGCTGAGGGCTAAGAAGGATTGGGAAACACTGAGACCACAGCAGAACTTTCCTAATCTCTGTGTATTTTTCCACTCTGTCCTGTGGAGCATCTGCATTCTCACAGTTGTAATTGATATAGTTCAAGGCATCTCTGTTTCTGCTCGGAGGGATTTTGTCCTTTGCATTGTCCATTTTTATGAATTTGATATCAGATGAAGTATCACAGAATATCTGAAGTTGGAAGGGGCCCATAAGGGTCATCAAGTCCAGCTCCCTGCTCCTCACAGGACTGCCTAAAGCCAAACCATGATCAGGAGCACCAGTCAGGTGCTCTTTGAGCTCTGCCAGGTGAGATGCTGTGCGGACTTCCCTGGTGACTGACCACCCTTTCAGTGAAGAACCTTTTCCTAACATCCAGTCTGGACATCCCCTGGTGCAGCTTTGTGCAGTCCCCACCTGTCTTCTAGAGGAACCAAATGCTTGGGCCCCATTTGGTATGAAAATATGTCCTCTTTGTATAACACTAGTGTGGAAATGAAGCCCTAATTAGTTCAATTTCTAATACTAGTGTGGCACCATTTTTGTGCCATGTATTGTAACAGTAGGAGATGATTACATGCCAAAAGATAGCATAGTTAAATTGCATCAGTTATTTTAAAGTTACTGTAAAATGTACCTTTATTTTTTTTCCTGCAGGCAATTTGTTAAACATGGATAGCCTCTGTTAATACAGCTGTAGTGACACTTCTTGATACTGCAGACATGGGAATGTAATAGGTGCATAAATGCACATAAAATGTTGTGGTCAACGTTGAGTTTCCTTTACAAAGGGTTTTTCACAAATATAGTATGCAAATATGAAAAGATTTGCTGAGACTGCATTCTGGGCATTTCTTTAGTCATATAACCACTTCTGGTATTCAGTTATCTGAATATCATTGATTATCTGGATATCTGAGATGCATTAGGTCCAGATTGCAGACAGCTTGTTAGTTATTCATGTGCCATCTGTTTAACTGATTTAAAAATTAGAAGTATTTACCCCATGATATAGGTCACAAATCTTTAACAGTACAATTAATGTTTCTAACCAATACAGAAAAGATAATGCAGCAGGTTAATGTGTTGTCCAGGCTGGCTGACTTACAAAGTTGGTGGAAAAATGAGTGACTTTAATAAGTAGTTTTCTAGCATATGGTCCTTATGAGATACTGCTATGAACAGAATATAAAGGGATCCTGTGAAGAGGAGCTGAAATGAAGGGCAAAAATGACATGCTGTAAGTCACCAGCAAAGGAAAAACAGGCTTTGAGAGTGGTGGTGAGCAAAGAGGAGAATGGGCAGCTATGATGTTTTCTCTTTGATGTGCAGGATCTCTCTGCAGGTTTTCTGATGAGGTACAAGCTCGCCAAGTACGGTGGCAAGGCAGTGTCATGCTCTTCTGAGCCCTGTTTGGGAAGGCAGCATTTCAGGCATGTGGTGGAGCTGGAGCCCTGATTTTTCATCCTGCTGTCTGAGCTAATGGACAGAACTTGTAATATTATGTGATATGCTGTATACTTGTGCCAAAAAGAGCCAAGAATACTTACTGAAGATAATGGGGTGGGACCCCTGAGCTGCAGGCTGAGCAGCAGTTGCACTTACTTCACTGCCCTACATTGTCAGTTTGATGGCAGGCTGCAAATCTTTGTGTGTATTAATACAAAGAAATAGATATATATAATTTTTTATTCTATAATCAAGTGTGAAGAAAAGCTGAAAGTATTTTCTTCTGTGAGTAATGAAAATTATAAGGCGGTATATGTAATAAAGCCCTCAAAATAACAGATACTTTCTGGTTTTAAATGCTTCACCTCAGAGAATCATGGCATTGTTTAGGTTGGAAAAGACCTTTAAGATTAACAAGTCTGAGCACATCCCTAAGCAGCACATCTACACAGCTTTTAAATACTCCCAGGGGTGGTGACTCAAACACTTCTCTGGTAGCTTGTTCCTAGGGGTAGCTTGACAATGCTTTTGGTGAAGAATTTTTTCCTAATATCCAATCTAAACCTGGTGCAACTTAAAACCATTTCATCTTGTCCTGGTGCATGTTACCTGGGAGAAGAGATCAACCCCCACCTCGCTAAAGCCTTGTTTCAGGACAGCATTGACCCTGTCCTTGGTCTGGTAACTTGAATTTTGAGTTTTGAACGCATTTATTCATTCTTTTTTTTACCATTCCAAAACTCTTTTTACAAGGTAACCAAGTGCTTTTAATCAGAGTTAATGACAGGTGGACAGCAGACTGGGTCTAACATAATTTATAAAACTCTTTGGAATAACACTGTGGAAGTATCAGAGTGAAATGTTGCTGCATGTGTTTTTTTTTTAACTTTAGGCTGGGCGATGCAGGTTGCAGCCTTTGTTTTCATTCAGAGAAAGTGGGAAGATGACAAGAGTCACTTCGAAAAAATGCTGGATTATTTCTGTGACATTCGTGAACCACTACAACTCCTCATCTTTCCAGAGGGAACTGATCTCACAGGTAGGCTGCATTTGTCATCTTCTCAGGGAATGTTCAACATGGAAGTTCTTTGATGTTTATGGAAAGAGTTTAAGAAAGTCCAAGGCAGGAGCAAGACTTGGTTCTCATGGGTAGTAGAAATGAGAGTAAATGATCAAACAATTGCTGATTCATGTGAGAGGCACAAACACAGCTCCACTGGGAGACTTTGCCAGTCTTCCTGAAATAACCTACATTGCAAAGCATCTGCTGATTGACACTGCTTTTTATTGGTCAGTACTCTATGTATACTGCATTAGCAAAAGCAGGTTTCTAGACCTGGAATATATCACTTGCATTCCTATTTCCTGAATTACTGTGACAAAATCATTTCATACCAATGAAAGAGGAATTGAAAAGGACTAATGATTCTATTTGATTTCTTGCCTAATGTTTTAAGAGGGGAACATGGAGATACTTGTTCCTTAGGCCATGTAAGCGCTGGAAGCAGTCTCTATCTGCCTCTATAAGGGAAGTATCTCTGTAAAACAAATGTTGAGGTTATCACAGGAGTAAATGTAATGAGTTTGACCCTGTAGTATTAATTTTTCATCAAATATCTACCTTGATACAGGTATCTTATGACGTCATTAGGAAGCTCTTAATCAATGTTGAAGACAGCTCAAGTGCCTATAAAAGAAAATATTGTATGAATGTTCTGTGGTGGTTTGTGCCTCCAGCATGATGACTGATTTGATAAGTGTTATCTTTAAATAGGAAATGAATTGCAATGAAGCTCCTAACTTTTAGCTTATTTTAAAGATTTTTACCATACTTTTCATTGCAGATATTCTCAAATCATATTTTATTGCAAAGCCATGTCAGTAAGTAGTAGACATGGTGTAAAAATAACAAGCATATGGTGCTATTTTGCCTTCTGTATTCCAGATATCCTTAAAATGGATTTGTGTATAGTATTCAGATGCTATCACACTGTAGGGAATGATCATCACTTGATCAGCCTTCCTTAAAGAGGGTAAATTCATTGAACATTCTTGGACTTCTTCACATGACATCTCTTATTGAATTGGTTATCTTGCATCTAAAGCTAGGGAGAAGGATGGAATTTTCTTCACTAAAATAATGGTGAGGCAGTTGGACAGGGTGCCCAGAGCAGCTGTGGCTGCCCCATCCCTGGAGGTGTTCAAGGCCAGGCTGGATGGGGCTCTGAACAACCTGGGATAGTGGGAAATGTCCCACACTGCCCATGGCTGGGGGTTGGAATGAGATGGTCTTTGAGGTCCCTTCCAACACAAACTATTTCAAGATTCTATGCAATTATCTCACTTCAACTTTTTGTCTTTGAATTTATGAGGAACTGTTTCCTCCTAGCTTAAATTATGAGGTACAATCTTTATCTTACTCATGGAGTCAGGAGACACCTTCTTAGAGCACTCCACTCTCTGAACAAGTGTTTCCATCTCAAGATGTCTGAAAGAATTGGATTGTTTGGAATTTATTCCATAAATTATGTATGCCTTCTAATCTCTAGAGGAATCTAATATTCCTGAGAGACAACAGATTTTTAAAGACTTGAGGAAGCTTTGTACTGCCGCTTTAAAAAAGATTTGGCTGAGGACTGAGACAGCCACAGTGTGTTAACATTTGTGCTGCAGAGTCCAAAAGACAGTGGTGAGGATGCTCCCACCTGAATGTAAAGCTGCTTAAGGAAACACAGGGTTTTCTCTTGCTGTAGTTACTGATATAAATTACTTAGACTAAACGTGGGTATAAGCTGTTGATACCCTTCACTGAGAAACTCATAGGAACAAGTTTATTTAATTAATAAAAAAAAATCTAATTAAATTTCTGAACACAGGTTGTTGACACATTTTTATTTCCTTTGGTAAGATAATTCTGTTGTTCTGATTTCCCTTCTTTATGCCTGTGTGACATGTTCTCTTTAACTTCACAAAGCCCAATGGTGATGCACTAACTGTTCTGCTGAGGCCACCACAGGTGGGTGTGAGCAGCCCAGGAGGAAGCAGAATGGAGGGAAGGATGGAGTGGTGGGTAGGGAAGACAATAGGGCACTGCCATGCTGGCTTCTGACATGTTAAAGTGTCCTGTGTTTGCCACTTTTAAATTGCCATCAAGAATTGAATGCCACTTGGATGCTACATTTGTACATAAAAGGATGAAGAGAGATGGACAAACCCCTGTATTTTTTTCCTCTGGAAGTAAATAGCTCTACCTCTCTGATTGTCTTCACAGGAAATATTGGTTAATATATATTGTAAAATACTGTAGGAGACAGGAAAAAATCCCTTGACAAGCTAATCCTGACAAAGCAGTAAATGTATGCCATATGAGAATGCTAGAACGTATGTACCATTTTGAATTATTGAATTATTTGAAATAATTATGAAATTATTCTCAGAAAACGGTTGTATTATTGACATAATAGGACCTGTTGCAACCTCATGTTTCATCCTTTAGGGTAAGAAATAAACTGATTTTTTTTTTTTCTGAACAGTTGCTCAAAATTGTAGGGAACATTCTGCAAAAACAGAGGCAGTGACACTTGTTTTCTGGCCAAATGGTAAAACTGCTAATTACTTCTGAAAACAAAATTCCTCTGGTGTTAAAATGAAGAGTATCATTCTACATCACTGAATAGCAGAATTGCTGTATAGCTCTGTGCTGCTGTCATATTTTTATCCTCTCAGTGGCCATGTGACAGTGATAGATTTACTCCTTTATAATATTTTCAGGTATTTGAGAATGAGATTTCAAAGAAATGTAAAATAAGACTGTATTTATATATGGGCTACTGCCTGACTTTAAGGTGGTGAAGTACTTGCTGTGGAAGATGCTACACAAATAAATTTTAGAAATGGTAATGTCATGAACCCTGAACATTGTATTTGCAGACTGGATTGTATAGGGGCTGAGGTAATAATTACATAATTGTATACTTATTTCTGATAGGTTGGCCAACTTTTCACTCTGGAGTACTTGAAGGTTAAAACTCAAAGGTATTTTATTGCAATTGCTTAAAAAGAAGCCCTCAGCAGGTAAACATGTAGCCAGACTTTCTGAAGCCCTGAAGAAAACAAAGCAACCATGAGTCTCATGCTTCCAGAAAGCTGGAATACAATCCCCCATATTGCCTGTTCTTTTGTTTTTCCTGGTGTTTCTTACAAGATTGTTTGTAGTAATTCTTCAGAAAACAATAACAGAAAAAAAAAAAAAGAAAAAAGAAAAAGGGTTGCTGTGTTGCTCTGTGCCTGGTAGAGCCTCATTTCCTCTGGATTTGTGTGTGCATCCCTGTGCGTGGTCCTTTCTTCACTCCAAAGCTCCTCTTCCCGTGTGTTCCTTCCGTGTGACGTTTCCTCCGCCAAGCTCCTGCCGCTACCTCGGCCGTGGCTGCCCCTGGCCTGTCCCGTGCCACCCGTGGGACTCGCATGCCGTGCTGAGAGCCCTGGTCCCCAACAGCCATGGACCTGCCCTGCATTCTCCCTCACTCGCATCTCTCCTCTCAGAAGCTTGGCTGTTCTAAAGCTTCTGCTGGGCCGGGTTATCTTTGAATCTCTTGTCCCTGATAAACTGTGTTTGCAGGGGACAACAGCTTCAAAAGTTGAGGGGAACAAACAGGTGGACAGAGTGTGATTGCACAGAGCTTTTTTTCCTTGAGGAACAACTAAAAATCGAGTAGGAAATCTTGATGAAATTCAGATTTTGGCAGGAGTGATGTGATGTGGATGACAGAAGGCAACAATGAACTGCAGTTGGATTTTTAACTTTGCTAGTGAATGTGATGTGCTTTGGTAGTGCAAAGAAAATATTGATCAGAATCACTGAAAGGGATTACTCTAACGTGGAATAGGTTGAAAGTAGCTCAAGTAAGAAAAAATACTTCATTTTTTCTCAAAATATTAACTGTGAGCCAATAAAGCTTTATCATTTCTGTGCAAACCTCTAATAGGTAAATGAGGATTTTATTTTTTATCCAATTTGAGAGACTTTTGGAGTACTCATTTACTCTTTCACTGTCTGGCACTAATATAATTTGAGAGTACTTGAAGTCATAGAAGAGCATGCATGTTTTTATCAGTGCATTTTTATCACAAGTGAAATTAAAGGAAATGGTAGTACTTAATATCAAATTTCAGCTCACAAACTAAAAATACCATTTTACTACAAAAAAAAGAAGAAATTGTTCATTTTATACACAGCTTTTCAGCAGCAAAAGCAATTTAACTTCTTTAAAATCTGTAACCGAAAAATCAAGAAAATGTATTAGCAGCGTTTCTTCCTTCATTTACTTTAAGTGAAATTTAGAAGTGTGGTACTTCTAAAAGTGCTGACTTTGAGCTTTTCCAGTAATTTTAATGTGTGGCAAATTTAGAGTGTTTTCTCCATTTTTGGAGAAAAATGGGAAAAAATATAATCAAATTATTTACCAAAGGTGGCACGGGAGCACAAAAAACCCCGAAGTTTTGGGAAGAACCCTTAAATTCTTGTATTTTTGTGTAGTTTGATAGTGGCTCTGCAGAAGAGTCTAAAGACTCAAATAAACTGGATGGCTGCACTTGTCACCACCCCAAAGAACCTGCTCTGAGGGTCTACTTGCATTAGCTGAAGGACACAGGGGAGGAGAGTTATTTATTATACTAAACAACTCAGGGGAGGAGGAGAGGCAAGTTGGTGTGAGATCTGAGGAAACAGGGCATGAAACAGCCCTGGAAATGTCCTACATCACTCTCAATTGATAAACTGGTGCTTTCCATAAAAATAAGTTATTCTCCTTATTCTTTTTTTTAACAGCAAATACAACCAATGGGTTAAAATAGTAGGAATAGGAATAGTAGGAATGATGAGCAAAAACATTGGGAACTAAATTTGCATTGACTTAAATACAGTGTAGGAAAGAAAATACTTGTTCCTAGAAAGCAACACTTGCTCAGCTTTTCAGAGGGTTTGGTGATAGGGGACATTACCTTTAGCCAACCAAATTATGTGAGTGGCCTTTTGAGACTGAGGTAAACTGAGTGCATTTCCAGGCCCTGTTTCGAGAGCTGCTTGATGCTGTTTGTGTTGGTAGTTTGGAAGAAAAGAACATATGTTTCCTGTTTTTGAGGAAGTTTTTAGGCATCTTTCTTTTATTATTATTATTATTACTCCAACCTAAGACTGTTATAAATTTGCCTATGGAACAGTAAGCCAGCTGCATAAGTTTTGCTGCACTGACTGTGTAGCCTGGTCTATTGATTATGGGATTTTAAAGAGGCATTTCTTATGTGAATTCCCTCAAGCTGCTGAGGATATGAAAATGGGTTTCTAATTTCCTGGATCGGTTTTCTAACCCCAAGATTTCATAGAATGGGGAGCGTTGCATGTTCTGCCTTTTGTTGGCTCTGGTTCTGAGCAGCAGAATTTGCTCTGAATCTCCTCCCAAATTTTGGGCACTGATGTCTGGCGCAAGGATCCCAAACAGCAGTGGGCACCAAGGTCCTTACATTGGATGAGATGACAGTCAGAATATTTAGTAATAAGTAATAAAAGAGCAAGAAACTGGGTTTTTTTCCAATGCCGAGATTACAGAAGGGGGAGGAAGGGCATAATTCCTATTTTTTTTTTGTAGTGTAGAGGCTTATGCTACCCTTGCTTTCAATATATCATCAAAGCATATTGACCTTCCTGACTTGCTGTAATAAATAATGTTTAATGCACAAAGACCTGTGGCTTTATAGTTGTTAGAAAGGGGAGAGGGAGATGATTTTTCCAGATGACAATGATTGTTGTATTAGCTGGGAGCATTATTCTAGTTGTAAAATCCCATTACACTAGGGTCATGCAAAAGGGGAGTGGAACAGTCTCTGTTATATAAAACTTACAGTCCAGAGGCAAGACAGGCATACAAATGTTAGGAAATAGCTGAATAGTGTTGGCCAGTGTGCTGATGTCCAGCTGTTCACACATTTCAGAAAGGCAGCGTAGTAAAGGGAAATTTGGAAGATGTTTTACAGATGTTTACAGTGAGTTCTTGCCAAGTACAGGGAGGTGCACTTAGAGGAAGTTTGAAGATGATTACTTCAAGGTGATGGGCACTGGAGGTCCCAGATTTTTCTTGCAGCATCAATTAGGTTTTACTCAGAGAACATAAGTGCCCTTTCACTCTTTGCTCATCTTTGGTGCAAGTAGAGTGTTTTGCAAACACCAAGGAGCATTTTTGTGCTCCCTCTGGGGCAAAGTGCTAGTGAGTAGACACACAAGAGATAGTTCTTCTGAGTGCTCATTGACTGTGTGCACTTTGAGGTGCTTAAAACTTAGACATTTTTTTTAGACTGCTTAACTTTATGTAGATGTATATGACACTTGTGTCTCAAAGCTCTGATTGACTTGATCTGCAGATTGGAAATTTTCTGAAGTGAAACCCAAACTTGGATATGCTGAAAATGAAGAATATGATATTTCTCTCTTTTGAAAACAACAGTACATTATCTTAAGAACTTCTGTGATAAATAAATTTAAAACATTTTACTTGAATCATTCCAGAATCTCGAAAGAAACTCTTGATTTTGCTATTTTTTATAGGAACACACTTGGTCATCAGTGTCATTTCTTAGAAAATAGTTTTAGTTCTTGAGCTAATATTGGTGCAGCTAAGAGGTAGAACCTGGTTTTTTTTTGGAGGACCATTTAATAATTACCAGATTACTGTTGCCTCTTCAGTCATTTCAAGTCTGGCTCCTGGTTCCCTTTGCAAGTTTTGCCATTGCAGTGGGAGTCTGCAACGCAAGTCCCCTTTGCTGATTCAGAATAGTCATTTGCAGTATTGAATGGAATAGTAGTTGAGCAGACAAAAATAGATATTCTGACCATGTGGTTAAAGACATAATGTATATGTCCAAGAGAAGATAAATTAAAGTTACCTTGCCAAGTGTAATTTTAGTATTTCACACATTCCATAATTTTAGCAATGCTTTTTGAAATTGTAATATTTTTGAAGTATTTGTATGTTTTGGCAATTTGGCAAGAATTAAATCTTTGGATCCTCTTTGCTGAATCACTTGCTTGGCTACTGTGCAACAGCTTTCTTTTCCTCTAAATCACATGGTCAGGAGATCTGTGCAGTGAATCTTAAGGCTTGCATGTATGAAAAGCAGCACTCTCAGGCATGGAAACAGTAGGTCACAGGCAAAAGATATTTAGTATGGTAATATGTTATAGCATTTATTAATTGGTAGACAAACCTTTAGGAGGGGCACCGGCATTTTTGGGAAATAAAGAGGTCATATAATTTAGGGACAAAAGAAAGATGGGGGAATGTTGCATTACAGCAAAAAGGAAATCTCGCACTGCTGTTGATTTGTTCACTTGTGCTAATTGTACTTTTACAGGAAAAATTAGGAGGATTGTAAAAGGAAGGATTTATCTCTAAGTATCACTTCTGTTAAATGATTAAACAGTGATATGTTTTCCTTTACTTTATCTCCTATCTCTGTTAATCAACTGTGAACCCTTAAAAAAGATTTTTTTTGCTTTAAAAATAGAATAGATTGCTTAAGCAGTGATTTTGTTCCATACATCTGTTGCTGGGATTTTGTCTTTTAAGCATCTGTAAAACTTCATAAATAAGAGTTATTAAATAAGTTATTTGTTCAAATTGATTTTTGCCATGTTGCCAAGGGAACACTGCATATGTCCATTGCCTTTTGGTCCCAGGGGAGGCACAGCAAGACCCACAGGAAAGAACTGAGTGTAGCCAGCAAAGTCCATTTGGCTGTTGACTGAGGCTGCTTGGAAGAGCCTCCTGCACATCACAGGAGAACAAAGTGCCTCCTCTCCACCTGTCTCCAGAAGTTTTTGCTTTGGTGTCTTTGTCTTCCTTGCTTAGTGGGCTCTCTTAGCAACCAGCTCTGGAAGGCCTTTGGTTTCTCATGAGAGGTTTTTGATTACCAGAAGTTTGAAACATGTTTGTCGTGGGGTTTAGCCATGGTGCTTTCCAGCTGCCTTGTGTGTACTCTGTGTACGGTGGCAGGCATGTGTTGTGGCACTGAGGTCAAGTCCACCAAGGGTCAAAAAGTTAAAATGGGGAACTATGTGCAGCACAGGTTGATGAATAAAACGTGGGGAGTTCAGAATGAAGATGTAAAATACCATTTTAAGCTATTAGATTAACTGCTTTACTCTTTTTAATATTTTCTTTCTAAAATAAGTGTAATGTGGTTAAACACTGACTTCAAGGTATTTCTGTTCATAATATCAAACCTACATTATTATATGTTGTGTCTTTTTGAGTTGAAAAAACCCCCAAAACACAATTGAGCCAAATAATACATTTTACTGTAGAATGGGTATTGAAGTGTACAGAGAACTATTAACAGACTATTAATTTATGAATTTCAGATTGCATTTGATAAAGTATGAAAGATTTGCTGATGATTTGCTAAAATGAAATGAGAGGGTAAAAAGGCTTTCCTTGCAATCCACGTGGCTCTTCCTCATACCATGGTATGGCCAACTGAAAGCACACTTGTGTCTGCCTCCACATCCGTACTGTGTGAGCTGCTGTTGTACCGTTCCTGTCTTGTAATCATTCCATTTAATCCATGGTCTGCTTGCTCAGTAACACAGAGTGCTGCTTCTCCTTCTCTCCTCAGACAATACCAAAGCCCGCAGTCATGAATTTGCTGAGAAGAACGGACTTAAAAAATACGAGTATGTCTTACACCCGCGAACGACCGGATTCACCTTTGTGGTCGAGCGTCTAAGGGAAGGTAAACCCTGGTCTGTGCTTGCTTTTCCTTTAAAATGGTTGGAACATGGAGAGATTTGAGACTTGATAACCGACAGATATCATCAGGAGGTATGCAGGGAATGAAAGCACAACTTTTGTGTTGTTTAGTTTTAAATATTTTAGCTTGTTTAGCAGTCTTGCAGCAGAAAACCAGTGGAAAATATCTCTAGGAAGTTCAGCTTGTACTGTCCTCAACCCCAAGTGGGTGGTTGACACTGAACACACAGGCACGTATGTCACTGCCCTCTCTGTAAAGGCTGCTGGGTTTAATTCTGAGAGCTGAGTAAATGAATTGTTATGTTAAATGGACAAGGGGAATGCACAGCAGCATGGAAATGCAGCAAGTCAGCTGCCCAGTGCTGCCAGGTGTTTTGGATGATGGTGACTCAGAGAAGCTGTGTGAAATACAAGTTGTGCTGCTTGGCAGGGTACTGGGCAAGCGAATGTGTGATACTTGCCTTTTACCCAGAAGCAGTTTTCCATCCCAATATTAATCTAGGGGTTAGGGTTGAGTCCCTTTTGTCAGGAGAACAGAGTATGAAGATGTGATTGTTACACTGAGATGTCTGGGAGTTGTTTTGGGAATGGGCACGTTAAGGAGGTTCGAGGCCATCAGGATGTAACCTGTAATGGTACAGATGTGGCAGGGATTCAGGTACAGATGAGTGAATATTTGCAGGATATATGGTTGAAGAAAATAAACATGTACAGTAGATATGAAGTGACTTTTTTATAGACTGGTTCTTCAGGGAAAAGAAATTCTAGATCTTTAACACATGCTGGTTATTTTGACTGCCAAAAGAAGAAGTCTGAGATTATTAAAAAGAATAGGGGCCTTCTGGTAGGTTTTTTTTGCTAGCTGGAATCTTTGCTTGGATTTTCGAAGCAGACCTGGCTTGCATTCCTTCTAAGCAGATATCCTGAAATCACTGCAAGCACTTTGGAATTTTTCCCAGCTGGACAATCCCATTTATCTATTTGACCCTATTGGTATTGCACATTCAGAGCTGAACATCTTAGATTTTCATCTCTCTTGAATATTTATTACTCAGTTTGCTGTAGTAAAAAAATTTGCCACATACACAATTTCAAAAGCTTGCTTTACTTAAAACTTCACAGCATTAAGTTTACCTAGTGCATAACAGTATTTCAAACCTGGAATAAATTTTCAGTTAAAGAAATGTTTTCCATTTGAAATATTAATAACTTTTAAAAAAATTCTGTATTTGCTGCTGGAGCAAGCTTTGTGGTATACAGCAATTTTCTAATTTTATAAAAATGTTTTTCTCTTCCATTGCTCTATGAGCAATCTTTGCAAATTAGGCGGTTGGGTTATGAAAAGGAAAATATTTGAGGCTGATTAACTGATTTTATGCAGTAGAAAGCTGGGGAAAAAACAATAACGGTCCAGCCTTTGAAGTGGTTTTACATCTCCTTTTTATTTAAGGCAGGCAAATAGTGTGTGAAATATTAATGTCCCTTTTGTGTTGAATTTACTAGATATTGGATATTTAGATAGGCATCATAAGCTATATATATTGTAACTGTATGCTGTTATGTAATAAATTGTGTGTGAGAAAGTAGTTCAAGTAGCATTTTAAAGTACTTGGTTATTACTTGTTAATTTAAGAATTGGTTTTCAACTGCTTCCAGGTGTGTGAAATGGGGGATCATTTGTGTTGAAAAGTTTTGGGGTTTTTTATGTATGTGTACATATATATATATATATATACACAACCCAACTGTAGTTGCTGGACTTTAAAATTCTTCATATTATATATATGTATATATATATATATATATATATATATGTGCAAATCTATATCTATCTTTTAATCTGTACAATACAGATATCAAGGTTGATATCCAAATGCAGGTGGCCCAGTTGGTACCTGGTGTTATTGTGCAGTTCTGGTTTGAGTTATAACTTAAACTGATAGAATGCTTTCTTACAATCCCAATTTCTGATACTAGCAGTAGTCAATAAAACCAGGACTGTCAAGGGATATAGTGTTAACCTGAGTCTCCATTTCTGAATTGTCTTAATGCTACAATCATAGTAATAATCATAAAACCAGATTTATTTCCTTTTTTTACTCCTCATACCTGCAGGCTCAAAGCAGTGTGTGTGACTTCAACATGGAGGAGGGAGTGGTGGAGATTTTAACATCATGTTTACGTCTTTGAAAGTATTTTTGTGCATAGATGACAACCTTACTGCCCTATAACTCTCCTGTGAATACATTTTGGCTCGTGGCTGTTTTCCATTCCTGAGGCTCAAGTGTCTTTTCTTCAGGCCTGAGTACATTATTTTGCTCCAAAAATAGGTTGATGAAAAGAGAGGAAAAATGTTGTTAGAAGTTTAACTGCTTTTCAAATGTTCAAGAAACTAATTTAATTTGGCAAGAAGCCTGATTAATATGCATCACAAGCTGTAGCATGAAAGAATTACCTTTCATTATATAAAAATGACTGTTAGTGACCCTTCTGAACAGGAAATGAAGATTCAGATGAAAATAACCTTTAATAAAATTTTGCCTGTGTCTGTGCAAAGGAGATGTGAGGAAGCACTGTCTGCACCCTGCCAGCATAAACCGAGCAGTTACCTGCTCTTTGTTTTCCATAGGTAGCAAAAAGCCACTCAAACTCCTCTGGCTGGCTTCTCTTTCTTATGAGGTCATTATTTCAACTACTTGGTTTCTTTGGCCCATAGATGCTGCTGTGATGGTTTCTAAGTCACTGCTGAGATTTTGGCAGCTAAGAAAAAAAGACCTATATGATGTCCACCAAAAAACAGTAAAAGTTGTTTAGGTAGTGCATCTCCTTGGCTTTTGAGTCATACCTTTTCTTCCCCCATTCTGCTTCATCTAAATGGTAGCTCTTCCCCCCATAGCTGTCTCTTCTAAACAGAAACCCACATAGAAGCTGACTGGTTTTTCCTTTCATTATGCTCAAGTGCCAAAACAGCAAAAATACTGTTTCATTTTTAAATTGTCATATCATTGTCTTCTTATTCATAGAAACCTCAGAGTAAACACAGACTATGAACAAGCTTTAGATATATGATTAATACTATATATACTCAAGAGAATAAGGACTTCAGCTGTTGCTAGTTTTCAAGCAAGAGATACCTGGTTGGTTGACTGTTGATGGAAAGCTAGGAGAAATAAAATAGGTGACTTGCATCTTTCTACTTCTGTTCATTTGATGAAGTGAATCATCTGTCTTGTCTTAGCTGTAAGGAATCCTGATTTCAACCAGCACCTGGTAAAAAACTACTCGAGATTTTTGCTGTATTTTTTTGGGGAATAAAGATGAGCATGTCCTTTTTGAAAGACAGAGTAAGAACATGTGAATGCACAGCAGAAAGTGAACTCCAGGCTCCAAAATGAGGATTGATTATTACTTTTTTTAGTTAATCACTCTCTTTAGCCATCTCCTAAAATCATATTTAATCCTTTTTTTTTTAAAGAATTGAAATTTTGAGTAGATGTTATGTGTGGAGTAATTTTTGGCAGAACTTGGGTTAAGGTGACTCGTCTCCTTTTACAAAATGTGGGACTTTGAAAAGGGCTGAAATGTGGAGGAATTTAAATAAGACTTTTATAAAATCATGCCATTAACAATGTTAATTGAAAACATTTGTGGTTTATATAATGTTATTGAAGATCCATTTTGTGAGATCCTTCTATAACTCAGAAATGACGTATAGGTTTTCAGACCTGTTTGTATTTTGTAAAGTTTTTTTCTGAAGTGCCAAATGACATTGAAAGTTCAGCTGACTTGAATGCTCAGTTTCAAAGAGATGGAAAATAATACTGGTTTGATTTGATTCAATATTGTCTGGATTCGTTGAATTACATATATTATCTTGGCATAATATCTGTAATTGTAGCCAAATAGTCTGTCAAGAGAAAATAGCTGTTTACAAATGTTTTCTTAAAATTGCTTCATGGCTTTTAAGCATTTTCTCAGGACTAAATAAACAGTAAGTCTTAAGACAGAGCTAACACTTTAAAGCATCATTAGAAGATTATTCATGCTTTTGTAGACAATCATTTCTGCCAACATTAAATTTAAACTGACCTCTTTTTGACATTTCCTCTACAGCCATCAACAACCTTTAATAGCTGGATACATTGGACTGGATGTTCCCATTATGGGGTTTATATTTTACTGGTTGTACAGTATAATGACTAGTCAGAATTAGTTGTCTTATTATAGTATTTCAGCTTTGAATTTATTTCTGGTTCATAATTAGCCAACTGAAAAAATATTGCAGATAACATCTGCCAACTGCAGGATCCCAAAATAAACAAAGATACAAATTTAACATGCTTGCCTTCATTGCACATCCTTACTGATGGAAAGAAACTGATTCTTGTCCTTTCTCCATGATTGGTTCAGAATTGATAGTTTTGCCCTAAAATTAATGTTTATACACACACAGTTGAAGCTAATCTGTATCTTCTAATGTTCATACCTGGGTTTTACAGTTGCTTCAGTAATTCCATGCAGGTATTCAACCTGATTCATTGCTAGGGCAGGAAAGTTTTCTTTAGGTGTTCAGTCCATGTTATCTCTATATAAAACTGTAAATGCTTTAATCCTGGGATGCTTAGTGACTATTATGTAGATTCAGTAGTAGTGTAGATTCAGATTTTCTGGGAGTTAGAGCATCCAGATGTGCATATTTATATACTGAACTCTTCATAGTATTTATTTGGGTTCTGGTGCAATTTGCTTACACAGCACTTTTGAGTTAATAATGTAGGGAGGCAGTTTGTGATTTGCAGATCAATATAGAAGGCAGTCAATAGGAGATGATATAACAGTTCCTGAAAGCTGACACACAGCTTGGCTCCCCTTTGCTGAGGTGTGAAGTAGCCAGGGTTAGGCAGCAGGTCTTTGTGAGCAGTGCCTGAACATCCTTGCTGTGCACCAAGAATATTCATTAATGAAACCCTTCAGCTTGAAGTAGCCAGAGTTTATGAGCTCTCAGAGCTTTTTTCTTACTCCAACTTTGAAAGAGAGGCAGAAGGTTGCTTGTATGAGTTGATGAAAAGTCAGTGAGAAATGCTACCAGGAGACTGCCAAGGGCTTGTCTTCTGGTGTTGATTGACACTTATGTCCAAAGTACCTACAACTTACCAGACAGATGCCATTCGTTCTTTCAAACATAAATCAAAGTAATACCAATTTCTAAGCGTGTTACATTTTTTAAAGAGAAAATTGATGCGAGTGTGAAAATCAGGTCTACTCATTTACTGAAATGTTCAGGCTGTGGTAAGAGGGGTGTATGAATGATTAAATGTACATATTAAATAAACTGCCTTTTATTTTGATTACACAGTTTCTTTCCTCTTCACATATATCTTGGGTGAAGCATGTAGGTCTCAATCACAGAAGTGTCTGCTGAATTACCTGCAGAGGTTTTATGTGCCCAAACAGAGCTATGTAGCAGGACTGCAGCAGTTCCCAGGTTTGTGCATAATTTGTCTTGTGTGTAACAAAGGTATAGGACATGGAAAGGCCCCACATCAAATGACAGAAAAGGTTAGATTTGTTGTTTCAACGAAATTTAGCCTCCCTCTTTGTGACTGAACAGATTTCTGACTCCTAGAATCATATGTTGGGCCACTGCCAAAATTTCTGTGGGTTTTGGCAAGGCCAGAGCTTGCACACTGACCAGCACTGCCATCTCTCAGAGCAGATCTTGCCTGTTTGTGCTGGTTGCTCAGTTGTGTAAACTAAAACCAGTCTGTTTTTGAAATAGGAAAACATAAGTGTCCACATCAGCCTTAGCTTTGGGTCCTCAATCAACTAATTTCACCCGTATGTCCATCAGATATGCAGAGATTAAACAGCAGCTCTAAACCATCATTCCTTAATGCAAGGAAATTCTTTCTTCATGATTCCTTTTTCTTCTGTGCATGTGTTCCTCTCGGAGTCATGTTACTAAGTAGACTGATACTCTGGAATTACTGAGCTATTGTGAAAGTGCTTTGAGCGAGTTTTTAGCTGAAAATGCAGTATTAGAGCTTCACTGACTGTTGTAATTGATCTTTTGCTTTTATGAGAATTGGATCCTGTGCATTAAATAGCATAGCCTTTGATACAGAAATATCAGTATGTAAATTTAAGCTTGCATACTTTTTATGTCTTTTGTGTGTCAGTAAAAAATTCATAACATTAGTTATATTTAAAAAAAAAAGCCGGGACCTGGTTCAAAAGCACTCTTTTATCACTGGGCATGTCTGTGAAATTCAGCAAAGCAGAAAATCGGATGCAGGCTGTTGTGCTTTATTGCAAATGCTGACAGTTGTCTCTGTACTCTGGAACATGGGAAAGGGCAGCTCGACTTTTTCCAGAATCATGTTAACCGCTGATGATTACCATGTCTTGCAAACATCTGCGTGTGTTGGCTGTGATGTACTTCTCAGAATGAGCACCAGCTTTCTGTTAGCTATTTTCTGGCCTTTGGTGCACGTTGAAGTTTCTGTTTCTCTTCTTTCATGTCTTACTGGAGCAACATTCTACACTGCTCGCCCCACCTCTGGAAAACAGTCCATTGTTTCATTCCTCCTGGGAAAGATTTGCTTTTTCCGAACCAGTCTTTTCTGTCAGCCCCCATCCTTTCCTCTTTCCACCCCCCACTGCTATTGAGAAGGGAGCAGAGCCTTTCACTGGAGGGTTTATGCTGTAAGAATCGCTGCCCCTTTAGTGTTTGCAGGGTGACACGTTTGAGTCACCACACATCTGTGGTGTTCATCGGAAATATTTCAGGTTTTACGTTCTCGAGCCGCTCAACGTCCACCTACTGCAGTAATTCCCTTGCAGTCTCTCACGTGTGAGTCATGGCTTGTGACAAGCAGATACACCATGCAGTGGATCATTTTCCATTTACCTCCTCACAGGTTATTAATAGTTGCAGTGGTAACCATACTAAAAACTTATCATTTGCCAGCAGTTACCCCACAGTGGTATTAGAGGTTTCCACTGTTTTCCCTTGACTCAGAATACACAGTATCTGTGGTAACGATGTGGTAATGTTTGGCGAGTGTGGACTTTTTTAATTGCTTCAACTGGAGGCCTGGAACGATGCTAGCTCATCAGATTGCATATGTAAAAATGAAGATTGGCCACTGGTGAGTTCAGGAAAAATGATTTTTCAGGAAAAACTAGAATTATTTTCTTCAGAATTATGAAAATGGTCCTCCTCTTTGATTTTGATCTAATGTTTATTTCCTCTTGAAGATATGTTTGTGAAAGGTTTTTCTAGTAGTTAATGTGCTTTGACTAGGTGGTGGACCAGGAGAGTGAGTAACAAGGTGTATCTGCTGGTCTAGACTGGGTCAGGATCTCTCTGGGTGTGTGTTTGGAAAGGTCATTCATCGATTTGAGTGTTGTGAGTAGTGACATTTATGGTTCTTTTTAAAGACTTAGGACAGACAATAGGTGAGCCTGAGGTAAAGTACAAGTTCATTAATTACTGCTCATTCTTGTCAGCCAGTGATCCAAGAATTTGCAGGTGATGTTGGTTGGATTGCTAGCATATTTAATTATTGCTGAAGTTGAAATTAATTCCTATAAGCAGAGGAATAGTATTGGCATCTATTTGTTTCACATGCTATTACCACATGCTTTACACAGCTTACCCATTTCTCAGCTCAGTTTATTAGTAAGGCAGATAATTGCTTCAAGCAGTCTTGAGTAGAGAGGAACCTACTTTTTCCATAGTCTCTTTTTATTTTTGTTTAACTGCTTTAGTTTCCGTTAGGAGATGATGTTTCCTGATGTGTTTTATTAGAAAAATAGCAGCATCTACAGGCTGAATAGACTAATCCCAAATCAAGAGTCTTATTGTACAGGAGAGTCTCAGTCATTTTTTTGGATTCTCCACTCTTCCACTTTTTGCAGATGCCAGCTGTTTTTATTTCCAGCTGCATTAAGGTTGCTGCAAATGTGTTTTGTGTATTCTTGATAACCACTTTTCTGTATGAGTGATTACTGGCAGGGGAGAAGGTCCATGGAGTATCCTTTCAGTTACTGGAAATGTTGGAATCCAAACTGTTAAGATATAGCCTCCAAATCTGTAGGATAGTAATAAAGCTTTCATTTCCATCTACTTGCAAAATATGTTCCTTGTGTATCATTAAACCTTAAGTAGTTTGTTTCTTTCATTCCTTTCTGCTGTTGCAGCTTCAGCTCTCCTTCCCTTTGCCCTCCTCCCAGTCCCCTGCCACTATTTTCAGGATATAAAAAATGAGCCCAGCATCAGACTTTTCCGAGCTGACTCAGATCTCTGAGTTTAGCAATCATTTTTGCAAAGGCTCTGCTCCAGAGATGTTTGAGCAGTGCCACAGCCATGAATCCTGGATGTTGCTATGGGACTGATACTGAAAAACGAAAAACATCAGGGGGCAGAGGAGCTTGGGAAAAATTGTAGTAGAGCATAAATGCTTTTTAAAATAGATTTTTATCAAAACATAAACTTCAGCATAAATTCACCTCTACACCTCATTCATCACTTTATATGTAATCTGAAATATTCCTGTCTTTGGGACTTATTTTGTCAACCTTTTTCTGAACTGCAGGATTTTGGAGGGCAGGAAGTAAGGTCTTGGCTCTGTGTGTTCTCACTAAAAATTGGTGGGATATAGGAAGGGTTTCCCTTTACTGCCTGTGTGCCATGCCAGTAATTTGAAGTGCAACATGCCGTAAGTAATGAAGTATATTACAGCTATAGGGTTTGAATATATTTTCCCATAAATTCATTTATTTGTAGAATGATTACCAATTAAGAGTTGGAGAACTGTTTTAATACACATTTGACTCAGTAATGTCTCTCCCTAATTCTATTTCATACCATTAAAAACAAATAATACCTTAAAATAAGCATCTCTGAAATGTCTATAATCTATATTTAGACTTATGCAAAACTGTCATTTTGTTTGCATAGATAGTCATTGTTGCCCTTGCAGTGCAGCAATAAAAATAAATGCTCTTGATGATTATTAAATAATTCCAGAAGTAGGGACCTGAGCAGGGCTTCTCCTGGTCACCAGTCCTCAGCTGCTCTGCTCTGAAAGGAGCCAGCCTGACCTGATGGATTCTGGCATGACAGACAGTAAGGACATCTATTAGGAGAAAAGAAGAGCATGCACAATAAATAAAAAGAAGAGAGGCATTTTCAAAATGCTTCAGAGTCTTTGGAATTTGTGAGCAATGGCACGTTTGCCTTGCCTTGAAGTTGCTATGGGTACTGGCATTTAAAAGCCAAACACAGAGGGCAGGCCTTAGGGACATAAGTCCCATTTAAGATCCTATAAGAATGAGTGTTCTTTTAAATTTACTTGGATGCTTTTGAAAAATCATCCCTCAAAAGCATTCTTTGTCTAAGTGCTCTGCAGGTTCATCTTGTCAGCAGCACCATTGTGATTTAACCAGTTGACTTCTGCCTTCACTTATCCAGAAAGCATTCCTTCCAACTGACCTGAAAGCTCCCTGCCATCCTTTATCAGCCTTTTGCTTGCCTGCTTTTGTAGCTTGTGTGAGAGAATTAAATGAAACATATGCTCAGCAGCTCCTTCTTTCCTTCCTGTTGCTCACACCCCATCTGTGAGGCCTGTGTCTTTTTGAGGCAGGGATTTTGTTTTGGTGTGTCTGAAACACCCATCTCACTGGTGTATAAGTTTTGCTGGAACAGGTAGCAGTTAAGCCATAGCTGCCTCAAACAGTGCACTCTGCATGCCCACAGCATTGCAAATATTTCATAAACCTGTTAATAATACATTCCAAACCATAGAGGCTGTGGAGATTCATCAGAATTTATGCTACCTGTGGTGCTGACAAATTCAGTTGACATTACGCACTGAGACACACACATAAGCATGCACTCAATGTTCAAATATATACATAAGTTCTGATTTATAATAGCAGTGTTGTACATTAGGATAGAACATTTTCAAAGGATTATTGTCCTCCTTGAAGGGATAAATTCTCTTGACTTTCGGTCTTGTGCCTTTCTGTATTCTGGCACATGTAATCAACCAGCAGCATATTCTTTTTCATGTTTTCTTGTTTGAACAGTAGTGGACAGCACAGAATTCATTAAAACTGAACAGCCAAAATGCTGATAGAATATAATGTGCCTGTGACTTAAATGGTGGGGCTTTTTCTTGTAAGGTGTGGTATACTGTGTACATACAGAACCGTGTTTATGTATTGGAGGAGTTTTGGTGGCAGAATCCCATCTCTCTTGGCAAACTGTTTAGGAGGAGGATCATATAGTAAAAACACCATTAGCACAATCACAGAAAACAAATCTTACTTAGCCTTCAAGGATTCATGCATAAGTATGTATGCCCCATGATTTTTTACAAGCAACATGGTTTTACTTTGTCCAGGATGCCCTGTCCTGAGCTACAAGTGAAAAGACTTCACAGGGCACTGCTTCTTTTCAAAGTAACACAGGAGGAAAGTGTCAAGCATTCAGATTGTGTAACTAAATACTGAGAAATGGGAATTTTAGGAAGGGAGATTGAATGCAGCCCTCTTGTGGTGCTCGCTTTGGAACAAGAGAGCAAACGTGTTTTGCCAGTTTGGTATTTTCTTTGCTTAGAATGACAAGCTTCTAACAATGTATTTCATGCTTTTTCATTTCAAACTACAGTAAAAAAAAGTCAGAATGGAGAGCTTTTGCTGGCAGGACTTTGAAGCTGATCTGCTGTCTGAGAAGCTATGAAAGGATAAAGAAAATTCCATAATCTGTAACATTGTCTGGAAGAGCCCAAGAGCTGTGAACCTGAGGAAATGCAGTTTCTTCCTAGGAGAGAGGTGGAATTTGGGAGTATCTTGTCATAACTCCTGAAATGTTGCCTTCATTTTCATATATTCTATAATAACTCTTTTACAGCTGTTATTTCAGCATTGTTTTCTCAAAATATTTTGCTATCCAGAAACACATTCCTAAGATATTTTCATTATTTTAGTAGAAGAGTTGTGGCAAATACAAAAGGATGGAAATAATGGAGATAGATGAAAGAAATTAGAGGCTTGAAGATTCATATTTTCACAGCAACACATGCATCCACATCTTGTAAATACAATACAATAATGGGGTTTATGCCCATGAATAATCCAGACTACACTTTGGGAAGTAGTGGTCTGTCAAAGAGATACTTGCACATGGTTACATAATAGGCATCTAGCTCTCAGATTTTGTTCTCTTAAAAAAAAAAAAAAAGGACAAAACCCCCCACAACAAAGAAATAAAAGACCACACAAAAGCTTTTCTAATTTTCAAGTGATATATTTCTGTGTTAACTTTCATTATAGAATTTTACTTCTGCTTTATGGAGCAGAACTGTCACGTTGCTTTTTCTTCCCTGGAATTTGTTGTGCATACCTGATGTGGAAAAAAAAAATCAAGAGCTGTCTTGAAAAGGAGCACCAGCATAGTTTTAATCAAGAAGTATGACACTTCACAATAATCATTTTCTGAAAAATACTAAACACACTAAGAAACCAATTATGAACAAATAGGAACATGAACAGTATGCTGGTCAGGCTTTTGTCACAAAATAAACAATGTTGAGACCTGCATGTAAAATATATTTTGTCTGCTACTTTGCACACACTGTAGCTAAAATGGAAAATTCTGTAGAGCCGAATGATAGCACTAAGTGAATTGGCATTTGCAATTAGTTTTCCAGTGGTTTGGCAGTATTAATAATGCAGCAGAAGGACAGGATATCCTTCAACTAAGTCAGTATGAAAAAAGGTTTTCATTAGCATTACAATGAACTCTGAAAACCAGGTATTCTTACTCAAGGGAAATGAGGTTTGGGGAAACAAATTTTGTGTTTGAAAATGTTGGGTGAATTTTGAAGCATATCTAAATGTGACTATTATCAGAAAATGGTTTTAGAATATTGTAAGGATAAAGTCTCTTTTTCAGGCTGTTATTGTAATTCATAAGATATTATTTTCGGCAGTGTTTATTATACAAAAGAATGTTCAGAACCAGATAAATACACTAGGGAGCCTGGTTAAATAGGAATAAACCAAAGGAGTCACTTAAAGTTACAAGAGAAACAAAATGCTGACATAGATGAGATAAATTATTCTTTCTCCTGTTTTTCCATAATACTCTACTTTGGTCAAAACCAAAGAGCAGTAACTAATATATTTGCATATTTGTGGTTCAAATTTACATGAAGATCTCAAACATTCTGATTTATCAACCAAAGTAAAACGAGATTGAAGCAATCCAGTGCAGAGGAGCAGATTCTTATCAGCACAACCTTGGCACTGAAATAGATTAATTGGAAGCCATCTGATGCAAGCTGCTGACAAGGAAGGGGTAGAAGAGGAAGCAGAGTGCCTTTATGTAACTGATGTCACCACAGGCCACTTGTGTTTGTCACAATGGTCAAATTAGTCTAGGCTTAATACCATGGTGGGCAATTCTGCTAAAATGGAGCTGCCTTTCTGGCATCTTACAGCAGCTTTGGAATTTGGTGCCTTTGCCAGTGTACCCCATCCTGAACAGCAGCATGCTTAGATTTTACCCTGATGGCCAGCTACCTCTTTATCAGCCAGAAAGATCTTTTAGGTGAATTACAATGTGTGCTATTACACAATAGCTCAGGGTCATCCAAATTTTTAATCTTTTCCACACACTTGGTTAGAACACTAGCAGGGTTTTTAGGAAGGCTCTCTTCCTACACTTGCCTACTACAAACACTCCAAATACACTTCCATGTAATACTTTCAAGTCATTGTGAGTCTGTCCTCTGCATGTCCTGATGCCCCTGCCTCAGATAGGCCTGCAAGAATGTCCTAAGTGGCATCACAGTTCTGCAGAAGACTGTTCATTCTTCAGTGTTCCTTCTCTCTTACACCACCTGGTTTTTTTCAGTCTTCATATGAGAGCAAAGGGAGGAAACTCTCAATTTCAAGAGAATTAAGAAATCTTAAGCATTCCTGATTTTGGCTATTGGACATCTCTTCTTTCTTCTCTGTGCACCCACCACCATATTCTTGCTCTGGAACTGACTACAGTGCAAGTAATTGCTAGTAATTTCTGTGTGTTTTGCTCAGCTTGTTGTCTTGAAAGAAGCCATAATTTGGATAGGCCTCTCTCTCAAATATGAAAAACATGATGCTTTGCTAATTTTCTTCAAGCAACTCACTCCAGATAAGGCATTTGTCAGAAGGACTCTTCTCTGCTCTGCAGAACCTCCATCCAAGGCATCCCTGGTTGTGCTGGTGCCTCGAAGTTGCCCAGTACAATCATGTTTTAATCCAGCATACAATGGATAGAATTTCTTGCCAGACAACAGACACTTGTGATAGTAAGCTTTCCAACTTTCCAACTCAACTCTGCTGAGACATATTTGGTTCCTTTTTTTTTGTTCAGTGTAAATAATGCACCCCATAGATGACTTTGTGAGTGAAATTCAACGAGCTCTCTTTATGAACAGTCATGATCAGTAGAGTCCCCCAAACTCGTGTTTTAGACAGCCAGCCAGCTGGTCAGTCTCAAAGGAATTTGCTTCCAGCGGGTGATGTGCTTGAGTGATCTTACCTATCAGATTGGAAGGCAGATCCATGTTGAGGAAAGCTCCCAGAGGATGTGTGAGGAAAGCTCGGTGAGGGACAGGAACATCTGTACCAGAACTTCAGTGATGCTCTGGCAGGAGGCACAGACTTGGGGGAGAGGTGTCCAGCTGTAGCTTTGCCATAAGTTTTTGACTAGCCTTGAAAATAAATGCCTGGAACACCAAGTCTGGAAAGGAAAAGAGATTAAGCCTCTGCTAGCAAACAAACAGCATGTAGTCACCTTGGTAAGTGTAGGTGAAATTTGGTGCAAAGTATCTATCCTAGGAATAGCAGATGTGAGTGGAACCTAATCCCAGAACTGAAAACTGGTTTAGGTATCTTAAGAGGCAAGGAATGGCAAAGTTGTTTTTGTCAAACCTGTGCCCTAGCTATTCCAATACTTTGGTATTGCCCAGTCTTAGTGTGCTGTCAAAATACAAACATTTTTAATGTTTTGGGTTTGGGTTGTTTTGTTTTTTGGTTTTTTTGGTGTTTTTGTTTTTTGTTTTTTTTTTTTTTTTTTTTAAATATAGCAGTTCTGTCTTATCTAGTCATTATCTAGAAATTCCTTTCCAGAAATTTCAGTGGCTTTTAGCACAGGATTGCGTTAAGATAATTTTAGGTGGCTGTTTTGGCCACCAGATCTTTGCAGAATCCCTCCCTTGGTGAAGTTAGTAGAAAATTTCATATTTACTGTGCTAGAAAGGCGGTTGCATGCATGCTTGCATGTGACAAAAAATAATGTATAATGTCTATATACAGCAATTTTTAAAATCCCACTGTGTCAAACAGGTATTGATGTATTTATTCTAAATTTCAGTGAGGCTTTCTCTGCGGATCTTGTATGCCAGTATGTTGGGATAGGTAGAACGACTTTGAGAAGGGGCAGTACAAAGGAGGGGAGAGCTTTAGATGTGTGTTTGAACTCAGTTGAGTGAAACTGAAATGCGCATCTCGTTTAAATGTAAAACATCAGAAAAAAAAGAATCAAAACACCGAAGAGGTGAAGATGAGGGGAAATTGCTACTCATCTATTGAATGGAAACTTGATGTTAAATAAGATCTTCTTATGTTTCACCGTTTGAAACACAGTAAGAGTTCCAGGAACTAATTACCTAGCAATGGATGATGACATGGAAATATATTAAATATACATAGATAGCTAACCATGAATACTTGATGCATGCAAAAGAAGAGTCTAGTTAATTTTTATGTAAATTAAGCAACTTTGAAAGTGGCAATATAATAAGCAACAACACTGTTTTGAATTTGAATAGAACAAAGCAGCAAATTCACACTTGAAAAAGAGCCTTTCTTCTTAAACTGTCTTTTCCTGGGTAAATATCTTAATGTCTGCTTTATTCACAGTAAAAAAAACCTTGTGGTCCTCATAGGTAAAATCTTCTCCAGAAACAATCAGACAATTTAGACTTGTAAAAGCTAATTTAATTCTTTGGTGGGTTTCATGTCTGTGTTCTCTCTTATAATGATGAAAGGGGTTCACGTTGAATCAGTGTGGTAAGAAAGCATAGTTAATGCCAAGATTATGTAAGGATTAACTTCTTTCCAAAACTTTGTGGAAGTAATGGAAAGGGGTGCTCCCTCCCAAGGAAGTGTGTTGTGAGACTGGTCTGGCAGAGGTGGAGATGCTCTGAGGGTGGGCTCAGGTGCACCATGCTGCTTCCCTGGGGACAGCTCCAGCACAAATTCAGCTCAAGCCTGTTACCTGAAGGAAAGAAAACTCACCTGTGGTGACTGAGTGGAAAATAAAAACTGAGGAGCACTGAGGAGGAGGAAAAAGTTCAAAAAGAAGGTGCATTTGTCTTCAGCCAACTGCAGGTTGCTTGATAGATAGCAGTGTTTATAATGACTTTATGTATTGTTCATTTATGGTCCTCATATTTCTTCAGTTCAGAGTTGTCCATGGATACACGAAGAGTTCAGTTGCAGATGTATATACCTTTTAAAACTCTCTTGGAGCTGTTAGTCTTTGAGAGTCGAGGAGGAAGGTATTAAAGCCATTATTAAATGTATTTTTATTAATATGTACTGGTAAACAAACTTCAAGCTCTGTGGAAGAACAGCTGCCTTTGGCATGTTTCAGTGGTAAGCATATGGCTATTCAAGTTTGCAGTACAAATCCCAAGGCATTTAGATCAGTGACTGTCAAATAGTTTGTCATGACAGAGAGTTCAGCTTGAAGCTGCAAATTTGGTGCTATTCCTTCTTTCTAACCTACTGTAGAATTTGATTAGTTGAGCCACCACTCAGCTTTCTATAAGACAGGAGTCCTTCATCAGCAAATAAACTGCCAGAGGCATGCAGGGCACAGTGTTTTACCTCTGTGTTATACAGTGCTGTGTATTACAAAGGTTTGAATAACTTTGGAAGGGCTGAGGAAAACTGTTTTTATTAGGGATAATTAACAAAAATTAAAAGCATCATCTGAGTTCATATTATAATGGACAAAATAAAAATAGGCTCTTATTGCAAACAGCTTACATGTGCAAAGTTTGTGGGTGGGGCTTTAACAACTGAGCTGAAAATCAAAATGACAAAATTCTAATTTTTTTTCCTTAGCTAGTTTCCAAATCTACAACTTTCACATGGATTTGAAGTCTAAAATAAATGAGTAATTTTATTTATATATGTCTGAGAAACAGAATCAGAAAAATCATAGTGAATTAGCTTTACAGGTGCTAATGAGCATTGGTTTTATACATGCAAAGTGCTAAGGATTGATCGTTGACATTATAAAATTTGAGTCTTCCTGCACAGATAGGTTTGGGCTTTCAATTTAAAAGCTGGTGCAAAACTGAATAATTGAAGGTCTAACATATTCTTTAGGACCGAGGCCAGATTTCTTTAACATGTTTCTGCATCCAATATCATTAAATCTTACAAGATTATTTTATTTCATTAGTTGCAGAACTGGTAATTTTAATTGGATGAAACCAACAATGAAAGCAAAATTAAAAAGAGAGAGAAAGAGAAAAAAAAAGTACGGCATTTGGAAAATTTGACACTCAGAAGTTGATAAACATCATAAAGCTATTTGTGGAATCTTAATTTGGCTTTCTTACATGTATATATGATATGATTTGGTCTTTAGCTAAATGATTGCATGCCATTCTCTCCACACACACATCCTCTGCCTCATTGAGCACTCACTGAAGGAGCAACTTTTAAATATTTTGTTTTCCTCTCCTCTTCAGTGTGTGGCCCTGGGGCTTATGTGCTGCATTATTCAAACTCTTCTCTGAAAACAGATTTTCTATGTAAGCATCACTGCTGCTTGCTGCTCTAGTGCTAGAGTGCTTCCTGACTTTGAAAGAATTTATTTTCACAATGCCCGTATTTCTCATGTGTGTGGGAAATGGACGTGTGCAGCAAGACTAAGGTCAGGTCTGCTGTGTGGTTTCAGCCACCTGTGGGTTTGTTTTCCAGCCAAGGTGCTTTCCATGCCCCGTGCAGCTCAGCCTGCTCAGCAGCGCTGCAAAACTGACCCCAGAAACGTCCACTCAGCCCAGCCAGAAAATGAGAAATTCAAGTTTGTTTATGAAAAAGGCAGAAATAGCATGCAGTTCTCTTGGGTTTTATTTAGCATGAAGAGTGGTTTGAGACTCAGCTGCCTAAAGTTGAACTTGTCCTCTTTGCTCCCCCCTCCCTCTGTTTTGTTTGTTGCAGACCTTTGTGCAGCAGATGAAGCAAAGCTCCTACATTCAGCTGTTAGACAGCCCTGATTCATTGGAGGTTCAGGTCCTGGGGCAAAGTAGTATATCATCACAGAGCTAAAGATAATGTCCTTTACATAGGCAGAGGCAACCTTAGATCTGGCATTTCCCTAGATCTGAGAAATGAACTTTACAACCTAATGTTCTTCACTACTGATGTTTCAAACACTAAATCAGCTGCCGATCACACAACAGATACTGCCACCATCCCTCCGCAGGCTGGGTCTCTGTTTGGCTGCCAAATTCCCTTCAAGAGTTGTTAAATAGTTTTCCCCTTTGTATTTGAATCATATGGCTTCCTTCCCCGTGCTTCATGGGTGGTCACATGCAGGAGCCACAAGGGATGGGGATGTAGCATGGTCCTTTACTCAGGGAATCGTGCATGAATTAAGGACCAGAAGTTGAGAATACTCAGTAAGGACAGATTCTTTTTAAATTTCAGCTGCAAACTCTACAAAATGTTTGCTGAGCATGTGCAAAATTAAGATTCTTCAAAGGCTCGTAGTTGTTGGCCAAATTTGGGATGTTTTCTTGAAAGTTGGCAAAAGGCATATTACTGACACAAATACCATCTCCTGCCAAACTTCAAGTCCTGGCTCCAAGGCTTGGGGATGTTATTCCCTTCCAAAGAATAAACCATCTGAAATTCTTTGTGACTTTTTAAGTAACAAAAACATTTTTTCCATAGCCTCAGTCTTTGATATAGCTGAATTGCTTTAACTGAGATTGTGGTGCTCCTTCTTCCCTTCAAAAAAAATAAAAGAAGGAATCTGACTCTGAAAGAGCCTGGAAATTTAAACCACTTCAGTCTGAGAGGTTTAAACTTGTTGTAACACATAGCAATTACAGTAGGTTCATGTAATGAAAGAGTTGGGAAATTGTAATGCGAAGGTACTAAGCTTGCTTTATAGTAACAGAAATTGGCCGTTGTCATCTGAGTTGTTTCATACTAACATAAAATTGGTGTTCAGGAACTCTTCTTTTTAGATGAAATAGCCCAATCTGGACTGGACAATCTGTGCTACTTTGATTTTTGCTTGGCTAGGAGAATGTGTGCTATGTTGGCATTGCCACCGTGCAGACCTGGTCCAGCCATCTAAGGCTGGTTTGTTAGGGTATCGTCTTGCAATAGGAAACATCATTTTGTTACAAGAATGTGAAGAATTTTGTTACTAATAGCATCTTGCCCTTTATGGGTAAAGTTATTTTGCTGCCTTCCAAGTTTAATCCAGCTCTCACTGCTTTTCTGCCTTACTGTTGCAAGTCTGGGGTGAATTAGTTCAGCTCTCTTGAAATGCAGACGAATTTGTCGCTGTACATCCAGTCGAGTATTTGTACTTCTTTTAGCTAGAATGTATGGATTTGCACTTGGAAGCTCAGGTTTTTATTTCCTAGCTAAACTTTAGTAAAGATAAACCAGGAAGCCATTTGTAAGTTGCTTTGGTTCTCAACAAGTTACACAACTGGGGCGGAGGGGATGGGGGAGTTATTAATTCACCCAAAAGCTTTGTAACCAACTGTGTAGTTTTATGTGCATGTAAACCAGCGACTGCCACTGGGGAAAAATACAGGAAAAGGATTGTTTTACAACAGGAGAATTTTTCTTATATGATTCACCATCTGGCCTGCAAATCCTGATGTCACAGCGGTTGTAGGGGGAAGGAGCAAACCTACAATGCCACAGCCAGAAAGCAGGGGAGGTGGTTAAAGCTCTTTCATTTTGATGGCAGTGGAGAATGCCACCTCAAGTGCTGCAGCTTCATCTAAAGCAGCAGGGCAAT